>NC_141263.1:4722500-5307500 GCF_054856545.1 Hippocampus guttulatus
ATGAAAGATTGATTTGTCGCTAGTCGTTTTCAACAAAGAGAGTGTCGCTCAGATGATTAGAAGAAGTCTCCAGTTCAACTCAGAACAGAATCCATCCATCCATCCATTTTCCGAACCGCTTGATCCTCACTAGGGTCGCGGGGGGTGCTGGAGCCTATCCCAGCCATCTCCGGGCAGTAGGCGGGGGACACCCTGAATCGGTTGCCAGCCAATCGCAGGGCACACAGAGACGAACAACCATCCACGCCCACACTCACACCTAGGGACAATTTAGAGCGTCCAATCAGCCTGACATGCATGTTTTTGGAATGTGGGAGGAAACCGGAGCACCCGGAGAAAACCCACGCAGGCCCGGGGAGAACATGCAAACTCCACACAGGGAGGCCGGAGCTGGAATCGAACCCGGTACCTCTGCACTGTGAAGCCGACGTGCTAACCACTGGACTACCGGACCGCCCCTCAGAACAGAATGAGAATTGAAAAATGCTCCCGCGGATGCCGACACCAAAAGATCAGTTCATTTCGCTGTCAATCAAAAAGAGATTCCGCCTCAGACAGATCATTCAATCATTATGCAGAGAAGCTGAGCGTCCGATGGGCGGGACACAACCAGCATTTAACCAATTAATCGTCTCGTTTCAATGCATTGGGACAACCTACACTGAACTTTCTCGACGCGCAGCGTCCGCGTCCACACAGTTTCAAGCACAGTGAAGCTGCGGGAATGAATGAGAAGAGAGTCGCGTCGTAACCAGTCGTAAGAAGCTGATTCAAAACAAAAGTTGAGCGCGTTGTAGCGCATATTTAGTCAATGACATGTACACACAATTGTATGTACACACATATATTTGATCACTTATTTTTGGACATTTTAGGGGAAGCTGAGCTTCCCTTGCAGTCTTAGAGCAATCACCTCTGGTGTGTATGTATATATCAGATATCAGATTACAAATTATATGTGTAATTAATTATATTACACAGATCATTTTCTTGAAAAGGAACGGAGAGTAGAATTCCCGTATAAAGAAACGGACACATTTTATGATGTAGCCCGAAATTGAGCTTCCCCAGACCAGCATCCGCCACTGATACACACACGCACACGCACAATATATGTGTGTGTGGGAAGTGCAGGAACAATCTATCCATTTACATGGAAAAACTGAGCAAAGGTTCATGTGCGTCAAGTAATTAACTGACCCAATATCTTCATTATTGAATGACAAGTAAATACTCTTCTACCGCTACACTGCTTTAATATCCTTTACAACTGCACAAAAGTCAGATTTTCATCCAAATATTCCTGCTCTTAAAAAAGTAAGTTGTCAGAGATTTTCTCGGACAAAGTTAAAGAAATGACTCGGCACACAGGAAAATTGTCTTCAATATCGGCGGGAGCGGATCTCTGAGAGCGAACGACGGTTAGTTGCTCCGCGATCACACTCGAGCTCCCTTCCCGCCAATTCAGACTTTTATTGTAACATACAAGGAAAACACTGCCCCCGATATTTGCATACCGCACCCCCGGTCCGGCCCCTCGGTAGTGATTGGTTACCTGTTTTAAACATTGAACCACCAGTACGTTGGCGCCTTTTCTGTCTGGTCTACATCGAATTAACATGTTGCAGACTTTGCGGATGGCCAATGTCGCCTGGGCGCGACGGGTGTTCTCAACTCGTCTTTTGTTGCTCAACCGCTGTTCCCGAATTATTCATTCCCCTTTTGTGACCGAGTTTCGCCCTCTCCCCCGTGATCGCCCACCTGTATTGACGTGCTAATTGTGGACTTCAACAGCCCTCCGGCTTTGTGCACAGGAATTTGGGGGTGCTGGATACGCACCCAAACGTTTAGATGTGTCCAGATTAAATGAAACTTTAAACATGATACAATTTTGCTCATAGATTCCTCCAACATAAGTCAAATGACAAAAAAAAACTGGTGAATAAAGAGGAAAAAGTAAAGACATATTTGGATTGTATATACTAAACTGCTCTAGAAAATGTTGTTGGCTGCATTGTTTATGCATTTTGTTTTTGGGATAGAGAATTGTGTAATCAACCACATAATTTCTAAAATAAAAACAACTGCAATTTACCCAACTTACAACGGCAATTCTTCAACTTTAATCCATTAAACATGCTAAAATGAGTCAAGCAAGCAAATACATATTGTGAACATTTTCTAGTTACTTCGGAAAACTATTACATAGCAGGTTTCTGTGAAAGGTGATAAGGCAAACTGTTCAGGATTTTGTAAGATTTTAGGGTGGCCGACGCCCCTGTATCTCACTAGACTAGATCCACCCCTGCACTGAATCCCATTTCCAAATTCAGAACCAAAACAAGAGCAAACTGTAGTAAGCTGACACTATTTTTAAAACAATTCCATGAAAAAGATTAATGTGACATGCCCCCCACACACGCACAGACACACTTTGAATTCTTGAATATGGCATTGAAAAAAAGAAAATCAACACTGCCATTACAACCAAATGGTGATGGTCATTATTCAGGCCAAAAATACATTTTGGAGAAAAAGAACACCGGAAACACATGACACATAGGTAATTGAGAGCGGTGCAATGTGGCTATTTACAAAAGTGTGCTTTGCTCAGGGCCCGTCGTCAGATTTTGAAGGCCGCATGAATTTGTAGTCGAGACGCGCTGGAAAGTGCCGACCAATGCAGCCTTCGGGAGACCCATCCTTGTGAATTTGGACACAGTCACAGTGTCCCCCAGTGTCATTCCCCAGAAGGATGTCATTAAAAACCCGGAACAGGGCTGACTCGCTGCTATGCAACGTCTTAAAAACTGACTGGAAAACCTCCATGAATTTATGTTTATCCCAAAAAGATTTGTGTGCACCACTTTTTCCAGATTTTTTTTTTTTCAATAAAAGGCAGTTTGGAAATAGCTCAAATATTTGACAGCACACCATATTCAAAACCAGGTTTCTCCAGCGAGGTTTTCAACAATAGCATGGATGGTTAAAATGTTGAGGGACTACACCAGAATAGAGACTGCTGCTGTGTGAATTTTAGTACAAATGATTTCACTTCTGAGTGTGGTGCAGATGGGGTCTTTGGGTATTTTCAGCTTGGATGACATAAAACTTCCACTGTTCATTTGACCCTTTCGGGGACAATGGTTACTACAATGGACAGCTTTTCATGTTATCAGGTTACAGGGTGCATGAAAAGGTTAATGCGAAGAGACAGGCAAATGCATGATGACACAGCGAGCAACAGTTGTTGTCACTTGTGAAGAAGTGACTATGGCAATGTGTGCCTGTTGGATCAGCTCACACATGGAGAGACATTGGCTGCTAGTGAAGTGGGCATCTGAATGCGAGTGGGGCCCTCAGCGGGGGTGTGAAGCGGACCAACTGTGCACTTAAGGCCTGATGGTGTTTATCAGTTGGAGATGACATCAAGCCACCTGCCTCATACAGTGCAGTGAAGCAGTTTGGATGCTTTTCTCTTGGGATGGCTCCTGTGAGACATCCAACAACCTTCATTTAAATGCTGTAATCCACATCTTGTCAAAATTTCATGCTAAAATGTCCCAAAAACAACAGAGCCTTAAAGCTTGTGTTCATTAGGGAGATTCACATACAATCTTTTACTATGAAGGTATGCGTGACATACTGGATGCAGGGGAAATTATTTCAGGAACGTCGTTCTCAGGTGTTGCTCATGTTTTAGTAGTTGCTGGGTACGTGGCAGGTCAATAAGATTAACATCCCCAACGGTGATTTTATGGTGCCTTTTACAAATGTTAGCACAGTGGTTTAATGTCAGTTGTTCCAAGGAAATACAAAATGCAGTTTTCAAATGACAATTTAATTTATCAAAACTCAAAACAAATCCAAACCTTTCTGACCTCTGTGAAGAAGTAATTGCCCCCTATATCTAATCACGGGTTGTGTCACCCTTGGCAGCATAACTGAAATCAAGCGTTTGCAATACTGTAATTGGTGAAGAGTATTTCATTGCTGTGGAGGAATTTGGGATTACTCTTTGCACAATCGTTTCAACTCCACCGTATTTAAGGGTTTTCTAACATGAAATGCCCATTTAAGGTCACACCACAGCATCTCAATTGGATTCAAATCCGGACTTTGATTTGTCCACTAAATAAACTGTTTTTCTTTTGAGGAGAGGGGCAGTGGGGGGGGGGGGGGGGGGTTACGTTCAGAGGTGGACTTGCTGGTGTGTTGGTAGGCAGGGTACACCCCGGACCGGTTGCCAGCCAATCGCAGGGCGCACATAGAAAATCAACCATTTGCACCTATAGGGACAATTTATAGTGTTCCATTAATCTGCCTGTTTTTGGAATGAGGGAGGAAACCGGAGTACCTGGAGAAAACCCAAGCAGACACGAGGAGAACATCCAAATTTCATACAGGGAGCCCAGAGCCGGAATCGTACCTCTGAGGCCGACGTGGTAACCAGTTGTCCACCGTGCCGCCCTACCGCCACTTTCTTTAGCAATATGCCACAAGCTAAAGAACTTCACAAACAGATGAATAAAAAGTAATTGACATTTATCAGTCTGGAAAGGTTTATAAAGCCATTTCTTAAGCTTTAGGACTACCCCACAGTGAGAGCCATTATCCACAAATGGGAAAAAACATGGAACAACGGTGAACAGCCGGCCTGTTTTGGCTTGAATCCTATTGAAATGCTGTGGTATGACCTTAAAAATGCTATTCATGCCCAAAAACCCTCCAGTGTTTTTGGATTCAAACCATTCTGCAAGGTAGAGTGGGCCAAAATATCTCCACAGAGATGTGAAAGACTCATGGCTAGTTCAAGAAAACACTTGATTTCAGTTGTTGCTGCTGAGCGTGGTGCAACCAGATATTAGCTTTAGAGGGAAAACAGTCAGGTGGCTTTGAATCGTTTTCCTTTTATAAATACATTCATATATAAATGAATGAATAAACAAATAAATATACAAATAAATAAAATCACCAAAAGAGCACGATACTTCAGTTAAGTAAGATGACGGCATCCTTTCCAGCCATTGTTTCTTAGTCAAAGTGGAGGGAATTAGGAACAGTTCCAAAGAGCACAAAACCACGAGGCCTCTGATAGAAGGCAACAAAATGTCAGGGAAAGTCTACTAGAACATCTGAACTTCATTAGGGAGTAATCAGAGGAATTTTAAATGATGGCAAGGTGTGTGGACTCATCTTTAACATGAGTGTGAATATTCATTGTGAACACATCTACATCCCCAGAAGGTGTGCATACCTGTGCAAACACAACATCTCAATTGTTTGGTTTCACTTGCAACTCAGTTGTTTGATTTCAGGTCACAATAATGATGGAAAAAGTTTTGAAATGAATGATCTCAGTCTCATTTTTTTTATGATGCAAGAACCTCGCATCGGAACAGGGATGTGCAGAATGATTATATTCACTGTACATGTGACGACTTTGCACAAAAGAACAAGTTGTATCAAAGGCTTTAACATTGGGAGTGCTGAATTATGAATCACGTACTTAAAATAGCACGCTCAGCATTGGCATGTGGGTCTTGTTTGAAGTGCGGCCGCCTCTGCCTTTCCAGTTGGTTAATGTTGAGCTGTTAAGAATTTTGACATGACGGAGATGTCATCAGCCTCCTCTCGGCAGGAAATATTCCCTGTTGGTCAAACATCATGCGACTAACGCTTACGTCAGACATTTGATTTTTACCTAAAAATAAATGAATAAAAATTGCACGCTGAAATTAAGAATTTTTTTTCACCGCCCAGCACGTTTTCACCCCTCTGTCTTTCAAGTATGACATTATTTGTACTTTTGGGACCCAAAAATACAGAAACATGAAAAGTATTATTCAGTTTATCAGGTTAGCATGTAAAGTCAGCATTATTTTAAAACACATTACTTCCATTCAAATCAACTGGGGTTTTTTTGTTGTTGTTGTTGTTTTTTTTTTTTGTTCCTATGCACTGTCCTGCGATTCGCCCAAGCCGACATAATGAAATAAACATTTTGGTGCTGCGTGACTCATGATTCACGTTTTTGTATTTGTTTTCTAATTCAAATCTGTGTACCTACTTGTCATCATGACTGAGAATCTGCACACAGGCATTGAGAGCAGTGAAAAGAGAGTCGTGAGAGTAAAAAAAAAAACAACAACAACAAAAAAAACAAAGGGGGCGAGGGGTTGACAATCACTCACAAAGCCATTCTTCTAAGAAGTCTTCAACGGAAGGGCAATGCTACAGCAGCAACAATTCTTTGCAACAAACCAAAAATAAAAACCTTCCATGTTATCTTACCAATGTGAAGACCGTTAACCTGTAAGCTGCTTTTGGCAAAATGTAAATATTATTTAACATGCCTTGTACAGTTCCACTCTGCTTACTGGTGCTATTCAACACCATTGCAGCTAAATGCAAGAAGCCCACTTGCAGTTCAATTGTGTTGTTGCTGTTTTTTTTAAGACTGCAAGTGTGTTGGATGTGTGCTTATGCAACACTGTTTTTAAGGCATGGACACTAGTTCCACTGGGTTTTAGATTCGGAACAAAAATGTGCTTCCTATTTCCATATTCTTGCATTCAAACATACATTTTAAAAAATCAACAGAGGAAAATAAAATGTGCGCATACCACCAAACTGTACCATGAAACGCAACTGTGAGATATTGTTTCAGCTAGGGTACAATCTCCCTCCTACTAAAAGGCTCACCCTGTCCAAGTGCTCCCGCATTTCTTTGCACCGCTATCTTTCACATTCAAGCATTGCGCACGTACATGCAGGGGATGAAAGTCTCGGACAAAGCATAGACCGCACAGGCAGCGGTGTTCTGTCACCATCATTCCAGCGGACAGCTGCTTCAGCGCTGAGATGACAAGTTGAGCATGTGGAAAACAGTCCTGCTAGCTGGCTTCTACGACAGCGGCCACGGTGTTCAGAATGACTGGCTCCCATTTCCGAAGCATCGTGTTGCCGAACGCTCTTGTGATTTGGCAACATTGAGTCGAGTCCATCTTGATCATTCTGTTGAGTGTTTGTATTCAAGGATCAAAGAAGGCTATCAAAATAGTCTGTGAATCTATAAATGCATTCCATTTGATGATTCTTTCCTAGATTTTAGTCAGGTAAATGTGTTTTACAAGTTTTGTAGGAAATAGTAGAAGTAGAAAAATGTGATCGATCACAATTTATTATGGAAAATTGCGCAGTGAATTACTTTCAAAGATGCAATCATTTGACAGCCCAAATATTTTGACAACAAAAACTTCTTGAAAATAAGATGACATGCTCCTTTGGAAAGATCTTCTGTAGATATCCCTTTTTGTGTCTTTATCTTGTAGCGACAAAAGTAGATGACAAGATCAGATGAATAAAGCCATAAATCCAGGCTCAAGATCCCACCATGGTCAGCCACGTAATTGCCAATAAATGTGTGTTGTAAAAGTTGTGGTTTTTCTTGTCTTTGCAAAAACCTTGAAAAATGACTGCGGCAATTATGCTCTGTGGACGACGATCACGGGAGTTTGAGCTTTGACTTCTGTCATTTGATCTTGTCATCTACTTTTGCCACTACAAGACAACCACACAAACCAGTTGATCAGCAGACCAGCTGATTTTGTAAGCTTAGATGGTTTGCAGGAACACAATCAAAACATGTGACGGAAGACCACCCACACGGGGAAGGGCCTGCAGTGTCAGAGCAACGGTTGGTGAATGGATGTGAGGGGCTCAACATCTGCTTTGTATTTCACTGCGACTTTAATCTTGTTAAATGGAGAAACTTGAAAAGAGCACCGGGGCATTATCATTAGATGTCCCCGGTGTGTTACAGGAAACGCGGAGACGACTATACACCAAATGATTGCATTAAGAAAGTTCTCCCTTTTTCCCCAAATGATATCAAGGACATTTAGGACACTTTTTCGGAACCCATTGTGCGCACATGACTTCACGTGACATGTCCAAAGTAACTTAACTTTTTCTGCATAAATCTCCCTGTGCTCTCTCAGGCCAGCGGGTACACCGCAATCGTTTCTTGACTGCCGATTTATCCAGTTAACCTTCTAAAGTTGCAGCTCTAATAGAATATTCTGAAACTGATCAGCTACAAAACAGAGTTCGGCGAAAATCATACTGGGGGGAAAAAAAATGAAATAGGCAGTGTTTTACCTAAACAAGTTCAACAAATAAAAATTAATGAACTCATTCATATTTTGGGGGAACATGAACTAAACGGGGCGGCCCGGTAGCCCAGTGGTTAGCACGTCGGCTTCACAGTGCAGAGGTGCCGGGTTCAATTCCAGCTCCAGCCTCCCTGTGTGGAGTTTGCATGTTCTCCCTGGGCCAGCGTGGGTTTTCTCCGGGTACTTCGCTTTCCACCCACATTCCAAAGACATGCGTGGCAGGCTGATTGAACACTCTAAATTGTCCCGAGGTGTGAGTGTGAGCGCGGATTGTTGTTCGTCTCTGTGTGCCCTGCAATTGACTGGCAACTAGTTCAGGGTGTCCCCCGCCTACTGCCCGAAGACGGCTGGGGTAGGCTCCAGCACCCCCTGCGACCCTTGTGTGGATAAAGCGGTTCGGAAGATGGATGAATGAATGAATTCTTTGGAAACACGTTTTCTATACGCAGGCAATTTTTTTTTTTTAAGCAGCTGCCTTGATCGCCCGCTGATCGCTCCAACTTGGGTACGTTTTGGTCACTACATAGTTCCCTACGTCATCCAGTGGGAGGATGACATACCGTACATAAACGAAATAGGCAATTTTGCACCGCGATTTGCAGGTCAAAATGAATATTTTGCCCCTCATTAATGCACAATGAATAGCAAAATTGAGACTCAAACGTAAAGACAACTGTCAAACGAGAGTAGCAGAATAAGAAGAACCACCGAGATGATCACAAATAGCTTTGCTGGGCTCACGTCACTTATGGCGGGTTGTCAGAGATTGAGGAGAAGCTCCGTGCTACTCACGCAGAAGGTGCTAGTTAGCAACAGCTTCAGCTGGCTACTAGTGCGACGAAACACATTGCGGACTCGCTCCAAAGTTAATAACCATCGTCTTTGTGGCGACGAATAAGCTGCAGTTCTGACAAGTGTCATATTCACGAGGGGAATTGAATTTGGAGGGTCCACTTGAACAGAATCCATTTATCCTTTCACCCTATTTATCGCTTTACCCAGGGATGGCAATGGCTAGTGATGAAAAAAGCGAAAAGGAGCGTGGCCTGGACGGGGCGACCAATCACAACAAGTAAGACATGATACACGTCCAATCGCAGGGCTGTTTACAATCGGAAGATGGAAAGACTGATCGGGAGAGCTCGTGAAAACTCGACGATAAGGTACCTGACCCCCTCTAAAATTTTCTCAACGGATTTAGACGACTCACAAAAATGATCAATTTAAGAAATAAAACGGCGGATTTCCGCGTATCCGCGGAAAATTGCCATCCCTGTTTACCAATCATCCTCATCAAGGTTGAAGTAACTGATTGCCGCAAAGGACTCTTTACCAATCGATCATGAGGTGATCGTGGTTGGGATATTGAGGGGGAAATGATCCTGAATCAGCTGCATCCAAGTCAGCTATTGAACCACTAAACCAGGGGTCGGCAACCCAAAATGTTGAAGGCGCCATATTGGACCAAAATAAACAAAAAACAAATATGTCTGGAGCCGCAAAAAATAAAAAGCCTTATCATGAGCAATATTAGCCTGCTATCAACATGACAAAGTTGGCTACGAATACACAACGAGCATTCACGATTAAAAGTTTTTTTCCCCCGTGCAGTTCATCCTGTCGAGGAGGGGTGCCCAAACTTTTTTGACGGAAGATCTACTTTTCGAGCAACCAACCTCCCGCGATCGACCCTTACCGCACACACGCGCATATGGACATACTTACACACGCATGCCGTAATGAGCAACAGCCAAGATGAAGGACGCACGGGACGCACTTTCGCAGCGTGCTAACCATCGTAGCTCACGTGTACCATTTAAAAATCCTTTTCTTGGCCACCCAGATTACCATTCTTAGCAAGTACCGTCGATGAATTGTACATGAGAGGCAGCATTTATTTATTTATTTCCAACAGCCCCCTGATTGGCATCCCGCCCTGCTTATATAAACTTGTCGCAGGCTATGACGCAAATATTTGTTGACATTTAATATTTATTTGACACATTTTTACAGCATTGGAAAACGTTCATGTTTGTGTCATGTTTGTCCTCTGACAGAAACCATATGAAAACAAAAAATATATTTCCCTCCCATCTTTTTCCATTTTCAAAAAGTTTTGAAAAACCTCTAGGCAGCCACTGGGGACTCTAAAGAGCCGCATGCGGCTCCAGAGCCGCTTGTTGCCGACCCCCGCACTAAACCATTAATGATCACCATCGGTTAATTAATGAAGAAAAATGGCTTAGACTTAACCAGATATAACACCAGCTCTGTGAGGAAACACATTTCCTGCATTTTGGATTTGTACTAAAAATGCTAATATTAAATAAAGTTATCTAATATTAGAGACATTTCAGTCTTGTATCTACATGAGTTTTGCTTGTTATTGGCGGACGTTATTTTCCTTGACAAATTCATGAAATTCGGAGTTTAAGAGCATCTATAATAACACTGTACATCGAGTACCTGTATTCTACAACGATGTCTGTCAACAAAATAACCCAAAATATAATCTCTCCTTGGTATACATTTTTCATTTGACTTTATATTGTTTTGTGACACCATCGGCAATTAGTATATCAAAGTGAATCATAATAAACAGTGCCAGACGCCAGTAATGGTGAAAACACCGTTATAAAATCTGAACACACCTTGGCAAAAAACATGTATATACACTGGATACACACAATAGTAATATATTAAACACAACAATGTGTTTGCCCCGAGTAAAATGAAAAATAAGATAGGGGAAAGGGGTATCAATAATGAGTTAAAAAAAAAGATTTTCTAGTGAATATTTTCGTGTTTAATGAATATAATTGTGTGGGACTGAGATGCAACAATTAATCGAAGTTAACACCTGCGTGTTGTAAAAGTCATTTGGTGCTGTATGAAACGCCACACTTGCCTTCATGAAACCTAAACAACGTAAACCATTCTCGCCAAATGGACATTAACAAACAGTCATAATTTCAAAAGAATGTATGATTAAAAAATAAGAGTAGAATTTATCGCGGGGGAAACTACAATACAGATTTAACTGTTTCAAAGGTTTCCAGACGTTGTCACTTACCTAGTTTCTGTTCCACTTGCAGGTGGTCTGGGTCAGGAAACAAAGAACTCCGCTGTTGCTCACCTTGGAGAAGTGCGACGATAGCAGCTTCTCTTCACTGCCGTCAATCAATTTTATTAATTGGCGCTTCCATCAAACTGAAATGCTACGCTTCCGTCCACGTTTTTCAGAGTAAAAGAATAAAAGCGAAATAGGTGGCGCCCACAAAAAAGGAAAAAAAAGCTGTGCTGTGCAGAAGGTTCGCCTCGGTTTTCGAGGAAATGCCGTTCCTACGACGGTGAAATAACTGCGACCCTCGTGAGGATAAGTGGATTAGAAAATGGATGGATGGATGGTCTGCATACTCCATTAAAATTTGATTAGTTCAAAGTAAGGGAAAAAATTAAATATAGAATTTTAAAAACAACTTATCGAGTTATCCTGGTTGAAAGCTGCTCTACGCATAATTTTGTAGTACATATTTTTGTAATGCATGTGTTTGAATTTTTCAAATGCCACAAATGTGAACGGTAGTACCGTGAGCAGCGCCTCGGAATGAACTCACAGGAATGGAAAAAGAAGAAAACTGTTTATGTCAACTGTGAAGGCACATCAGATGTTTATTGTAGCATCCAGAAATGGATGGATGGATAGATAGATAGATAGATAGATAGATAGATAGATAGCAGTGGCGGATGCTGGTCTGTCAAGGAGGGGATTGGCTCATTTTACTGTCAATCAAAAAGAGATTCAGCCTCAGACAAGCGTGTGTGTATCTGTGTGGTGTTTGTGTCTGTTGTAAAATGTGAACTGTTGTAAAATGTAAAGTTTCGTTAAAAGATTACATTTATGTCAGCCTGTTTAAAAAAAAAAATCTAACCTGGTAAAGACAACTTGTTTTTGTTAGGGTTTGGATGTGACCCCAATAGCACGACAACAGGCAGGTATCGTGGAAGCCAACACTTGGCGTAGTTTAAGAGTCTTCACAAAGTCACTCGGGAAGAAGCACGAGGAGTCCACAAGGAAATGTCCACACAAGGAACAAAAAGCTGCAGGAGATGGCAACAGAGTCCACTGGGGTGGTGACGGCACGAACTTGCCCTGAGGAATGGTCTGTGAGTCAATTTGTACCAGTCCAAACGAGCAGATAGGCAACAGGTGGGTGATGAGCTGACGAGTCTCAGGTGTGAGGTGCAGAGCACCCTGGCTGAGGAGGCTGCCTGGCCGGCCCCTCCCTAACAGTTTTTTACTCATATCCACAATCACCACATTACTCTTCATAATTGGTACACCAATAAAATAAGTATTTCATTAATCTCAGCAATCACTCCCTCAAAGTGATTTTGTAAATCACAACTCCTAAATAAAAATGTGTGCATTTTAAAACTGCTGTCTCAGTGCAAGTGTAATGCGACGCAAACAGGAAGTGGTTTTTAAACCATTGGTTTTGTCTAGGCTTATCCTCTTTAGGGTCAAGATGTGCTGAAGCCCATCCCCGCTGCTTTGAGTAAGTCGAGTGATACATCCTGGACTTGGGGTCAGCAAACCACAACTTTTTAAAACTTATTCTTTTAATTTGGTGCAATATGTAACCAGCCTGACACATACTTTAGACCTAGTTCTTACTGAGGGTCTACTAGTGTCAGACTTAAGAAAGTCTTGGACAATGTGATTTTCGATCACATGACAGTTTCCTTTGATGCCGCCTTTTCTCATGCCACTGTTAAATCTGTTGCTCCGGAGTGCAACCTCCAAATTTTTAACTCACTCACTGACGGTTGGTTCTCTTATGCCTTAAATGAGCTTTGGGTTCCCTCACCTCTTGGTTCAAAAAGGAGGTTCTCCTGAGTTTTGGTAAATCAGTCTTGGCCATTATCAACAGCAGTCTCTCTTCTGATGTAGATCCCCATTTTTTAAAAACATGTTGTCGTGCAAACCTTGTTCAGGAAACCTGGCCTTGATCAAGATGTACTGTCCAAAATTCTGGAAATAGTGCTGCACATTGTTAAAATCTTCAAACAGGTCTGGTTGCGGGATAGCGCTAAATGAATTGTATTCTGATGAAAAGTGTGTTCTGATGATGACAATGAACTGACGATACTTGCAGAGTTCTGGCAGAGAGTCCTTCGACTAGTTGGCTCCAGGCAGCTTCTGGAATGTGTGTTGGACAAACGCCTGCGTTACGTTAAATGTCAGATGATGTATGCTTTTAAGATAAGATGGTATTGTCAACGTTGATAAAAATAAGACAGTAGCATGAAAACTGACTGACTTGTTGGTTTTCAGACAAAGGATTTTTGAGAACCAGTTGACTCAGGGGTAGGCTGTTCCGGTCCTCGGTGGCCATTATTCTGGATGTTTTATATGTCCCCCTGCTCCAGCACAACCTGATTCAAATGATCAGGATCGTAATCCAGCATCTGCAGATCTTGACGATGATCTGATCATTTGAATCAAGTGTTGGAGCAGGGAGACATTAAAAAATCCAGGATGCCGGCCCTCGAGGACCGAAATTGCCCACCCCAGTTTAAATTGATTCTCATCCGTGTCATCCTGCCTTATTAACTTTTGGTGCCACCTAGAGGGTGAAGCATCATTTCTCATGTGCCAAACTGGACAAAATTTGACACAGAAGTACAAAAACCAGTGGTGTGGAATTTTGTTTCTTGGAGAGCCACAGACAGAAATTGGATGGTGGTTGAGATGAGGAGTATTCTTTATTCAAGCACTCAATAAGAAAGGAAAAAAAAACCCAATGCACTTTGAAAACAATGCACCAACATGGCGGAGAAGTATTAGGTTACGTCGGACATACAAAAAGTACCCGGCATTTCGACTTCATCCAATGACAATAACGTTATTGGCAAAAGAAACAGAATTGAATGAATGTTGTGAGTCCAAAATTCTTCACTACCAGTCCCATCTACATTGTTACAAAAAAAAAAAAAAGACATAGCTTTAAGAACACCATTAGAGGGTTAATGTGGGGTGTTTTTCTACTCACTGTACATAGTGGATGAGAAATTGATACAAACCAAAAATACCACATGTTCTCGGGTGAAAAGTTAAATTGGATTAAAAATAAATTGGAGTATAAAACAATTTCAAAATCTGTTGAAAAAAATGTAAATCAATTCTACCCACTTTGCTCATGGCAAGTTTAAAGTAAACAAGTCTGTGTATGTTCCTGCTCATCCTCATTAGAAATCACTTCATGTTTTTCTTCAGTATCACATTACTTCTGTTGCAGCCAATAAGTTCCAAAATAAGAGAATGAAAAACATTTTCAAAGTACAATGAGCAACCAGCTTGCATTGATAAATGCGGAAGTACTTTAGGGTCAAGGTCAAAGAAATACTAAATTAAATTATATACAAAGTAATCATACACAATGCTGGTATATTAAAAAAAAAACTCATGACATTTGAAGGATTTGACAGCTGTGTAAATCGGCTGCAAAATCTCAAAAATGAAACTTATAAAGTAAAAAACAAACTTTAAGAATGCCATACCGATCACGGGACCAGCAGCTGACCACACATCTTTGTCATTCGTTTTTTAAATTTTATTTTTTTTATTTTTAAACTCCCGCAGGTTCCTCGAAACCAGTCAAAACATTTGCAACATCACTTCTGCAACATCAAAAGTTTAAAAGCAAAACTTTTCTAAAGTGCTTCAAGCAAGACCGGTCTGAGAAAAACATACCTCCTAAGAGGGATTCAACTAAATGTAAAGCTAAACACATACGTTTACATTTTGACAAAACATTTCAACCGAAAATTGAGTGGATAAATGCCTTATTAGCTCCAGCTCAAGCCAAACTCAGTGTGGTGAACTTTAGTACTTTGGCACTTTGGTGTAGTCCTCCCTGTGAATATTCTTGCACAAGCAGATGGCCAGAATCATCCCCAGCAGCTGTCAGAGGAACAAAAAAAGGAATTATGTGAAGAAATGGGGTGGCATCTCGATCAGTAGCACCCCTTTACTTGACACTACCATTAAGAACTTGAATTACAGTGAAGGGCGTCACGTTTACCTCAATAAAAGCGATTGCAATGCAAATTCCCAGGACAACCCCGATGTTGGTGAGGAGCCAGCTCTCTACGCTGACAGCGCAACCCTGAAGAGAACGCCAGAAGATGATTTCACGTATCAGTCCCAACCACAAGCAAGAAGACCCAACAGGCACGTTACCGTGTCGTATACGGGCCAGTCGGGTGTCTGAGCTTCGCAGAATCCGCTCTCGGAGACGTTTCCGGTCGCGAGGGAGGAGTTGTGGCACGAGCACGGAAACAGAAGCTGCGAACTGTTGATGATCACCATGTTTCCGTTCCAGTCGCTTTGACCATTCCAGCCGCAGCATTCCATCTGCAGACAGCAGGCATGAAATACACCTCCAAAACACATTTCCAAGATTCTCTTTGTGTGCATGTGATTTGGTCTCTCTGGAAGTCACGTTTGAAATCTGATTATTTCACTAGTGGCACAATGAACTCTTTGGATGAGTTGTTGAGTCCCTCGTGCTGTTGGTCTCTTCCGCAAGTACTGAGCTGTCATGCACCACGTCTGCCCCAGTCCAGCCGAAGGGGGATCATTTGCATTATTCATCTGTCCTCCCTTCTTCTGGGCCCAAAATAATTTTTCGTGCCCATTTTAACACTGCCTCATGGTCCAATTCTGGTCAACTTCCATCCATCCATGCATTTTCTAATCCACTTATCCTCACGTGGGTCGTGGGCGTGCTTGAGCCTATGCCAGCAGTCTTCGGGCAGTGGGGGCGGGGGGGCACACCCTTAACTGGTTGCCAGCCAATCACAGGGCACACACAGACGAACAAACATCCACGCTCACACTCACACCCCTCGCTACAATTTAGAGTCTTGCATTAACCTGCTGTGCATATTTTTGGAACATGGGAGGAAATCGGAGTACCCGGAGAAAACGCACGTGTGCATGGGGAGAATATGCTAACTCCGCACAGGAAGGCTGAGGCCGGGAATCGAACCCTGCACCTCTGCACTGTGGGGTGGACGTGCTAACTAGTCGGCCAACGTGCACTCATTTTTTTCCCAATTATATACCGTATTTTCTGCATTAAAAGGCACACCTAAAAGCCTTCCATTTTCTTAAAAGCTCACAGCGCGCTTTAAAATCCGTTGCACCTTGTGTATGGTTATTACGTAATATGTCAACCCCAAAATGGCAACAGAGTTCAAACTTAAGGCGATCGGGTTACGCAGTTGAACACGGAAATAGAGCAACGGCAAGAGAGTTCAATGTTAACGAGTCAACTGTGTCGCTGCTTTATTAAATAAGTTTTACTGACATTTGATCGTTCTGTAGCAACGCCACTCAACAGCTAAGCTATCTGAGCTGTTGTCGTTTGTTCGAAGGTTCTTTGATCTTTGACGTGAGTTGCGCCGGCGCTGATTGGTTGAACCACGTCGCGCACAGCATAGAGCAGCGGACTATGGACTGCTGAGGCGCGCTTCACTCGAGTGGCGTTGCTACAGTTCTCTTGGCATTTCCTTGAGCGTAGTTCCATCTAGTGGATGCATTGTAGATTGCGTCTTATAATGCGATGCGTCTAATATATCAAAAAAATTACAAAATAGGCTATTCATTGAAGGTGCGACTTATAATCCAGTTTGTCTTTTAGTGCGGGAAATACGGTAGTATATTATGAAACCAATGTGGTTAAATTAGTAAGGGTGGAGCTTCATTGTGTACCACGAGTAACTGACAACCTTCTGTCATCGTTTGGTCAACTTCCAGTTTAATCTTTTTTAGACTACATGTACTAGAAAAGACTTAACCCAAGCCCTCATGAAAGGTTGCAAAAACCTTACCATTAATTTGCAACTGAAAATCTATGCAAGTGGAATTAAATGAAAACTGTTTTTGTCATGTTTGCGTTGAATGACAAAACCTAGTGTTAAAAAACAGGTAAAATTTGAGAGAGATGTGACTTGTAAACGCTTACATTCCGTTGAATGAAGTCCCACGCCTGCTCTGTGGTGGAGTTGTTGCCTGGATAGTTGTCCAGGACCTTGGATACAATCTTGGACATCTCTTCATTTAACTGGGGGGAAAAACAGGTTGCCGTACTTTATGATGTCAAAGACAATTCGCTCCACATGATGTAACCTGTCAAAGAATGTTTCCATATCATCACCCTCCTAAAATACTGAACCAATTTCTGACTAGATAATATTCGATAATCATTGAATTTCAGGGATCGAAATGAATGATGTGTTTAAACTAAGGATGCAGACCTGAGGTGACGTTTAAGGCAAAAACAAAAAAAAATTGGGAGGACAAAGTATGATTTTGGCTGTTATTTTGAGAGGCTGGCGATACTGTAGTTGATTGGTGTTTGATGTTTGTCACTGTTCAGACTGATGTCATTTCTGTCGCTGTTAACATTTCATCTTTAGGAAAAAAACCCCCTGTACTTTCTGATTTGTATGCGTTGCAAGCAACCGGGTACCTATTGCAAATTCTCATTTCCCTTCGATCTGATCATTTCTTTGCGAATTGAGACACTCAGGATCTTCAACAAACGGGGAGCTCTCCAAGGAGAAACAGATTTTGCCAACTGACGACCCACCAGCCCGGTGAGGGTTTGTCTCAAAATTCATTGAGAAAGAGAGCGAGCTGACACTTCCAAACGGGAGACAGAATTCAATCGGCTTGTTTTTAAGGAGGTTGGACAACTTCTGCTTCAAGTGTGTTTCCACCTCGTTTCAAACAATACAAATGTAAGTACTTGGTCACTAAACACATGGCCACCATTTGCCATTAGAATAGTGTGACAGCTTAAAAAAATGAGCCCCAGAAAGTTCCTGTCATTGATTTGAAATTGTTGACTACAGAACTAAAAGTGAAATTATTGTATAACAATCATTTGCAGATGCAATTATGTAACTTGAAACTGGGACATTCTTTGCAGCTCTTGCTCTTTAGTTGGAAATGCTTAGTCACAACAACCAATTTTGGTCTTTTTCAATTAGAGTACCATTCTTAGGTTTGACCTTAAATGACATGCGGTTGAGTTGGTAGGTTTTGCTTTCGATTCACGTCGATGGCTGTGAAGGGTAACACCACATAATATGTCGCTTACCACACCCTTCTGGAAGTAGATGAGGGCGCCAGCTACAATCTCAGCAATGAGGATCAACAAGAGGCAGGTGAAGTACTGAATGGAAGGGAAGAATGAATACAAAATAACATATCAATCGACAGTTGAGTTTTTTTTTTGTTTTTGCAGACACATTCTTATGACCTTGACGATCTTACAGTTCAGTTTGAAATGACTTGATTTCTAATAACTCTCTCTGTATGTTTTCCGCTCTGACTTATCACAACAAAATGATACTTTGACACTGATTGATGACACTGCCATCAGTTATATAAAATCAAGTCCCCACTCACAAGGCCAAGCAGACAGCGGATCTCATAAATAGCTCCCAAGCAGCCGAGGAAGCCCAAAAGCATGGCAAAAGTGCCGACTCCAATCAGGATGTAGCACGCAGCCTTGACAGCTATGGAGTCATCTGCAAAGAAAGGACAAGTATATATGTCAGGAGCTGCAAAGTAATCTTAAAGGAGGGGGCATCTGAAATTCAAACTACTTGCCTACAGTATACATTTAACCAGGCATTCACTATATGTAATACAGAGTATAATTGTGTCTATACGTGTGACCTCTAAATGTAAGCAGCATTCCCTCCCTTGGTTCGGATATTGCGGATTAACTCTATTGCAGTGGTTCTTAACCTTGTTAGAGGTACCGAACCCAACCAATTCATATGCACATTCACTGAACCCTTCATTCGTGAAAAATAAAAATCTGATTCAAGAAGTGTTCCTTCAGTTTTGCCGGTGCGAGACTGGAGTTGCTCAACTTGGCATGACAAATCACGTAGATAGGACACTGAGTCCCACCACATTCTGTGATGCATGTGAATCCATGACATATTCGTCCAACCACTTTTTTTGCTCAACATAGCATGTATTAAAACATTCTAAAAAAAAAAATAAAAAAAAAGAATCACACGACATACTATCAGGACAGTCACACGTTGACGACTGAGCAAAGTAAATTTGCCGCAGCACTGATTGGACAAGCAATGCAATGTGATCATCTGCAGCCAGTGATGGCCAAGTGGGCGTATCATAACTAACAGACATGTTGAGTCGGTTGTGTCTTAACCTCCATGGCAGAGGCTCCATCGAACCCCGGTTAAGAAACTTAGCTTTATTGTGACTTTTCAGTTGTGACCATATCTTAATCAATTGCAGTTTTACCTCGATAATTTGTGGGGTTTCTTGCTATTTTTATTGCTTCTACGACAAATCATTCAAAAATGTCGCACCCAAAATCCACGTTCCCTCATCGTGGGTGCGTTCTGAAACACTACTTCACTCAGACCATTTGGAAACTCAGAAAGTTGTTCAAATGTGCTGTTAGGTTATTCAGAGTGCCCCCAAAAAAGGGTGGCCATTAATTAATGAGGGTGAAGTTGCGCTCTGCAGTCCGGCAGCACATGTGGCCGAGGACGACAAATCATTGGCTTCATAACTGGAGGTGGGCATTCAGTCAATACTAAGAGAAGGTCAGTTAGTCCGTCACCAATGGATGTCTGTTTTGCTGACGAATGACAAATGGGAAACTTGACAGACGAAGCACCGAAGAAGGTGGATTTTCGTCCATCATTGTAATCGTCACTAAACAGATCAAATATCGACACACTTCTCAGTCTGGCACTCATGGATGCCCATTTTGCTGAAAGAAACATGCCCCGCCCGTTTCACGGGATTGTTCACGGGGCTGAGTCGAAGCGGGCTTCCATCGACTACATATATATAAATGCTTTGCGATTCCTGTACAGTAGGTGGCGGTATCCACTACGGAGCTGGAATCCACCAACAAACCAAGAAGAAGAAGAAGAAATGAGGAGAAGAAGCAGATGACGACGAGCATTTATAGACAGGAGCAGGATTGCGTGTTACTTTGATTGGATTTTACACATTGGGGAGCGGGATAATGGTTAAAGTAAACCAATTTAAACTTTGAATTAAAACCATTGGCCGTTTTAGGAGTTAGTATAGCTGCAGGCAGCCACGAGCGTGCTCCTGTGAAATGTATGTGAGTTTATGTGTGTGTGTAAAGCTCTCTGGGCAGTCACCATATGATGTAGATACAATGATGTACAGTAATCCCTCGTTTTTCGCGGTTAATTGGTACCAGACCCTCGCATGAAAAGTAAAAAACAAACAAAAAAAAAGCGCTAAGTAGGATTTTCTCTCCCCCTAGGAAATTTTGTGTTTGTGTATGTGGACGTAATGTTTGCATAGTTAAATGTGAACTGGGATTTCACAGCTGTTACAGCATGTTAGCACGCTCTGTTGGTGAAGGTCTGAGACTACAGGCAGCTGACGACAGACCAGTTATGTGTATGTACAGTGGTGTGAAAAAGTACAGTACACGTATTTACTTAAATCTTTCATTATAAAACCGTACACAGTAATTAACATTCAGCAACGCTGCCTCCTGAGAGAGGCGAAGAGGCTTGTGTTGGTGACGTAGAAGGCGCCTCTCACTTGACTGGTCGGCTTTTGGTTCAGTTGAGACTTCTGCTGGAGGCACTGATGGTGTAGCTGAGGTTTTTAAGGTGGAGAAAAACATGGTGAAGGGTAGCGCCATGACATTCATCTTGTCATCTTAGTCGAAATACATTTCTATTTTTGTCCGACAATGGTTTCTTTTTAGTGACGAAAAAAAAATCACTACAGCCTTCGCCTGAGCTGTGCCTGCCAGTGTCACTGCATTTGTCAAGTTCATTTCGCCGATGAACTTTTTTTCCCTCCTACTTTGCAAGTAGTTATGCAACGGAGGAGGAGGGGGTGGTTAGACGAAAGAGATAGTATTACACGGGTGCCTTTGCACTGTCATTAAAACAAACACACAAAATAACAAAAAGGTATTGAACGCCATTGTTTCCCCAGGACAAAATGAGTAGCCCACAAGTCTGTTCCAAAAATAGCTCACCAGTGATGGGAAGCTGTGACTTGCAAAGAAGAAGAGCAGTCATTTTAAATACCGCAATATTTTTCCTGACGCCCCTGCCTACTACAAAACAGAGTGTTGCTGCTGGTAGAAACCTTGGTAGTTGGAAGTAAATTGTTTAAATTGTTTTTTAGTGGAACTGGTCAGTCCTTTGGTTGTGTTAAAAGTAATCAAAATATGAAAAATGTTCATGTCCAAAATTGACAGCGGTTCTTGGATTCACCCAAAATCTATACATGTCAACCCTCCTTGGCCAAATGGTATTGCCCACTTCGGGGTAGTAAAGCTCTTGACAACAAAGTTTGCTAACAATGCTGAAAAGAAAACCACGAAACGTTTTGGCAGTCAGGCAATGCAAAATCACAATTACATCTGGAAAAAGAAAAAAAAAGTTAATGGAATAGGTTGTACACCATGAAAAATGGCTATCACAACCATGACTTGCTAATCAGATCAACAAAACAAATGACAAACTGTGTGTGCTCAGACCTAGAGAGAAGTTAGAAATACTACAAACACAGTTACTGTGTTGTAAAAGGAATTAGTTACTCAGCAAAGTACTTCGGATTTTTTTATTGTTTTATCTGTAGTGTAAAATATTTTCATAAAACAGAGATGAAAGTGGACTTTCCTGAAAATTCCGAAATATACAGTATATATATATGTGTTTCGAAGTAACCATTTACTTCCCCCATTGTCTGAGACATTCTGCAAGTATGTAACTCCTTCATATCTTTATGATCCACCCGTCATTTTCTTTTTTGTCTCGCTGCTTCTCTCTCTTCAAGTGCCACGCTCGATTCTTAAAGACGTACTGCTTCTGTGGTGAATGGCCCAATTTTTAACCCGCCTAAAATGACGGACGGCCTTAAATTTTCCCCGTCCACTCTTAAAATAAATCCGTCAATGATGGAAAATTGTCGGTTAATGTAACCTCTTCAGAAACAGAAATATAAAAGATGTAAATGTTTATCCAGTTTTGTTTAACTGAGATTTCGTTCCAAAAGACAGGCTTTGTTATCAGAAATCACCCCTCCTCCTCCCGAGTCCTCACAAATAAAATATGAAATCTCGGGTTTGCTTCGGGCTCGGGCCTGCAAATCAAGTTAAGTGATCGGGCTCACGTGCACCCTTTGTGGCTTCCGTTCTCGCCGAAATTTCGAAATCTCCGAGAAATGGCGAGGCCATGAGAACGCGAGGTGAGGGTATTACTGTTGTGGCAACACCACTCAAGCTAGTCCGTCACACACGACAACAGCTAAGCTAAGCCAGCCGAGACGACACTCAAAGTCGGCGGACACGTGTGTGCGCTTTTCCCAAGATATGACTGCATCGATGACCAGCACCAAGAAATGGGCGGACTCGCGCTCACCACGAGGCCGCGCCAGACCCGTGACGAGCGCAGTGGTGAGTAAGGCAGTGAGCGCACTGGGCTGATGTGATGCATGTTGATGCTGGATAGAGGAGAAAGGGGCCAGTGTCTGAGGGGAGGACACCTGCAGCGATGCCACTGACAAGAGACAAATGTCCTCATCTCCTCCAAGACAACCACACACACTCTCTCTCCCCGCTGTATAGTGACACATTCTCACTTTGTATGCATCATCATCTTCAGTTACCTCAGATTTTCTATCTTGAAGACACTGTTCCTGCTTATTCGCACACTCCCGACAGACGTATGCTCCAACGGGTAAATCATTTTGGAAAGACTGCTTGGTTAACATAAAAAAAACCCCCATATATATTTTTATTAATTTTTTTACGTCTTCCCTTTCTCTGCTTCTCCTTTCTGACTACAAACTAAAAGCTCTCACAAATGTCGGTTATTTATGTATTAATTTTTGCTTCTAAATACATAAATTCATCACAGAATACGGGACTTTAAACATGTATTATTCTGCTATTTCAGAAGTACTTTTATTTGTTCGTTGAATGTCATTGTCGTTGCCTTATATTCTAATGTTGTCTAATGTGCGTTTTTAAAAAAAGTCCAAATATTGACCATTATAAAAGCGTTAAAATGGGTCGATTAAATGGTCAGGGAGTAGCAATAATAAACTCAACGTCTGTGACTGTTCAATGTGAAGTCTCTGGCTCTCACGAAGTCAGCAAAATTTGGCAAGCTGAAAATGCTGCCCCGAAAACAAGTACAGTACATTCTTTGGGGAATGCAGACTTTTCACAGACTACGTGTAGGTGTATGAGTATGATATCACGTGTAATAGTAAACAAACATTGTGTTTGCTAATTAATAGGTGGAGTCTGGAGACTTTTGTTAAAAAAAAATTTTTTAAAAAACTGGCAAATCCAAAATAAATGTTAGAAAATGCATTTACAAACAAACATACAAACAAACCTTCAGACTTCAGACCTACTGAGGCTTTAACATGATTTAATTTTGATTTTGTCCCTAGTGGGTGATGTATGCTGTAAAAGGTACTTCTAGAAACTAAAACAGGGCTGATACTTCAGGCTTTATGTTGCTACGGCCGGTGTTTTATGGATGGTGTCATTGGACAAAAGCTAAATACAAATATCTCACTTATTAACACACATGATATGAGCTGATGTGGTAACAAAGCCGAAACATCGGATATGGTCATCTTTGGTAGGGCTTCAAGACAACTTGTGTAAAACAAAAAAACAGTTTAGACCAGGGGTGCCCATTACGTTGATCGTGATCGACCAGTAGATCAAGGACTGGTCTCAAATCGATCCGAGGGGTGTAGATGGGGAAAAAAACCAAAAGAAAAACATTTGTGTCTCTGTGCATGTTAGTAATGTATTTTTGGTGTAAATGCACACTGCACCCTAATCATTCTATCAGTCTCTCTTTCACAAAAAGTATTTAAAAAAGAAAAGAAAATCTTTAACCTACGGTGACTGCGTCACGGGAAGTTGTTAGCGCTCAGCAGTCTGCAGTTGCAGCTTGTGCTCAGAGTTGTTGGACTAATCTTTTATCGTTATCATTTGTTTTGTACAATTCACCGTGGGCACGGGCAAAGAATGGGAATCTGGAGGGCCGAGAGAAGTATTTTAAAAGGGTACGCGTGAGCTACGATCGTTCACAAGCTGCAAAAGTGCGTCGCATGCCTCAGTGTCAGGCTGTTGCTCATTATGGCATGTGTGTGTACGTGCGTGCGTGCGTATGCGCGCGTGCGCGTTAACGGGTCGATCTGGGGAGGTTAGTTGATCGAAAAGTAGATCTTCGGTCAAAAAGGTTTGGGCACCCCTGGTGTAGACGATTAATATTTCCACAGTTGCTATCTTCCGGTCTCCAGTCGAATGGCTCCGCCAGTTACTTGAACCAGATGGATGTGTCGACTGGTTTTACATCATGCGCGAGCCGGTTATGCATAATCGCTATTGTCCAGTTTAAAAAAAAAAAATGTGGCTCGTAAAAATGCCCGAGGACCTAGTAACTCTGGGAAACCACTAGCCACAGTGGCTGGTGACAAAAAGTTAATGTCAAGCCCCTGCCAGTGGGCAGCGAAGGGATTTGTCCATTGCCATTCCAAACTACCTTATATTTTCTCTTCAGACAAAAACTCTCAGGAACTCTTTTGGAGCGAATTTGCTGGCCCCATTTTTACAACACAACTCTCAGTGAAGACTACTTCATAACCACCACGTGACTCCATCATGGCATCACTAAGCGACCATTCACTTGAATGCTTACAAGAGCAACTATGAAGTTTGCTCGAGGATCCTAACAGCGTGGAGCAGTGTCAAAAAAAATCCGCAGTGACAAATGGGCTTCAAATTGGACTGCCGCATGATGAAGAGAACAACTTTAGCTCACTGGCAAATTTGACTTGTGCGACATCAAGACAGACAGAGAAAGTGTGTAGCGAAGGAGGGGCTGTTCCAGTCAGACACTGAAGAAGAGGGCGTTGTGCATAGTAGGAAGATAAAGATTGCGATCAATGACTTTTCTGGGAGCTTACTGGGTATCTAGCCGCGTTCGGCATTGTTTGGGGAAAAAAATGCATTTATCGGTGTATAAGGTAATTAAAACGTTTTTTAGACATCCATCTGTGTGACCTCTTTCTTTTCAAATACCCCATGTTTTATAATGGAGACCTGTGGCTAATCAAGCAAAGTGGCCGATATATGTAAGTACATTTGTTTTGATGGCTAAATTTGGCTATTGTGGCTTATAATCAGGTGCACTTTGTACTCTGGAAGTTACACTTATTTACTTATGTAAATGAAATTTTTTGTACACATGTGCAAATGTTTTTTTAAAAAATCATCGTAATGCTGGTGTGTTGTGTGTAGAATTTTGAGGAAAAATGTATTTGGGAATGAGGCTGTAAGATCAAATGTGGAAGAAGTGAAGCCCCATGGATACGTTCCATGTGCGCTGTATGCAAAATTATTAATTTGGCATATACAATATAATTTATAAAGCCCAGGATGAATTGCACTGGCCGATTTTCTCTTTCTAAACAGCACGTCGGAAAGGCAGATGCAAACCAGCCTGCATAACGCAGGCAAAATGAGAGGAGAACTTTTCCACTCATATAAACATTTTTGAAATGCCAACAAAACTTAACATGACGTAAGCAATTTTGGAGCTCTGAATGATCTACGGTTGAACTTGAGGCCAGGCACAAGAAGAGGTATGTCCTATCACCTATGATAAAACTCCTTCCAACTCTGTATTTCCCAGAGTTTGGGTCATTTCAGCGCACCGTGACAACTGGTGCTGGCCTCTACTACAGCCTCTACTACCCAGGATCCAGCCTCCACACACTTAAAAGCAAGGTAAATGGCACATAGCACGGCTTTTATGGTGATCAATTTATTTTCAGTAACTCGATCAAATATTTGTTCGCCCCTTCCACTAACACTTCCAATTCCATCGATTTTGCCCTTGCTGTGCTCTCACAAATGTTCCGTCGTGAGCCACTTGAAAGTGCAAAACACCACTTTTGCTCCTGTTGCCAACATTGAATGCAATCTGTCAGAGTAAATGAACACGCATTTAACCTCCCATTATTTAGGATCGTGGCAAATCAGGTCTTTGCCGTTCTATGAATGCTACATATTCATGATCAAATGTGGTGCAATTATTCAAACGTATTTAGCACGGGCCGCTTTGCTTCTTTCCTTTCTTTAGTTTTAAATGCTAAAACTCAAGGGTGCCTGAGTCAGGTCCTCGGGAGCCCTATCCGGCCTGTTTTAGATCCCTCCCTCCTCTTACACACCTGATTCAGCTGATCAGGATGGTCATCAGGCTTCTGCAAAGCTTGCTGATGAGCTGATAATTTGAATCAGGTGTGTTAGAGGATGGAGAAATCTCAAACATGCTGGATAGGGCCTCCCGAGGAACGGACTTGGGCACCCCTGCTCTAACTCATCAATATACCTTACACACATTCTTTGGGTACCTTTAAATTTAACAAAGTAAAAGAACCAAAACGTTGAGCAGACAAATTTGGCTATTCTCTCTCTTGAGAAGATTTTACCTCATGAGGTCTCCCGAGAATAGTGGACAATATTTTAGCACACGGGGGAAAACAGCTGTAATCACAAGAGACAAGTGACCAACTCGCAATTACAAAAGTTTCGTTCAGGAAAACACTGAACACCCAGCAGTTTTGTTTGTACTTGTAAAATGTATTTGTTCTATCGTAGAATCATACGAACTTTGTCTAGTGTGAAAACATAAAAGGTCACCTTGAGCCTGCCCCCTTGAGCCTTTCTCTGAAAACCAATTTCGGATAATAATAATAATAGATTTTATTTATAAGCGCCTTTCAAGATGACACGTGTAGTAACTACGATGCCACTGACTTTCCTTGTTCCTGTGTCCTGAAGGGAAAACAGCAGCAACCTGGATCTGATTGTGATCTGGTTGAAAATATCTGGCTCTTAACATAGCGAAAAGGCACAGACTGAAGCCAGATGGCACATGCAAGGGCAATAATCTTAACATTAAATCAAAAGACAAGCAGTGCAGTGCAAGCCAATTTGAAAATGGAAAGTAAACCTGAGGAGCAATGCTTATTTTTCGAGAGACAGCCCTCAGAAAAGAATGGAAAATTTCTTTGGAATTGAACAATGTATTTCTTGTTAACCACAACTTACTGTAGTGTGAAAAAGCGTTTCCTCATTTTTTTTTTTTTTTTTTGCATGTTTGTCACACTTAAATGTTTCCGGTCATCAAAGAAATTTGAATACTGTATTAGTCATAGATAACAAGTAAACACAAAATGCAGTTTTGAATTAAAGTTGTTATTATAAAAAGGAAAACAAAATCCAAACCTACATGGCCCTGTGTGAAAAAGTGTTTGCCCCCTAACGATAACAACTGGTTGGGCCACCCTGAGCAGCAACAACTGCAATCAAGCATTTGCAATAACTTGCAATGAGTCTTACACAGCGCTGTCGGGGAATTTTGGCCCACTCATCTTTTCGGAATTGTTGTAATTCAGCCACGTTGGAGGGTTTTCGAGCATGAACCTTTTTAAGCCTTTTTAAGGTCATGCCACAGCATCTCAATAGGATTCAGATCAGGACTTTGAGTAGGCCACTCCAAAATCTTCATTTTGTTTTTCTTCAGCCATTCTGAGGTGACCTTGCTGGTGTGTTTTGGATCATTGTCCTGCTGCAGAACCCAAGTTCACTTCAGCTTGAGGTCACGAACAGATGGCCTGACATTGTCCTTCAGGATTTTTTTTGAATAGACAGTAGAATTCATGGTTCCATTGATCAACTTGATCGACTTTGAAGTCAAGATGGCGCCCGAGTAGGCAGCCGTCGGCAAGTGATCTTGTGAGCCTTGCTTTTTTTGGTTTGTTTTGTCACTTTGTGTGTGTTGTTACGTCGTGTGGACCTGATGTGGACTTTTTTCAGCATTTTTTGGCCACGACATCCATCAAGGAGGAGACTCTGTGCTGGGTGGTTGCGCCTTCTCGGCAGCATGGGCATACCAGCACTGTTTTTGCCTGGGAGGAATGTCGGCGCCATTTGACTGTCGTTGCTGGACAGTCCCGTGGCGCTTGTGTCTTGCGCCTGGAATGGGCAGCATTTTTCACAGCCCCGCTTTGTTCAGCGGAGAGATCGGTGCTGTTGAACGGTCTGCGGCTGGATGGATGTAAGGCTTGAGGAGCCGACGATGAGAAGAAAGGAGCGTTAGCGCGGAGCGCCGATGCGGATGTGGAACTGGGAGTCGCGGCTTAGAATTGAAGTGGATTTACATGGGACAGGAGATGTGAGCCAATCTCTTTTTCGTCAATGGACGCTACAGCTTCGTGTTTGCTTCCAAAACTTAGCTTGTAGCAGACGTGTGCACATTTTCAGCATGACGTCTCTGATCCACTGGCGAAAGGACACTTTGATCCTCTCCTCTTTCATCTAGAACTGCTTCAGACAACAAAGTGTATGCAGAAAAGTGGTGAAGATTGCACGACTGTCTGTGTCCTATGTGTTGTGTTATTTTTGTTATTTTGACTTCAAAATGGCGCCGCGTGAGTGGCTGCCTTTCCAGCAGCTCCTATATTTTGTTGTTCTACTTCTTCCTTTCATAACTTTGCTGCTGTGAATCGGGAATTTCTCCATTGCGAGACTAATAAAGGTTTTCTTATCAAGTCTTCCAGGTCCTGAAGTAGCAAAACAGTCCCAGACCATCACACTACCACCATCATATTTTACTTTTGGTATGATGTTGTTTTTCTAAAATGCGATGTTACTTTTACGCCAGATGTAACAGTAAAAAGTTCAACTTTTGTCAATCCAGTCCAGTATTTTCCCAAAAGTCTTGGGGCTCATCAAGATGTTTTTTGGCAGAAGTGAGATGAGCCTTCATGTTCTTTTTGCTCAGCAGCGGTTTTTCATCTTGGAACTCTGCCGTGCAGGCCATTTTTGCCCAGTCTCTTTCTATGGTGGAGTCATGAACACTGATCTTTAACTGAGGCAAGTGAGGTCTGCAGTTCTTTGGATGTTGTTGTGGGGTCTTTTGTGACCTCTTGGATGAGTTGTCGCTGCACTCTGGAGGTAATTTTGGTCGGCAGGCCACTCTTGGGAAGGTTCACCACTGTTCCATGTTTTCGTCATTTGTGGATAATGGCTCTCTGTGTGGTTCGCCGGAGTCCCAAAGCTTTAGAAATGGCTTTATAACCTTTACCAGATTTATAGATCTCAATTACTTTCCTTCTCATTTGTTCCTAAATTTCTTGTGATTTCAGCACGATGTCTAGCTTTTGAGGATCTTTTGGTGTACTTCACTTTGTCAGGCAGGTCCTATTTAAGTGATTTCTTGATTGAGAACAGGTGTGGCAGTAATAAAGCCTGGGTGTGGCAAGAGAAATTGAACTATGATAAAACACAGTTATGGTTTAACAAGTGAGGGCGGGGGCGAGGGGGTGGCAAACACCTTTTCACACAGGTTTGAATGGTTTTTTTCTCCCTTAATAATAAAGACTACATTTTGCGTTTACTTGCGTTATCTTTGACTAATATTAACATTTGTTTAATAATCTGAAACATTTAAGTGTGACAAACATACAAAAAATAAGAAATCAGGGAGGGGGCAAACACTTTTTCACACCACTGTAGATGATATAAAAATGAAAATCTGCTAGACACATGTTTAATAAATTTCATAAGATGCTAAAACCCACAGCAAAATATTCGCAGTCCTGTGAAAGGACCCCAGGGTCACTGTCTATGAAAAAAAATGTCTGTATTCTCATGTACAAAAGCTGAAACCTTCATTTTTCTCTATTTGTCTTACAGATATTCACAGATACTTTTAAACATTCCAAGAGCCTGCAGCCAGACCGTGGCCTGTTTTCATCCTGTTAGTCCTGGCTCCATTTGTATTGGCCTACATTCTTCTGTTTCAGACAACTCAATGGATCAGTCAAAACCATGCATTGGAAAAAGCATGCCTTTTTTCTTTCCGTTATTTTTTTGGAGATATTTTAAATATCCTGCCTCCTGAATCCGACAGTGATTTGGTCTTTGATGTTTCCGGTAGTGTTTCACTTTTAAGTTAAATAACCTTTGGAATTGGAATTGGAACCTTGGGACCTGGTCGTGAGTGGTTCACTGACACCCAAAGCGTCAATTTGCGCTCTGTATTACAGCACATCATCATATGTTTTGGGGGAATGTTGTTTAGAGAGCGCTGGATGAGTCAATCATTTTCACCATGACGTGACCCTGTTTCACCTCCGTGAAAATAATAATACCAGTAGTTTGAATTTGGGACTTACTGAGTACAACTATGAAGCTCTGATTGTCCAGGAGGAGCCACAATCCAAAGCCCATGATGACGGCCCCAAGAAGCTAAGAGGAAAATAATCCATTAGTCAGGCATAATGAACGCTGAACACAGCAAAATGTAGTTGCTAGAGTAGATATTGTTCTGCTTGAAGGAAAAGAAAATACAGTAATGTGAAAACAATGATGCAGAAACATGAATGTGTTCTAAGGTTAACTGTGGTCATCACAAATGTTTTCTTATCCGAGCTGACTTGATGCGAGAGGCAGGTGAGCTGAGGTGGTCGTCGGTCAGTCGCAGGACACACAAAACAAACAACAAGCACACGTTTGGACACTGTGGTCTTCAATTAAACCCAACAGGCATGTTTTTTTTGCAACTTGGAAAGAATCCAGAGAAAACCCACGCAAAGCATTGGGACAATGTGCAAATTGCCCGATAGGGCCTGAAGGGAGATTCAAAACCGAGCACTTTTCTACCCCTGTGCATGACGTGCTCACTATTATACGTGCATGCTGCAGAGAAGATCTTTTTTCCGATTTTATTTTTTAAATCCAAGTTGCATAGCCTCTGGTGTTAGATGAACCCTGGGTAATCAGTTTATTCTGTGTGCAAGTATGGAGATGGTGAGACTATCACAGAGGAAAACATCTTTTTTTCTATTTACTTCATACTATTCTGTTTGCTGCTATGCTTCGCAAAAGAGGAAAGACATTGCACCAGAAAGACTGCTACTTTTCCATCGTATGAGTCGGGGGCAAATAAAAAACATTAGGGGGGAAAAAAAAATCTGTATTTTGCATGTTTGGTTCAGAGGACTGGAAATGCCATTTTTAGCCAAGCTAGGGGAGTAATAGAACACATGTACTAGTGTTATTTATCAAGCCTACAAAACAATTCAATTCAAATTGTAATCCGTTACACTTGGAGAAAATAACACAGAATCAGGTACATTTATTAAAAATGTGGGTTATTGTGCAGGAATACATTTTTAATGCAGGAAGAGAGAGGTGGCCCGACATTTTACACAACAATTACAAAGAAAAATGTGGGCTGTCAAAATAATTCAGACTGCTGGTTATTGACTCAGGGGAAAAGCAGCAGGCTAATCTTACGTAACACAACAAATCAAGTTTTCTTGCGATGTCACATTAGAGTCATTGTATCAAAATTGTGTTGTGTGATTGCGTGTATGACTGGGGATGAAGATATTCCTGCAAAGATCAGAAGATCTATCAGAAGATAAGTTTGTCCTTTTTGTTTCCATTTCACTCATAACTTTCTCTGTCAGAATTGATTCATCAATAGCTAAAAAGTGATGTGATAAGCAAAAACCCATAGATGATAAGACATTTGCAAACATCTGCTTTTACTTTGGAAAACAACGACAGGACCAGGAACTGAATTGATTTCAAAACATTTGGAGAGTACAACATCAATCCCTCATGTGATTTTGCTTTCCACTTCTTCCTTTCATAACTTTGCTGCTGTGAATTGGGAATTTCTCCATTGCGAGACTAATAAAGGTTTTCTTATCTTATCTTAATTATTGTTGTTGTTTTTAAGTTACTTAACAAGGACAAATAAACGACACTAGTTGGTTCATAAGCCGTAATCGGGGAAAATATGGTTTCGTAATACCTGTTAATTCCAAATTAAATTCGATCCGATTATTCGATGAATTGATGAAATCATCAACAAAACAATTGATTCTAAAAATATATGCTAGTGACAACAATACTTGTAACAAACTGGTCATGGGAAAAGGGTTGTCAAAGAGCTTGTTCTACATGAAGCCTTGCATTCCGATTGGAATGAAACCAAATTCTCGATATAAACACCTCAATGGGAATAAAAAAGTCAAATCCCAACGAAATTTCATTCAGAATCACTGGTATTCCTTTTCCGAATCCGTCAAACGTCATGTAAACGGTTCAATCAGGACAGCCAGGCGGCGTCAATGTACCAAGTGCGATTCTGATGCTCACGTTTTTATTACTGAATCAAGTAAAAGGCATATAGGCATAGCATTACAATTAGGAATTTAAAAAAAAAACAGTTCATGCAGATGAGGGAGAACATTTACAAGACGTTTCATCCCTTTTTTGGCACACCGGCATATTGACTTCTTTAACCTAAAGTAGCACGGGCAATTCTAGGAATCAGAGATTTAGGGGTGCAGCGATAAAGAAGTTCCTTTATGCATGAGCTGAGCATATTCACGTCTGATTCTCATTAGGTAACTTGATAGTAATACACTTAGAGTGCTCTGTCCCGCTTGGATATGAATTATTTTATTGTATTTATTTAATTTTTTGATGTTTGGCTACATGCCCCTCAAAAGGTCGCTGCACGCCCCTGCTATGGAGACAATATTAGGATTATTTACACTTTTTATTTATTTATTTAGTATTGCTAGATGAATTGAGAATAGGGGTGGCAACTGGGGTGTCAAGACATGTAGTAAAGGTGATAGTTGCCACCCCTTGTCTCCCTGTAAAACCGCCTACGATTAAGACGCACCGTTCTTGACACATTTTTGGCGGCTGTTCTATATCTACAGTACATCAATACATATTGTTTAGGTTTGAATAAATATACTCACAAAGAAAATGAGGTTGAAGAGGAACAGGAAGTACTTGATCGCCGTCACGCAGCCTTTCCCCATGATGCTCTATCTGTAAAGGTGAGAGGGCATGAGTGTAATTCGACAGGAAATGTGGCGGACATTGTTAGTGCAGAGCAGTGGGGGTAAAGATCCCCCGCTGATAAGTACTCGCGCACACGCACATGCACAGCAGCACATTCTCTGGATCACGTTATCTGCACAAGTAGTGTGAGCTCTTACACGTTCAAGCGAGATGAAAGCAACTTCGCATATAAAGATGGAAAAAAGATGGACACATGAATAGGACTGGTTTTAATGTCAAATGGTGGTAAATTAATTCCGAGAGGATTTGCTTTGGGGATAAGCCTCACTTGCTTTAGGCCCGCTTTGTGTTTCAACACAAAAAAAATGTCCATGCTCGTTTGCTGGTTGTTGGATTGAAGTATCCAAACAACCAGCAAAGGCCAATAGTTGAAGTAACCTCAGAGAGTACTGTTGATTTCATTTCATCAGATTGACTCCAAATCAGAGTAGCTGGCAACCAAATCTTGTTTGCAATATTAAACAGGCCTTTTTAAAGCTAAATATGGTGTGCTTGGGACACTTGCAGTAGAAATCAAGGACACCGGGCCAGTCTTTGATTTGAGAGAATTTTGACACAGCTATCTAAATGCAGTACATTAGCTTCTTAACATTCCGTACTGCTATTGTACTTATAAAATGTAAAAACCTTTTGCAACAATGAGCTACATTACAGTGGAGGGCAACAAAAATGTAATTCCTCCACCAACTGTCCTTTTAATCCCCCTTCTAATGGGGGCTCCAACAAGCCTGTCTGATCAGAACTGGGTGGCTCAAATCTGTAGGATTAAATTTGCAAAACCAGTTTAAACTCAATCTGTGAGCACGGAAGGAGGCGTGTCCACATTGCATCCACCCAATTTGCTGTGCGTGCATCGTAGGTGTGGATTAAAATGACTATCTTTGTAAAAGAAATATCAAGCAAATGTCATAATATATTTAGACTGATTTAGTGTATAAAAGAAAATCCGTAAATTTAGCATAAGTTTTAAAACCACCACACGTGAGATGAGCAGGAACATCATCTATCAAATGGATTTTTACACACTTTAAGTTAAGCCCACAGAGGGGGTGAACGTTTGTGAGGGTAGTGAATGTTATATCCTCATCAGGGTCCTCCAGACAGTCGCCTCTACTTTTCTTGCAACAAGAAAATCCATGACAACTCTCGTCGAACGTCTGGAGAGTGTTTGCCGAACAATTGTGACCTTGATGGGACACTGACGTGAACGTGCATTTTGCTACAGTCGCCAAAACTAACAAATGTTTGCCCCTCAGCGGGACAGGTCAAGGGCAATATGTAATAAAAGAATGGAATTTGGTTGGATGCTTGATAAGGATCTATTACTGCTGTCATGTGAATTCTTTTGAAGTATTGTGACATGTCAAATCATCTATGACCTACCAGGGCAGATCAAAATATATACGACCACCTGAACCATTGTCACATCGCATACTAAACAAAGGCTGCTGCTGTTGCCAAATTAAAAAGGTGTTTTTAAAAATGTCTGAGAGTAGCTAAATGTGCCGAGATGCAATTAAAATGTGATTAAAAGGAGAACAGACCAACATTGAATTAGGGCAGAGTGACATGGCCCAAAGTTGTACACTATTAATACTGCACCGGTGAGAAGATAAAGAAATTAGTTTCAAATTAGAAATGAGGACAAGGACAAAGTTCCCTTTCTATTTGAATGAGATACGGCCGCACATGTGATTTACAAAGGTAAACTCAAATTTGAATGTAATGAAAATAGTCGATCAATGCGTTGTAGTCTTTCCAACAACGACAGTGATTGAGTGCAATTACAGGTGTACCTTTCTTTGGAGATAATGCGCAAATAACAAAAAAGAATTGAACATTTTGATTTGCTAATCGAAAAAGTTGAATAAAATTGCTCATTGATGTCGAGTGCATTATTCCTCAGCATTTTTTTCGATGAGGAGCAATTTGGTTTAATGACGTTGTTATTTCGAGCCTTGCAGCAATATGTAAGTCTTTTCAACAACAACAACAGACTGAGTGCCAGCTCAGGTTTTACTCCTGCAGAAAACAAAACAAAGACGGAGCAGAGAGTGTGAAAAGCAGACAATCACACACACACTCCAACATCTTTCCTGAAGAACCTCCGTTAGAATTCTCAAGCACGCTAATTTCTCCTCACATAAATGGCAATGTCTCATCATAACTCGCATGGGAAAATATTAATGATATGAAATATAACTTGATGGACCAACAGGAAAGTATTGATTAGCTCTCTGGCAGCAAAAAGTGGAACACCCCCAGACCGTTTTCCAAAACATTGTCACCATCACGTGACCCTCTTACACCCTCTGTGCAGTAATGGCCTTTTACTGGTCAATAAATCGATTAAAATCTCGGTGAAATATGGCGGCCCATATTCTGTTATCCTGTGGCGGTGAATGTGCGGGTCGCACACATGACCCACATTCTCATCGGGGGAAATGGGTTACAGTTACGTTGTGCCACTGTGCTACTGAATTGACTGGTGGTTGTTCAAAGTCAAATTCCATCGGATGGGAATACTATCGGGTGAGTTCCCTTTCGAACAGGTGAGGACGAGTCCACTCAACGTGCCTGCCCAACACCTCTGATGAGTCATGTGGGTGAGACACTGCTGATGCACTAACTTGTCTCCAAAGACATGCCTTTGGGAGTTTGCCGCTGATGGGGCTACTCTCAATTTATTATGCGCAGCCACTATGTTAACTTTCTGGACTCATACCTGTCAACTAGTACGTTTTCCCCGTATTTTATACATTTTTTTTTAGCATTTCAAATCATGTACGGCGTATTACTGTACAACTTGTATACGGGGGAAAAAACAAAACAAAACAATTTTGAACCGATCTCACAAAGACCATTTTGGCTCAAATCCAGATCGTTTCACCTGCTGGTAGCCAACGACAATGCCGTTGTCGATCGCGACTATTGTCACGGCAAACCAGCAAAAGTAATCCTCAATCGTATTTTTTTTTTCATCGCTGAGTACGGTCAGATTGAGAAAGCATGATGTGCGCATGCGCGGTAAGCCGTTGTACGGGTTTTTGTTGCTTTGTAAGGGGAATCGTAATTATTTATAAGAGCAGCTATTAGCCGAGGTTGAGAGGTATGTGGACCTGAAAGCGGGGATCCAATTTTTGCCCACAGCGAGAGATGAAGGAAAAAAAAAAGCGGAAAATTTGAGCACCATCCAAAAGAAATTGTGACCTTTCCACGGATCCAATTTGTCCCTCGGTGGGATACAACAAAGATGTGTTGACAGATGGCTCATTGGGATGCCTTGGCCTGAGATGGAGAACTGTTATCAGCGAGCTGATCAACGAACTTCATGTGTGGGCCATTTCGCGCCAATCGAGCAGAGGGTATTCATTATGCATTGAATCCATCTGTTTCTTTGCAGTTTTCCACTTACATGTAACAGCAAATTCTCGGTGGCTTCTTTGGACAAAAATTCTAAGGGGGTGTGGCTGGCTTTGCAGCAGTTGGATAGTCCTCGTCCAGTATTAACATTGATACGATACACAATTCTTGTCTAAGCATTTATTAACTCATTCACTCCCAAAGACGTTTTTAAACGTCTTTTCAGACTTGGTCTAGAATTGGCTGGTACTGAATGAGTTAAGCAGGCCTATATCACACGTTCTCGATGTTATGGATGTTTTTCTGACTCGCGAGAGAACACTGGATTCTTCTTGGTAAGTATGCTGGACTTTGGGTCATCCTTAACGAAGCAGGACTCCCCCAGGATGCCGGTACACTGGAGCCAGTTGAAAGAGATTCATTCACATCAATGAAAAAGGTCGACTTTTTTTTTAAACAATGAAAAAAATGGTTAGGTAGACGGATACTTTATTAGTATCCATATTAGTCTCAGCAGGAGTATTCACAAGTACACATAAAATAGGAGAAAATAATAACAAAGGTTGGGCTTGTGTGTTGCTAGTTTTTTTGTGGCTTGTCCATTTCCTGTTCTTCTTCTTCTCGCGTATGAGGGCAGCTTTGCGGTGTTAAATGTCCAGACGTTGCAGCCATTGGACAGTAGATTCATTAGGTGCTGTGAGGTTCAAGTTGCCATCTGGTGGTCGATGAATGGGACAGTAGTAGAGGAGATGTTCTGCAGTTTGGAGTTCTGGTCCACAGTCGCAGAATGGTGATTCGACGAGACCCCATCGGAACATGTTGTCGTTGAAACGGCCTACCCCAGTTCTTAGGCGGTTGAGTCGTACCCAGACTTTCCGGGGTAGCGTTGAGCCAGGTGGGGGTTCGGTGTTGGGTTGGACCATGAACTGGTTGGGTCTTGCAGTATTATCCCAACTACTTCTCCACGCTTCCAGGATGTTAAAGTTGGAATCATGAAGTTCTGCAGCATGATGAGGAAAAGGGTGGCGAGATTTTAGCCTTTGGCGCTTTCCAGGTTGTACCTCGGCGAGTAACTGATTTAGGGCATTTCCTGTATGTATCAAGTATTATTTTGCTCCTCTGATTTCAAAAGGACAGATTCGACACTGCCTGCTAACACGGGTTAGATTTAAAAAGAAAGAGCCAAAAATATTTACCACACACAAGTGAACAATAAAGTGCTTGGTTTCTGATAAGCACTCAAAGGAGGGGGAAACAAAAAAATATCACACCCGATATAAGTGCTAAGGTGGCCTCTCTTGAATCATGCTGAATTTCCCTTCATTTTTCCATCCATGTTCCCATGTCGTCAATATGCTTGCAACCGGATGTAAATAAAGTACAAAGTGCGCAAAACCTGGACGTGTCGTCCAAGTTCCTACAGCATTTGGGTTCCTCACATCCGCTCACGTCTTGTGCACTGATTGCCTCGCTAACAGCCCATAGGGAGTGACCATAATATCCATTATGAATACAAGAGAAAATTGACACAAGAGTGTCAGGGCGTGGAAGTATATAATCCCGATACAAACCAAAAGTTGTAAAAATATCACGGTTAAGGGTAAAGTATGAGCCTTAATGGAGACTTCTTTCTTCTTACTTTTTTCTTTTCTGATTGATATAAAAATGATTTATTAGATACAATCACATAACGGGGTAGGACTAGATAAGTTTTTTACTTCTTCCTACTCCCTTGAACATAATAACTGTGTTGAATGAAGATTGATTTCTTTTTTTACTTTTTTTATCTACCTTATTTTCTGTCAAATTATTACTGTATATATGTTTTATGTTCAATAAACAAACAAACAAACAAACAAACAAACCATTTGTCCCTCCAGACTGACCACCGAACACAGCAACATGCGTCTCGACAACAGCTCTGACTTGACAACGGTGCGTTCAACACCAAGCACACGGCACATTCCGACTGCTGACATTGGATTGGTGTATTGAGGCCTCTACATGCTTCATTCCTTTATGACGCAATTACTAGCAAGCTAGTTGGACAAGTTGGACCAAAATCTGTTTGGGTTTTAGATTGCTGTCATTTCGTTATGTTTTACACACCATGGAAACAGTTACTCACATTTGAACTGACAACCTAACAAGCAGCAGCCAAATATGTAATTTCAAAATAACAAGCCACGACTGGAGTACCGGTCACATGGACAGACGCACGTGCTAAGGTAGAACACGTGGTTAGGGGCAGAAAGCTGAGACAATTCCCAGAACATCAACCTACAGAGAAGCTCGAGGTTCTTCCTTGGATGGGTTTTGAAACAAGCTGGCCATAAGTCAGTCATCAGCAGAGCCTTTAATAGGTGGTTGTGACCGAGTGCGCCCAACTTGTTTTCATTGGTGCACCTGTAATTTACTCAAAAGTGTTGGTGCTTGAAGTGCTGTGTGTCAGAGTGTTGCTGATGACTTTTTAACATAATTGGACATTAACCTAACATTGAAGAAGTTGTCAATCGTTCTTATCATCCGCAGCTAGATCACTCACAAAAACACATCTTTTACAAAGATATATTTGTCAGGGCGGTCCGGTGGTTTGCGCGTCAACCTCACAGTGCAGAGAGAGGTCTTGGGTTCAATCCCTGCTCCGGCCTCCCTGTGTGGAGTTTGCATGTTCTCCCCGGGGCTGCGTGGGTTTTCTCCGGGTACTCTGGTTTCCTCCCACATTCCAAAAACATGCATGGCAGGCTGATTGAACGCTATAAATTGTCCCTAGGTGTGAGTGTGGGCGCGGATGGTTGTTCGTCTCTGTGTGCCCTGCGATTGGCTGGCAACTAGCAAGGCCTTTACAATTATGAAGAAATAAAACACTTAAAAACATATAATATGTATTTTTTGCTCATTAAGTTTATCAGAGGAAAGCACAAGAGGGAAGATGACTCCAGCTCCGAAAGGCAAATGTCTTCTTCCATAACAGCATGGAGAAAATCTGTCTCAAGTACTCCTTATGTCAGTTTATTTTCCAATTCAGTGGTTGATTTGGCATACCAATTCAGGGAAACCTTTTCTGTTAAAAAAAAAAAAATCATTAAGTGATCCCACTTAAGATTTAAAATTTGCTTCTGTCTTCTTCAATGTTTTGATCATTTTATGTTTTGATTGCCTCAGTCAGGCCATGACCGAGGAGTGTTTCTCATTTAGATGTTGACAAATAAAAACAAAACAAAAAAAAGCAGCATGCAAAGAAAACGCTAAACAACCAGCTATGTCTTCTCCCCACGTGACGGCAACTCACCACCCCCACCACACACGCGCACGCGCGCGCACACACACACACACACACACACACACACACACACACACACACACACACACACACACACACACAGAGCACAAAGTCTTCCGCCCACCCTGACTGGTCACCCAAACAATGGCAGCTTTCATGCACTATTCTCTCTCAAGTAACAAAAAGGGTGAATTTGAGAAGCAGAGGACTGCTTCATCCTTATGTATCCTCTTCTTGAGAAAACAACAGCAGGTGGTTGAAAGATGCAACTTGCCACTGGGAGACCTGACACCGCCTGGTGGTGGTCCATTTAGGTTACATTTTAGACACCATATGATTGTATTTCTGAAACTGACCATGTGATCTGGTACATCTTCCATCCATTCATCCATTTTCTAATCCACTTATCCTCACAAGGGTCACCGGTGTATTGGAGCCTACCCCAGCTGTCTTTGGGCCGTAGGCGGGGTACACCCTGAACTGGTTGCCAGCCAATCGTATATCTTCAAGATTTCAACTAAGCATTTGCGAATACGTAAAACAACAGTGTGTAGAAACATCAAAATGGCAGCTTGGCAATCATTGGTAAATTGAGATGGTGACCCCAAATTACCAGTGATATTTTGCTTACATTCACCTAATCTTCTTTACAATATACAAGAAAATAAATTGGAGGAGACTGGCGTTCTCTTGACAAGTCGTCTAAAAAGTGAGGAATGATTATAATAATAATCTATAATCTGTTGGGCTCATTGAGAGTGTTTAAATACTTTGGATTCCCTTTGCTGTAGGGATGCAACAATATCAGCAACATGGCGATTTTAAAACTGCCACAAAGTCATCGTAGTCATGTCACAATATTAAAAACACCACATCTGTTAAATAGGCCAGATTATTTTCCATTTGTACACCTCCAGCACCCACTGGTGGTTAGTTTATTAGCGAGGTTTAATTTGTGTTAGCCATGTTTTGGCCACCTATGTTTAAGATCCATGCTAATCGTCAGATGAATGGGAATGTAACACATTTGAGTGGCTTCACAGTTTCGGGCACCCGCAGCGGCTCCTCTCCCTCCTGAGGAAAGAAATTTCATCTGTGCTCTACGTTGCACATGCAGCACATTTGACAATAAAGTTGACTTGAACTTGAACTTGTGTACAAAAACACAAAAATGTCATTTTTTCCACTCTGCATTATTTATTTGTTTGTTTGTGCAATGTCATTCGTTTTTATACAGTATCATGAGCTTATTTTTACTTTTTTTATATATCGCCGACTTTCTCACAAGATCGTGATAATTATCGTATCATTAGTGTCACGTGATGAGTGGCAATTTGGACCCAGAAGCAGACATGAGACTGAACTTCATCTACAAAAATACAAAGCAACTGCAAAGAGCTGGACGCATGTGGCACATAACAACTCATCTCAACTGTATATATAGAGCACTTTCAAACAGCCATCGCTGCACACAAAGTGCTGTACATGGAGTAAATAACATATACAACATCCTTATGTTGTATATGTTGACATTGTACCCGGTAGAAAGTGTGACGTCCTGACAACTTGGCACTGAGTAATCGGAGTTTATATACTGTGAGACATGAAGCCTATATGACCAAATAAAGTTCCGAAGCATTAAAGAGCCATTGCAACTGAAACGTTGAGGAACGTGATAATATCGCATTGCGACGTCTGCATATCGTTCCATTCCGACTTTATTGAATGTCTAATTTAAGTTGTGCTGGGGCTGGGCAGTAATTAAATTTCAACATGTATGGCGATAGACACGTGATTGATATCAATTGAAAATGCCTTCGATAAAATGTTTGATCATCAGGAATCAGAAAGCAAACTCCGACTGCGGCTTTGTGTATGTTATAGGCAGCTGGCAGCCAACTCCAAACACGAAGAAGCAGTTAAACCAACAAAGAAGAATCCCCTATACCAAAGAAGTAGAAGCATCCAATCCAAAGAAGCAAAAGCAACAAAACCAACAACTAAGAAGTTTGCGTGTGCGTGCAGCATTCTCATGAGAACGAGAGGGTGGCGTACCTTCATTCAAATAAATGACTAATAAGATGATATGTTCATACTAATCCGATTAAACACCTATGGATGGAGACGTGGTGTACAAATACAGGCGTTCCCTGTCTTTGATGTGCTCGCGCCAGTGTTCGCCATGTCCCGACCCTCGGCATGGCACTCAAATCAAAATCAGGCAAGTAAACTATTAATGGACCCTTCATGGCAGTAACGTGTCTGCTAAAAAGATCAAGTACAGTGGTACCTCTATGTACGAATGTCTCTTCATACAAAATTTTCAAGTTATAAAAACGTCTCAACAGGAACATATTGCCTCTTGTTACGAAAGAAATTTCAAGATATGAAAGGTAAAAATACAGTATGGGCTGCTCCTCGCAGCTCCGAGTTTCCTGAACCCAACATACTTATAGCTGCATTGGCTATTACTGAGTGTCATCCTGGCATCCCATTGGCTAAGAGGGATTTCTACCATATGTGTCTATGCAGCATCCTCGTCATTTGCCCCTCGGGCCCTGAGCTGTAGTTTTACGTAAATGTGAATCACCCAGAAAAAGTGTTCACCAGTTGGCCGATATGCTGGAGTTTGCCTTGGATATATTTGGATTGGATAAACTTTGTTGTCAAATGTACTGTATGTAAAACATACAGCACAGATGAAATTTCTTCCCTCTCAACACAAAACAAGTTTTTGAAGGATTGTTAAAAGCCGAGAAAAGCAAACGTCCTTGGATCAGTTCTTCACAAAACGCTAGGCAAAAAACACTTCTGAGAGAGAACATGAGAACAACACGAGGAGTGCAAAAAACGATGAGGACGCAGTTAAAAGTTAAATGACCATCATTTTTATTCTTGACTCTATTCTTTGTTGTTAAAATTATGCACAACGCTCATTTATTGCGCAATAATCTCATTGTAACATGTATTGTTACATATTTTAATGCATTTTTTTGCTTTAAAAAACATTTTAGTCTGAATTTTGGGGCGCTTGGAACGGATTAGGGCATTTACATGGAAAACGTGTGTCTACTTACAAAATGTTCTAGTTAAGAAAATTCTTCCAGAACCAATTCATTTCGAAGTAGAGGTACCACTGTAGTCCTAAAACGGTTGGTCATCGCTTATGCATGCACTGCAAGAGAGTTTTAGTTCATTACACTTACATTGAATGAATGTTAATACTGTATAGCTCTCAACGATACTGCTTTGGGATGATATCTAACACAAATACGCATTGATATTGCACCGATGAAGGAAAAACTGCACATTACACTACATTTCAATGTACACACAAAAAAAACAGTTCGTTTTTTATCAGTATTTTAAATGTTTAAAAAAATTCAATAATTGTCAACGTTGACTGATATGAAATACTTTTTAAAAACATTTTTCAGCCATATCGTCCATCCCCACTAAGCACATTATGTTTAAAAAGGCATTTAGTCGTTATATTGTGATATACTTATCTAACTTTTTCATAGTTGCGCTGATTTCTTATGAAAGATTGTGTTACACATGTCAAAATAAAATTAACTAAACTCATATTTTTCTCCTGGTCATTATTTCCAAGAGTAAATATAAATAAATATATATATCGACCAATATGAAATATTATCGAGATATACTTTTCAGTCATATCGTCCAGCTTTATCTTGTAGTTTCATATTTTCTAGCAACAAATCATGATGGCAATGTGAAGGATGCAGAAATCTGACAACAGGCAAAATGCTGAGAATGATTGTGTGTGCGCTTAGTGAACTTGACCTTTCAAACCCCCAGTAAACTCTACAATTACTTCAGTGACAGCATACGGAAAGCAGCTTAGGAAAACAATTTCACAGAGCGAGAATAAGTTCTGAAATGGAACCAGGCAAAAGGAAAAAAAACATTCTTGTATGATTTATGTAAATTAGTGATAGTCTAGCTTTGGTCTTTTAAGTAGATCAGCTGCAACAATCTCAATTAGGGGTCGGCAACCTTTTTGAAAGTGAGCGCTACTTCTTGGGAACTGATTAATGCAAAGGCCCACTCGTTTGATATACTTGATGTGACTTCTGAAAAAACACATTTTCATTTGGCAAAATGTCATCCATTATTAATAATGTTTATAATTTCTCACAATCATTAGGAACAGGCAGATAACAACAGGCAACAATTTATTTTTATGAATCTCTGCCAGTATTCACATTTTTTTAGGTTTCATTTTTTCCCAATGCATTTCAATGGGTGTCAATGATGAGGTGGCTAGAGTTGCCTCCCATTCAAAAAACAAATTCAAATAGATTTATTGATAATCAAAACACCAGTTGTTCATATTTGACTGTGGAAATCATCCATTCTCTATTTTGTGATTAAATGAAATGACAGCAACAATCTAGACCAATTCTCTGCTTACATTTGTCCTCTTAGCTGGGGATGGAAACTGTAAGGAGCAGCTTGAACGTTATTAAATCCACAAAGCTTCAGGGCAATTCCACCAAACAAGAGAAACAGGTTATGTACTTGTGCAATGCCACAGTCAAGGTTCTTCTTCTCAGCAGTTTAGCAATGTGGACTATTGTGGTCAACTTTTCAATAAGGAATCAGATTAAACTCAACGTTCTACAGAGCAGAGGCTGCCTGGATGCATCCAAAATTTAACCAAAAACAGCTGTGAACTCTTGCAAAGCGTAATCCATACAACATCTCTGTTTGCAGGATATGGAAAGGTAATTAAGGTCACATTGGGGGGGAAGGAAACCCTGATTTATAGCCTCAGATGTTTTGGGGGAGAAATGCAGTAAAGAAGAGGGTGCCATGGGAGGCCCAGGGGTTTGTAAGGAAAGATTTGGGGCTTAACTGCGATGCCATCAATTGCTGATGCTGACCCACATTTCCATCTGTACCCTGCTGGTCCTCATAACCGCTCAACACTCAGCTATTAAAGGGGTCCCAGCTCTGCCATATTGTATCTGTTTAACATGTTTTCATTCTAAATCAATGCCAGTCACACACCATATCTCTAGCCGAGCAAGGGATTGGGTTTCTGAAAAAATAGTGATGACGATATATGAGCGTTTCATAAAGTTAGTTTCAACTAACAGACTACAACCTCTATATTGCTGGTATATCAACGAATGTCTTGTAAATGTCTCACTAAATTCAAATTTGGGACAACAATGTGTCTTTCATTTACAGAGAGACGGGAGTGCAGTCTGTTCCACGAGGTGGGCTACGACAGCATTTAATCAAAGACAGGAGTCAACGTAAACCATTTGTAGCGTTCATTGGGGGGCGTATTTAACACAAGTGGTCAAATACACTTCTTAGTCGTGTGGAATATTGTGTGACAACAACTCGGAGTTTTGCATTCAAAATACGAAATCCAATTCAGTTAAAATGGCGAAAGAAGTGTTATGAAGAGCAACCGAGATGATAAGATACACAGCACTGAATGAGTAGACGCCACCGGAGTCTGTTCATTTTGTCTACACGCGCCACATCACCATTCGTAAAGAATACGCCATAAAGCAAAACAAAGCCAGATGAGTGTAAGAAAGGTTGAGTTTCACGCGCCGAGCAGATGAATAACCCATACAAACTGACTGTGTACCCATCGTGTTTCTGGTCATTATTCACGCGTTATAAAAATAACAAAAAAAGAAAAGGCAGGTTCCTTGTTCAAGACCCACACAAAAGTCAGAGAAGAGCGTTGATCACTTACTGATTTGGAAGAAGTGCAGAGAAAAGTTGTAGCAGTTGAATGTGTGTAGCTGAGAGCTCGATGCGGCTCCTGTCTGCTCTGAGCGGGCTTTTGGCCGTAGTGTTTAACCACAACCGACGCCGACAACAATTTAGCTGCTGTCGGGGAGGCTCAAGGTGGGTAGACAGTAGGGGACTCTCCTACGTCCCCCCCCCCCCCCATGTGGCAGATAAAGGAATTAGCATGTCGAACAGCCTCCTTTAACTCCTAAATCCCCGCAACGCCACCACGGCACCCAAGGATACGTTTATCCGCACAAAAACACTTAAATGGACATTCTCTGCTTTCTATTCATTTTGAAAATGAAAATGTAATTAGTTCAGATGTTTTTTAAACACTATTCACAGTGTCACAGTGAATATTTATTCATTCATTCATTCCCTTGACTCTAATCACTATAAAGTATAGCACGATGTCAAAGTCAAGGCCCAGGGGACAGATCCGGCCAGCTACGTCACTTTATGTGGCCGGCGAAAGCAGATCATGTGTGTCATCTGTACTTAAATGTCAAATTATCATATGTCTTTAATAACACCGACAGTTAGCAATAATTTTGTTACGCTGTTGACACTCACTTGGATTGGATTGGATTGGAGAAACTTTATTGTCAAATGTACTGTATGTGGAACATACAGCACAGATGAAATTTCTTCCCTCTCAACAAAAAACAAGAGGAGCTGCCACTTGAACAATAATTGAGCAACAAACAAACAAACAGTTGAGTGATTTCAAAATTAGTAATATATCAGTTTGTTATGTATAAATTATAATACGATGAGATGATTACGTAAACATTCATCCAGCTTCACTGTCTTACTGGCCCACCGAGAGAAAGATGTAAAAACGAGTTTGACGCCCCTGCAGTCTGGAATTAGTAGACTTCAGTACACACACGCACAAATCTCTGTCTATCTGCAGTATCTATCTATCTATCTATCTATCTATCTATCTATCTATCTATCTATCTATCTATCTATCTATCTATCTATCTGTGAATGAGTGCCCTTATTTCTATCAAAGTCGTAAAATACCCTCAGTTTAATGTTACTCTTTAATGGGACCCACCTCTCCGGAGGAGTCTCCCTACAGCATTTACATTTTGTGAAATGGATTTTATACGATTGTAACGAATATTGTATAATACAATATTGTGTCATTACAAGACACAGTGAACACCACATGAGCAAGGAAAACTCCCTCTACGAAAGAGACCTCAAACAGACCTAATACGTGATTTGGAGCTGTATATCAGCCTTGGTTGGGTTGGGAGAGTGTGGCGATCAGTGAGGGATGCCATAACTGTCAACCCAATGTCCCACACCCATCACATTACCGGAATAAGACCACAAATGTTTGACACCTGTCACGTTAATACAAGTAAAATGAAAAAAATGTCTGTCCAACTGTTCAGCCAACCTGCGAAACTCAGAACAGTAAGTTACTCAAGTAGCTGAGTTGATTATAAATCAACCCTGACCAACAGCTTTATCAAAAAGGAATTATTTAAGCTTGCTCTTAAATAGCAAGAGACTGTCTGTCTCCAGGACCATACCTGGAAGATGGTTCTACCTCCCGTACGATTTTTCAGATTCGAAGAACCATAAGTACAGTCAATGTTAATTTTGGAAACATTGTGCTCTGATAGTTTGCTACGGCATCACAAGCAATTTAAGGTATGATACTGCCTTCTCACTTGGTTCTTTGTAGGAGAAAATAAAGGACTTTAAATTCAGTTCTAAATGTTAGAAGAAGCCATTACAGTGAAGCTAGCACTGGGGAAATATTTTGTATTTTTATCATTATTATTGTTAGTGTTATGGTAAGGCACTCTGGCAACTTGCTGGAGGAGCCTGCGAAGAGAAAGCAATAATCCACCCCAGTAGTCATAAAAACATTTAATAACTTTTCAGCATAGTAGTAATATTTTTTTTAAATCCTGATCATAGGTGAATTTCTTTGGTTAATGAGGATAAAGATAAGATAAAAGATCAAATGCTTCGTCGTCACCGCAAAGATTGTCAAACAGCATTCATCACTTAAAATGATTAAGATAAAAAGAGTGGAATAAAGACTTTCCCCTTACTGCTAAAATTATATTAAAATGGACATTAGAATGAAAAATAACCATTAGTGACTCCCCCAACAAAAATCATATATTTTTTCTGTCAATCCTATTCTGTTGCACGGTCACTGTCCTACTTGAGCGGCTCACACCATTCAATATTGACTGACCTGTTTGCAAAGGGGCGGGCGGTGCTAGTCGTAGTGGTGAGGTCAGAGTTGGTCTGAACGCAACAATAGGCCCCCCTCACACCACATACAGTCAGTGGTGGAGAGAACGTGAGCCACAGTCACATTCTAAATGGTGTAATTCTGTAGCTTCCAATGTCACAAAGTTGAGATCACAGAGCAACACTCAATGCCTCATTGTTTAGGATTGTAACTGCACATGTTAGGCAACAAACAAAGCAAGTAACAGTTTCTCAGCCATGGCTCGGGCTTCACACAAGTTGTCTAACAGATAAGTGATGCTCAGGATTGATGACTGAATGACCAGAGGTGGTAAGATGAAGGCTGAACTCAATGACCTCAGTGAATGAACAGTTGACGGGCAGCACGGTGGTCGACTGGTTAGCACGTTCCTCTTACAGTGCAGAGGTGCAGGGTTTGATTCTGGCTGCGGCCTTCCTGTGTGGAGTTTGCATTCTTTCCCCGTTGCCTGTGTGGGTTTTCACCGGGTACTTCGGTTACCTCCCACATTCCAAAAACATGTGTGGTAGGTTAATGGAACACTCGAAATTGTCCTCAGGTGTGAGTGTGAGGGTGGATGGTTGTTCGTCTCTGTGTGCCCTGCGATTGGCTGGCAACCGGTTCAGGGTGTCCCCCTGCCAGAAAACGGCTGGGACAGGCTTCAGCATCCCTGTGACCCTTGTGAGGATAAGCGGATCGGAAACTGGATGGATGGATGCTCAAAAGGAGTGGGAAAAAGCATACGGTAATTGATTTAATCCCATCCCCCTGTTCCAACAATACAATTCCCTTACTGGATTGAATTTACGGTTTCAATAATACCTGTACTCAAATAGGAAAACAAAACAAACAAGATAACAGTGTAAGAAAACATAATAAGTCTGCTCCATTAGCAGCTGCACTGTTCATTCCTCTCATAATTAAGAGGGCCATTTTCTTTGTATTTCTTCTGAAACGGATTCATGCATGAACATTGTTTCAAGACTGAATTTAAGTTATTGTCTTGTCTTAAAGAAATGTTGCAAGTTGGCCTGTTCCAAACGAATGTTTTTGGAATCAGTTATCCTTTCAAATACTGTATTCCATCGATTACACTGGGGAATCCCCCCCCCCACACACACACTTTTTTTTCCTCCCCATCCAACAGTGATGAGGACACCCCTACATAACACTTGAGTTTGTCAAAATTGATATTTGAACACCATACTAAATTCAAAGTAAAGACATTTTAATCTTACTTTTCATATAAGCAAGCGTTTTGTGTCATTCATAAAAACAAGTGCCATCAATGGCTGCTGCGCTGGATGCGAGGCCTTATTTCACAAATTATCCAGCAGTGACTGTTACGCTTGACACATTTCTCACAATAATCACTCACATAAAAACTCAAACGCGGCCACCGCTTAAATATTTAGATGTGCTCTGGAACATGCTATGCGAAGCTGCGTTCGCTAGAGAAGTATTAACTAGCTTGGCCAAAGGTCCTCTTTTGCTCAGACATTTTCCCTTTTCTTACCCACTGTCTGGGGCGTCCGCGAGGATTTTTTAAATTTATGAAAATGTCCGGCTTTAATTGGTTTTCACGCGACCAATTAGCATGTGTTTAATTTTACTGACATTTTGCGCAAAAAAACCCCCAAAACAATTATGAGGAAGAAAACTAAAGGCTGGGGTAATTTTATTTTCTTTGTTAAATTACTTTGTAAAATCCTTGCGAGACTATTGTTTTATTATTTACATTATTACACTGAAAAGATGGGAAGAAATTATTTGTCAAAGCTGGATTTTCTGCAGAAGAGGTGTTATTAAGAACATTGTCATATTGTGTATATTGTGTCATATTGTATTAAGTGAGACTTCAAAACAGAGCTCCTTTTATGGGTTTTTTTTTCTCATCAGAGGAGGCATAATTTAAATTAGGACTGAAAATATATATGCTAAGGTTATTGGGGCACATAACAGCGAAGCCAAACAGGTTGAAAGGCATGAATATTGTTCCATATGAGTCCACACCGCTCTCCTGGGGTTCTAATTTATCCCATTCAACTAATTTGGATAACTTTGCCGCCCATTAATAATGTGGGAATTTATATAGAGCCAGCCAACAAGACTATTTCAAGAACTGCCTTTCACACCCTAGGGACAGTTGCAAGATTTTGGAAGGAAAACTGGAACAGTTAAGAATAAATACAACATTTTAGGAAGAACAACCATCCTTCTGTCCTTACTTTACTCTGAAGACTTGCACAGAATGGAAACAGCCATGGGATGGAGTTTGGATGGCAGCTGCTGATAGCAAGCTGTCCACACACCTCTGAATGAACATCAGTCATGCTGGAACGGTACTTGTACTTCATGTTTTTATCAATGGCTCAAAAATGCCGTTGCACGTTCCCTCTTTAATAAGAGGGGCCCCGCGCCTCACACCGATGTTCGAGTGGACCACTTCTCTGTCTAAAGCAGGGGTGCCCAAACCTTTTTGACCTAAAATCAACTTTTCGTTCAACCAACCTCCCGCGATCGGCTCCTTACCGCGCACGCTCGTACACACGCATGCCATGATGAGCAACGGCTATAACGGCCCCGAAGATGAACCAAACAGAAAAATAAAGCAGAAAAAAAGAGTTGAGTTTGTGAAAAGGATTTCCTGCCGACCTTAGTGGGAGACCTGACGCGGATGCATGCGACGCACTTTTGCAGCCTGTTTACTATCGCAGCTCACGCGTACCGTTTTAAAATGCTTCTCTTTACGCTCCAGATTCCCATTCTTTGCCAGTGCCATCGGTGAAATGCAGATGAAACAAACTCTGAATGAGAATAATAAAAGACATAGCGTAACAGCTCTGATCACAAGCTGCAATTGCAGACTGCTGAGCACTTCAGTACACAATAAGTACATTACTAACATGCACAGAGGTAGACAAATGTTTATTTCCTCTACACTCCTTGCGATCAGTCCGTGAGCTACTGGTCGATCGTGATCGACATAATGGACACCCCTGGTCTAAAGCGTCATTATCCACAAAAATAAATCCTCACTCTGTGTGGGTATATTTGGCTTACTTGGTCCCCGGAAGTGGTTTTTTTTTTTTAGTTTAGAGTAGACAAAACAAAATGGAAACTGCTCGTTTTGTTAGAGTCCTTGTATGCAAATTCGGAGTGAACAGTGGCGTAAATAGATGGTGCCACCGGTGCGATGCACCAAGGCCCCAGATGGGCACCAAGTGGTCCATGAAGGAAGAGGCTGAAAAACATCCATTATCTGAATCACTTATCCTCAAGGGTCATGGGCGTGCTGTCCAGAATTCCCACTTTTTCTTCTTTTAAATCAACTGAACATTCCTAACCACTGTACAGCCTCAAGTGAAAAAGACATGTTAACTCATTGAGTACCAGCCAATTCAAGACCCTTTTTTTTTTTACCCTAAATTGAGAAGAAAAAAAAAAAGTATCTGGGGTTGAACATGTGGAGTGTGAAAAGACAAATATGTCTTTGGGAGTGAATGAGTTATAGAAATGTGTTTTGTATTTAAAACAAAAGAAGTCAGTTTTGTATGCATACACTTCTCCTAAGTTTACATCTGGCCATCATGCGCTCAGAAGTTTAGGGGCCGTCATTCGCTGAAATGTATTCTGCGTTACATGCAGGCAGGCTTAAGCAGACATCCAAATTGCCCGTTGCCAGGTTTGCATATTTGAACAAGATTCCACATTTAGTACAAATGTTAGGCTAGGCATATTTGAATACATTGGCCTGCCATGTTTCAAAACCTATAGGTGCCATTAAAAGGGGCATTCTTTTGATAGATTGTGAAATACTAATGGGAAAAAAAAAAATCATATACAGTGCATCGACAACTGGTCACTTTAATGTCATAAAGAGGAGCAGTGGCACATGAGCATGCATTCTCAAGACAAAGAACTCCCAATCCAGGACTTGGTTATTTAATTTAAAAAAAAAAGGAGGGGGGGGGGTTTAAAATTCAGAAAGTGCATGTGGCAGTTAAAAACAAAAAGGGGGGGGATAAAACTTTTTTTTAAATCAAGGGGCATCAAGACAGGCTGCCAGGTTGCTGATAAGCGGTGAATTGAGCTGTGGAATCAGGCTTATCTTCATCAACTTGCTGCTTGAGTACTTGTTCTTGACAGCCTGCCAAGAGAGAAGCACTTTTCACGTTTCTCTTGTCGCGTTCATTGTGCTCACCAGCCACTCACCTGGAATTTAGTTTTCCCACCATTTACCCTCACAACATTTTTGGCGATGTGCTGCATGATGGGCTTCAGGTGGGCTTCGCTATATGTCGAGTAGTGTTCCTGTGTGGTTGACTGTAGGAAGGCAAACAAACATTTATGAAAGAGGAGTCCATTCAATCAAGTACGCCTAAACACATCTCTGGTCCTCTACTCTCATGGGTAAAATTGCAGACAACTGTCCAACTCACCCAAGGGAGTTCATTCAGCAGCAGCTGAGAGAGGCACAGAGCCGCTGCAGCAATCTCAGAAGGGCGATAATGCACCATTTCGTAGTCAATGAGTGTCAACTCCATCAGATACTTGGCCAGCGTGTGCCTTTCCACATCAGACTGGATGAAAACAAGTGCCCAAGTAAGACATTCATCATCATGTGGATCTGTCCAAGTGGACATTTGACAGACACCGAACTGTTCCAACTGCAGTTTGGACATTTGAGCAAATCAGTAACTACAAATCTCACATTGGCCACTTTTGAAGCTCTCCTGAGGAAGTGTAGCGGAAGCGGACGTCCGAGCTGAAAGTTGAGGCTCTTTAGAACCAGTTGTTCCATCTCCAAAATCTGAGCATTGGTGAACGCGCTGTCCGTGACATAGGCAAAGTCTCCCACTATCGGAGGATAAGTCTCCTCATACTTTGAGGCAACCAGCATTGCAGTTACACCGACGAGCTGCAGCTTTCTACGAGAGACTGGCTGGATCTGTGGGGCAGCAGGATGACCAATTTGGAGTTACAAAAGTCCACGATACTAAAAATTGAGATAGCTCCTACCTGGAGAAACCGGTCAAGGACTGCAACAGAGAGATACAAGGTCTCTTGCAGCAGCTGGAATCTGGAATGAACCTGAACCATCCAGTCGATAAGAAGAGCTCGCATGCGGTCGGTGATTTCATAACCCTGCATGTAGTTGGCATGAACAGGCTGCTCTACCTATGCAAAAGGATAACGAGACACAGCATGTCAGGCATCACATCGTGCAACAAAGTGGACTCGGTGAGAAAAGATTACCTCCAATTGGTGCAGATATCTGTAGATGTCCTTTACGTATTCGGAGCACAGCTGGGGCATGTTGGCATCATCCTCATCTACATCATCCACTGGGAGCAGTGCATTGGAGAAAGCCTGGCATAGTTCCACCTCCTCCTCTTCCTTCATGGACACATCAGTTGATTCCTCTGAAACCAGAAGTGGGTCTGCTGCTGCCTTAACTTGAAATGGAGCAACGGCATTGACTTTCCGAACTCCAGTTGCTTTGGCATGTCCCCTTTCCTGGAGACAAAGTTTTGGAGTGAAGCAGTGAGGTAGAGGGAGAAAAAAAAGAAAAAAGAAAAAGACAGTTGACTCAATTTCATCAGAATCAGAATAATCTTTATTGGCCAAGTAGGTAGAACACACAAGGAGTTTGTCTACGGTAGTACATATTGCACTAGTATCATCACAAACAAGGACATGACAAATAAGTCTGGAAGGACATTCCGTAATGCAAGTGTAACGTTGTGCGGTGGTACCACCCAATGACAACTGTGAGACAATGTGCAAAGTATCAAACAGTGGTAGAATACAATACTATAACAGTTGTACAGAAAATCATTGCACCATTCATATTGGCACTCATGTAATACCTTTATTACTCTATCAACTGTATCACTGGACTACAGACCATTTGTGGGATTAAAAAAAAAACGTGATCTGATCTTTATATTTCTTAACCATGCATGTACATGGTACAATTGTGTTTATAATCCAAACGCACATTTTATTTTGTGGCTTCACGACCAATACTAGAGTGAGTTCAACAACTGTCGACAAATTCATTTTGTGTTTTACATTCGGCCAAGAAAGATGGACCCGATTTCCCTTCAAATAAAAGTTGCAGTGCACCTTCAATAAATGCAGGGCAAGCCTTGTTATATTATAGACTCATTTGCCTTTTTCTTAACATGAGACATATTTGTATTTAGATTACATGCAAGCCCTGAAGCAAGGCATTTAATAACGAAACACATTGCTCAAACAATGCACAAAGTTCTTCGTAAAAGTTTATGCATTGATCTATTCAAGAATGTTTCCGTTCACAAACAAGAACTTGTTTGTAAAATGCCTGATAGAAGAATGGAAATGGGAGAACAATTTACTATACTAGTAAGTACATACTGCATTCTGTTGCCATAGCTTTGAAAACACAAATTTTATTTACGTCTTTTTTTTTTGTGACTGCAGCCACAAAGTAAAACTCATGTCAGAATCGTAACACAGAAGCGCGAGAGTAGACCAAAGGTGGACGACCATTCACTTTTGCTGTTCGACCTTACCTTTATGTTGACTCCTGACACGAGCACATTGGTTCGCTCGACGAGAGCAGCTCGCCTCGTTACAGCTCCTGTTGGTTTAGTCATCTTTGGGGGGTTATCAGTCACTGGAAGCTGCTAAAATACATTTTAAAAATGTTTAAGTTAAAGTACAGGTACATTTACGACAACCAAATTTAATAGCATTCGCTTAGTTGAGGTGAGCTTTAAATATTTTGTTTTTCTTACCACACTCCGGACTTCCATGGACGACATGGCTGCAAAAGGGGGAGCACAAACTATAAACTTAACACGGCAATTAAAACATAGCTAAAAGTGCCTTTTAAAACTACTGGCAAAATTCGTTTAAAACGTCTGTTACCGGAATTCGCAGCCTGTTTTAAATGTAGCTCCGTCACATTTGATTGGATAAACGACATTAGTGCTGCGCTTCTGATTGGATGAAAATATGGAGTTAAAGGTTAACTGGTACGCAACAAATTATAGCGCCACAGAGAGCTCTGGAGCAGCACGACTAATCTACGCGTCTACATATGGGCATTTTAGGGGCGGGGGTGCAACGTTCCATGAAAAAGCATTGACCAATTTTCACGAGATTGACTTTTTTTTAACAATGCCCAAACGTGTGCTAACAACAAGGAAGACTCGGGGGGACGTTTCGTTCATAACAACATAAAATGTGAAATGTTGTTCACAGTTGCCTCGTAACTACGACGTTGTGTTGGTCAATTTGCCGTCCACACACGAAACGCCCTAATCATTAGGTCATCATGCTTGCCCCCTCATAACTTTTAAGTGGCCACAGGCACAGATCCCAAAGCGGGCGTGTCGTATATGTTAAAGTCAACTGTCTACGCACGGGACCTCAAATTCTTTCCACTTAATCCATAGGTGTCAAACTCAGGTCCTGGAGGGCCGCTGTCCTGCATGTTTTCCATGTCTCCCTGTTGCAACACACCTGATTCAAATGAACAGGTTCAATGTTAGGCTTCTGCAGAGCTTGGTGATGATCTGATCATTTGAAAACATGCAGGACAGCGGCCCTCCAGGACCTGAGTTTGACACCTTAATCCATCCATCCATTCTCTAAACCAGGGGTGTCAAAGTCAGTTTTGTTGCGGGCCACATTGTAATTATTGGAGCTGGTCGATTATGGAAAACTATCATCGCGATTATTTTGATTGAGATTGATATCACCATTAATTTATTTAAAATGTTAAGATTTGGTCAACCACTACAACTCAACTTCTCAAAAATATAACCATAGTCTCGCGCTCATTCATCCTTGCACGCTTAAACACTTCACTCTTTTTGTCTAAAAAAACGGACTTTGTAAATATCATGTGAAATTCAAGCCTCTTGCATTTTCATTCTGCTACATCTACACTTTGTACGCATTGCATCTGTGCATACATTAACGGCTGGAATAAGCATTACCCCCCCCCCCCCCCAATTGGTTTTATTTATTATTTTATCTTGTGTTATTTTCACAAGTGTTAGGATTTAATGGACTAACTTGGGATCTCGGTGATTGTATTTTGTGCCATGTCATGAGTAGATGTGTGTTGGTATGACAAATAAAAGTCCTTGGATCTTTGAATATTTGACGAAAGGAGCATTTCTTGAATCCTTCAAAACTCAACTTTAAATGTAATCTGAACGGACAATAAATTAGTTAGAAAGTAAAATAAGAATAAGTGAAAAACAAAAAACACATACCACTGTTCCTGCGCGTTTTGGCCTCTACGGGGCAGTGTGGTGCTGTGCATGGATGGCGTACATCGGATGAGAGCAGAATTTGCGATTTGGATCTACAGTATTAATATAAACCGTTTTTCAGAGATTATGAAGAGTGTGTGCCTTCGAGTACCCCCACAACATTTATATCTGAATATTTGTTCTTTGAATGACTTTCACTTCGGAAGTCAATGCCAATTTCATGTTATGAGCATTTCAATGGGATCCTACATTGACTTTGGTATTTGCGCTGGCGATTTAATAAAAGGAAGCATGTTACGTTTTTACATATATGATGTGTGTAATTCTTTTGTTGTTTTTTAGTTTTCCAGTAAGCTCCAACTAGGGTGTCATTGAACATCTTTAAAGCAATTTTAGGGACTGCGGAATCGCAATCCGCTACACGCTTGCTGGGCAAGCAATTTGGTGCATTCCGGTTATTTTCACAACGTCGGGAATTTGCAAAAGCACCGCGCCGCTGTGCAGGTTGATCTTTTTCTTCGATTAGAACGTTTTAAAATCAAGAGAAGTCAAAATTGAAATCATGATTTATATTTCGGTTAAGTAGTTATGGTGTTTACAGTTGCATGGCAAAGTAAGTGAACCTTTTGGAATTACCTGGATTTCTGTATAAATTGGTCATAAAATGTGTTCTAATATTCATCTAAGTCACAACAATAGACGAACACAGTCTGCTTGAACAAATACCACACAAACATTGATACGGTCTCATGTTTTGTTTATTAACACAGCGCAAGGTGGCAAAAGTATGTGAACCCTTAGGCCAGGGGTGTCCAAAGTCGGTCCTCAAGGGCCGATGTCCTGCCTGTTTACCAGCTCTCTTCGGAGCAAAACACCTGATTCAAATAATCAGGGTCGTTCTAATGCTGCTTCAGAGCTGGCTGATGAGCTGATCACCTGAATCAGGTGTGTTGCAGGCGAGAGAGCTGGAAAACAGGCAGGACAGCGGCCCTCCAGGCCCGGAGCTGGACATGCCTTCCTTAGGCTAATGAGCCAATTGGAGTCAGAAGTCAGCAATCTGGAGTCCAATGAGATGAGATTGAACGTGGTGGGGGCAAAGCTACAACATCTACAATGATCGAGAAAGAGATAAGGTTGCTGATTGCATGCCCCTGACTGTTATATACTAAAAATACAAGTGTAATCGATGCTATGCTAAGTTGCCTAGCAGATGCATACAGCGCATTATTATTATTATTTATAATAATAGCGCAGGCGCTCTTGGGTAAACGTCGACGTAAAGTGACGTTTGGGCGCTTTATAATGACGCAGCTCCTACTTGGCTCGTTGCCGGTGGAGAACCAAACACGTTTTTCATGAAAACTTGTTCAGTACTAAATAGGCACTAACTAACTAACTAACTAACTAACTGGACTAACTAACGCTGAACGAACAAGTTTTCTTTGGGTAGAAAAGGGGTATAAAAGCCCATCAGTCCACAGTGAGACAAATTGTCTATAAATGGAAAAAGTTCAGCACCGTTTCTACTCTAACTAGGAGTGGCCGTCCTGTAAAGATGACGAGCGCAGCGCAGAATGCTCAGAGGTGAAGAAGAATCCTCGAGTGTCAGTAAAAATCTTTGGCACATGCCAACATCTCTGTGGAGGAATCTACAACACGCCAAACACTGAACAAGAATGGAGTTCATGGGAGGACAGTGGACACCGCGGAGGAAGCCACTGTTACACCCCCCCCCCCCCCAAAAAAAAACATTGCCGCACGTGTGAAATTTATCAAAGATCACCTGGATGTTCCATAGCACTACTGGCAAAATATTCTGTGGACAGATGAAACCAAAATTGAGTAGTTTGGAAGGAACACAACACTAAGTGGAGGAAAAAAAAGGCACAGCACCCCAACATCAAAACCTCATCCCAAATGTGAAGTATGGTGGAGGGGGCATCAACAGAAGATGGGCGATGCAACAGGACAATGACCCAAAGCACAGAATTAAATTAACAACAGCATGGCTTTAACAGAAGAAAATAAGACTTTTGGGAGTGGCCCTGTTAGAGTCCTGACCTCAACCCAATAGAGAAGCTGTGGCATGACCTTAAGAGAACAATTCACACCAGACATCCGAAGAACATTGCTAAACTGAGACAGGAATGGCCCAAAATTCCTCCTGACCGTTATGCCGGTCTGATCTGCAACTACAGGAAATGTTTGTTTGAGGTTATTGCTGCCAAAGGAGGGTCAACCAGTTATTAAATCCAAGGGTTCACTTACTTTTTCCACCATGCGCAGTGAATGTTTACATGGTGTGTTCAATAAAAATACATGACAACATTGTTTTTGTGGTATTAATTCAAGCAGACTGTCTATTGTTGTGACTTAGGTGAAGATCAGAACACATTTTATGACCAATTTATGCAGAAATCTAGGTAATTCCAAAGGGTTCACCTACATTTCCTTACAACTGCATCTTTTACAAAAATGTTTTGACAATTATATGGCTCCTATTTCAGAGGAACAGTTTGCGGAAGGCTCTTTTCTGTTCCAGCATGACTGTGTCACAGGGGGGGGCAAGGTCTAGAAAACACACTTGGTTCAGTTTGGTGGAGAAGAACCTGTACAAAACCTTGACTTTAAGACTAAAGTCAAAAACATTTGGCCTGAAAAATAAACAGAGATGGTGAGTGAGCAAGATCTCTCTCCGGTCCAACACCAATGACCTCCGCACAAAGATTACCCACACAAACAAGCTCCTGTCGTCTTCTTTAAAGACTGTCTGCATCGTGTGTAAAACAAACAGTGAGTTTTTGGAGATGTAAGGTCAAAGTGTAACAAGTGAAGGTCAGGTGAATGGAAAACTATGCACTTTGTATTTATTCTATTTCCGAAACACAAATTGGGACTCCTGCTGTGCAGCACTTCTACGCAAAAGAGGCCCAGGAGATGAATCACAAAGCAACTTTATATCGTTTTCAAGTATTCAAAACTGTTAAATAAGTACAAGGTGTGTTCACGTGATTTACATATTGGACAATATATGCACTGCCCAGTTTTAATGCTTTGTACAGGTTTCCCACTAACCACGCAACACGCTAAATGTCCGTGTATACATTTTTGTTTTCTTTTTGAATCTATAGGAAAAGTGTAAGCTATTGGTCAAAAAGCACACAAACGGTACATCCGGAACAGTTTTAGAGTGGACGCAGACAATCCGACAAAGAGGAAGGACTGACAAAGCCCATTCTAGAACGATGATTAGCTGCTGGTGATATGAACAGTACATATTAACATGAAAAGTAGATAAACATTTTGTTTTTATAGTTAATCCCTCAATCTACTGGCTTGTTGTTTAACTTCTAGAGGAGAAAAATAATAGACAGAAAGACTGACATAATTTGTAAGATTTCTTCTATAAATTTGGTCAAATCTATTAAGGCACCTGTTGATACTAGATTGAATATACTTTAAAAAAAATGTGTGAATGACAAAATCTCAGAGGTATTTGGACTGAATTGAAGACTGACGATATGCTGCTGTGTACAAGACACGATGGGACAGGCAAGAAATCAAAAGCAATTGAGAGTATGGCACCAAATCAATCAATGATTCTGAGCCATGTATGTTTGAGATCGTGTGCTTCCTCAAACTGTCTTGCTTGCAAAATTACTGGAAGAGAAATCAAATTTAGCTCTTAAAAAAATGTGAATTGTGATGAAGCAATTTAAGCCAGTCTTTCTGTACATTATTTTCTGAAGGTAGCCTTTATGCACAAGCATAATGACTGAATTTGATATGCCATGTTTTTATTACAAAGTGGCTCCAAAATGAAAGAAACTTGGGCACAATTAAATACAGTCATGTATAACAAAACCATGTGCTTTTATTTATTTCACTCAACTCTTGTTTACATTTAAAAACGCTGATCGGAAAGGAAATCAAAGTCCTGGCTTTAGAGACTGCAGTAATTAAAACATGGCACATGAATCCAAATCAAGTGACGGAGCAATATTATAATGCTTCTGGACCAACTGCACCAACACTGAACATTCAGCATGGCTTCTCACATACAAAAAAATAAAAATAAAATACAAACAGAGGGGAAAAAACAAACAAACCAAAGATCAATAAAAACCTGCCTATAAGACAGAGTGGATAGTCACTATACTGTACACTTTCTACAATTTCAATGTCCATTATGAATATAACAAGTGCACTCACTGAAAGGAATAGTTGAACAGAAAACAATTCTCTCAATTTTCAATGAGGTTCGGCAAACAAAGACTGTTGTACAACAAGCAGACCATCCCGCTTCCTAAAGCGCACAGGGTGAGTGCGACATTTGCAACTTCTGCCCGTAAACCAACTAACTTGACTGGAGTACAAAAATCAGTAGAAAGGGAGCGAATTGAGATTTCTCTTTCCTGCCATGTGGAGTGCCTTCCAAACAAGTCATTTTGTGCCACAATGAGGGGTTTCCAAATGAATTGTTGCACCATTCGGAGAAAAAAAAAGGCAGCGTTGACTCAAATGGGGCAGATGACTTAGTAGCTATTGTGTCGTTTTCAGTTTCAATGCACTCACATCTTACACCGATCCTCATCAGGTATCCCGCAAGGACTGCACGAGCAGCCAGTGGGCATATTCGAATAGCGAACCATTGTGATTTCCTAGGAATGTTAAAGAATGTATTTGAAAATGTTAACGCTTTGAGAGATTTATAGAAATAAATTGCTGCATTGTTTCCGACCTTTCTAAATCATAGTTTTGTAGTTGTTGTGTTCACATATTCGAATACACATCCATGGATTCTCTGTACAGCATATTCTCGCAACAGTTGCAAAATGATGAAAAGCAAAGTTTATTTCTGAAGTGTGTGTCAAACCGGTAGCCGTCCCTATTAGTTCCCAAGAAGTGTCTGTTTCGAGAAAAGTTGGTAGTTTCCATTTTATATGTAGATTTTTTTTTCACTGTAGTTTATAATTGTGCTTTTTTTCCTCAGAAACATTGTTTGGAAGGCTCAACCAACTCGGCCATTTCTTTCCAACAGGTGATCAACATAATGCAACAAAACATCAAACATGCTCCGGTTGTCATCTTTCTCAAAATTCCAAAATGACAATTTATTCAATTGTCTGGGTATTGTAAGACAGTTACATAACGTTGCTGTAAACCAGCGGTGGGGAAACAAAATCACATCAGATACTTGCGGATGAATGGAATTGAAATTGAGCAGATTTGTTTTAAGTTAGCAACCCCTTCGAGTAATGTTCTGGGCCCGTACTCATAATGACTCTTGTCTTCTGAGTGAGTGAAATTTGTTCTGGTCTTCTGGTTAGATGAGACAGGTCCAATTGTTTGAGAACACGTCTGAATCTTTATGAATACTGGCCCAGATTTGTAGATTTTTAATTTTTTAAATTACTATACTTATTTTACATCAACATGACAGCTGATTCGCTTGTTTTCTTTATTTACAGGGACAGGAGGGAGGAGCTCCACAAGCTATGCATTGAGTCTAAGAGACTGATCCTCTCTCCTCCTGGAGGAGATATCAATGTCGATGGAGTCTTTACCCACAATGAGTCGCAGACGTTTCGCCGGGGGAAGTGGAATGAAATCGTCTTCAAACTCATTGTCAAAGTAGTCCTCGTCGTCATCAGCATCCGCATCATTTTCATCTTCGGATGACGGCTCTGCCATAATCTTTTGGGTTCGATGTCCACCCCCTCGAGCCTCAAAACTCGGACCCATGTCACCGTTGAAGGACAGCTGGTCCGCCTTCATCTGGGATAGTCTCCGCGCGTCATCCTCTCTCTTCAGCTGTATCTTTAACTTTGTCGAGTTACTGTGCACCACGGGGGAAAAACCGTTATTGAGTTTGGCTATGTACGAGCTGCCTTTGTCCTTGTCGTGGTCCTTGCTGAACTTGATGCTAATCTTGCTGGAAGAGGCCGAGTTCACTGACGTGGCAGAAAGACCGGAAGAACCGATGACATCGTTAGGATCATTGGTCTTGCTGCTACTACTGTCTCTCCGTCGGCGGAGCGTCAGTTTGGGGAGACCCGTCGTGTTCTCCAGGATCAACTGGGCATCATAACGGGTGATCCTGCGCTTCTTCTTCCCCTTGTCCTGTGAGCGACAGCTACTCTTGCCCTTGTCCCGACGGAGGGATTTCCTGCCATTGGCAACCCCGTTGTAATCCCTGTGCCGGTCGGAGAAGCTCAAGAGAACCTTCCCGCAGTCTGAGTAGCTGGTGGGATGACCGGATGCCATTGGCATAAATGGCTCACCGTACGAGTCCTCGCATTTAATTGTTCGCTCCGTCCCGAGCCGTATCGGCCGTTTCAGCCGTGCGCATGAGCCCCTTTGGGCATAGCCGGCATCCAATGCCGGCTGCTCTAGCCCTATCTCGTGGTGAAGATACTCCTCCAAGTCCGATGGCTCTGATTTAATGACCACTGCACTGGAGACTGGGCTCAAGTTGTGCATAGCACCGGGGTCCAGCTTGACACCGCCAGTTGTTTCTTGGGCTTTGACGAGTGTCCGGGTGGACCTGCGAGTTCTGTACGTTGACGACAGGCAACCCTTACCATGTTGCACAACCGTGAGACTAACGTTTTCCTTTGCAGCGTGACGTGTTAAGCATCCCCGCTGGCCTAGCGTTTGCTGGACCAGCTCCTGGCCGTCCTTCTCCTTCTTTACGGCGACGCCTTTACACAGCGACACCTTTGAGTCTCTGAGACCCAGCTGGCAGGTCTCACCTTTGGCCAACGCCTTGGGCTCCGCGCCCCTTCTGCGACTCCGTAACTGGACTCTACTTAGTGAAGGCTTTGATTGGGATTTTAGTCTCTTTGGTACCCTATTATTGTTTACACGTCCTTGTTTTGAACATGAGGTAGTGAGAGCTCTTGACAACGTCTGTCTTGTTTGAGTCCTGTTTTTATACTTGAGACCAGATGATCTTTTTCTTGCAGCTACACAAAGACAAAACGACATGTATAAGCAGATTGTCAGGGGATTTTTTTTTTTTAAATCTCTATTATATATATAATAATTCTTCTCCACCTTCTCTATACATCGATTACCCTGTTCCAGTTGGAATGCACATTCGGAATACATTTCATCAAATTGTATTGCCCAGTGAAAATTGCTTTGCTTTCTCAGTGGTGCAAAGAAACGGCATGAACCCTTACATTGATGTGTTTTGGGCGATTCCTGAGAGTCTACGTCGGTGTGGGAGCCTACAGAGTGAGAGTCCAAACTCCGGTTTCCTTCTCCTAACTTCTTCAGACGGTTCAGACGCTTGTCTGTCTCCCGCAACCCGTATTTGCTGTTGATCACCGGAACTTCGACAGGCAGTCCAGCTTTGGATTTGAAAGCACCAGTGCCGCGCCTGCGGGACAACAAATGAAAGAATTTGAATTTAAGACAACACTCGGACAAACTGCAGGTCATCATTGAAAAGTTTATTGTCAAGAGTGTAAACGCTGCATGTATTGATCATATTTCTATAATGTAAATTGAATTTCTGAACATAATCAGAAAGCTTTGTCTGAATGTCGTGTTATTTTGGCTGGATCATTCAAAAACTGATGTTTCTATTTTCCAGATATCAGCAACACAAACTATTACACGACAGTGACCAAATTATTGACATAACCAAGTTCAGACATTAAATGTGATGATACTGTGTGTGAAAATACATTTTCCAATTTACCGTTCACAGGTGTAGCATTCACAAAATTCATTGTTTTCCCCAAAAAATCCATCTCCATAGTAACAAGAGATTTCCTCGCCTGGCTCAATGTCCCTTAGCACCTTTACACAGGCAGTGTCCCGCCCTGTCGACACAAACTAACAACAACAACAACAACAAAAAAGGGAATGAATCTATACATTTGTGTGTGCTTTCAAAGCTTATTTAGAAATGATTACAAATTCAAAAGTATTCTAAAAAATCCCAACAATTGCAGAGTTAATCACCTTGCAGTTTGGACGACAATCTGAAAAAGCAAGAAAATATCACAAATTAATCATCTGCATTGGCAAGTGGACAAAACATTTACCAGATAATAATTGACATTTCCTCACATAGCAAGGAGGGTGTACATGAACACCTATTTACTGAACCGTGGCAGTGCCAGGCATATACTAAGTCTTAGTCTAAGTCTTTATTGTGACATTTTTATTTATATAAACTTTTATACTGCAAACAATTTTATTGGTGGAATAAAACTGAAAGTCAAACGTTCTGACACCGTCCTCACACCATTAGATGAGACACCACGTCCAAAGTTTTGATTAGTACTGTGTACAATTTTTTTATATATACTGTATATATAATATAATATATATATATATATATATATACATACAGTATATATATATATTATTTGTCAAAGTGGACTTTCAAGCAAAATAAAATGAAATGCAGAGGAAAGTCAAGAAGTGAGAGAGGCTGCACTGAACTTCTCTTAAGGTGCGTAGCTCCCGGGAACATTAAACTAAAGCGCACAACACTGAGGATGGGTGACTAGATTACTACCTGCCAGAAAACATCCACGTAATCGAAGATTGTTTTTAGTTCTCTGTTAAGACTCCACACTACCTCACTTAAGATTGTTTACAAGCACAGTAGATGCTCTTTTTTTCTTTTAGTACAAAGTTTTGCTGTTGTTAACTTTTTTATGGCAATTTGTGAACAATACTGTCCACCATCTGAGCCAAAACAAAGTTATTTTCCCAAGGGGGAAAAAGAACCCGCATATGGGATTGTCAATTAATGTTAAAATGAAAAGGCTGCTATTTGACAAATAAAGGGAATGTTTTAACCCGAATTATAAAACGCAACAGACTAATACCATGATTAATAAAAGCAGCCGGCCCCAGCCAGAGCTGTGCACAGTTCTTGCGCGTTGAATACATGACACTGAAGTCATTCTCTCCATGCCGCAGTAACATGTTTTCTTCGCTCTCCGACAGCTCAGCAATACATCCCACCAAGTACTCGATCTTATCGTTCCTTTTCCTGCAAAAGATCAGGTCCAAAAGTGTGTTATGAGCACTGAAAGGTTAGCTCAGAAAATGTCCAGAGCATGAATTTATGACTGAAATGGCATGAACTTACCATTCTTTCGTTGCCACAATTTTAGCTCCATTTTGCTCTGAAGAATAGCGATTACATGGGAGAATCTCGAACCCGCTGTCAGTGGCAAACACCCGCAAATACACAAAAACCTGTGGAAGACCGTATAGTTAATCGCCGAGTGATTGGAGCAATTGGGATGATGAAAGTGGACTGTGAAAACAAGAAAACATTTTACATGTTGTTTAAAAAGCTTTTCTTGAGATTTTGTCTTGTGAAGAAAAAGATTTCGGGACCAGTCCCCTGATATCAACGCTCTGAATGTTTTCTCCAAGTTATCATGCTTTTTGAAGCGTTCAATGATTTCCTTCAGCTCCTCCTGCCTTCCCTTGACTGGACGAAATCTGGAGGGCCACATTAACAACACAAAATTAAGTTAGAACATAGATGCACAGTGTATTCCTATGCCCCCCCCCCCAAAAACCCCCACAAAGTAAAACTTCAGTTCCACCCTAGTAAATATCTGACCTGGTGTTCATTTTGTGCGTCTGGAAGCCCAGGTAAGGATCTAATATGAGACTTGTGGTCAGGTCATCATTCTCACAGAGCTCCTTAGCAGTCATACCTGACGAGGGCACATATCGCCTCTCGGCCTCAAGGCTGGTTGCATGAAACCCTGCCAGAAGAAGCAAGCCTCAGAATGTGGAACTGCTACTAAGCTATATCTCTTATAACCAAAAACACATTCAACTCACTACGGCTACATCTTCGGTTTCTGGGATGGGCTTTGTTGTGGCGCAGGGAGACCCGCTGTGAATGCTGAGACCGAGACTGGCTCTGGCTCACAGGTTGCTCGCTGGTCAACTTGTTTCCATGTCGTCTGCCATTTAATACCATGTTCTTGGATTCGCCCAGCCACTTCATGCCCACAAGCCCCCCGGTCCAGTTGCATTTAGTCTCTGAGATGAAGAAACACTCTTGAGTGGGGAAGGCTGGCGTCTTGAATATGAATTCTGCAAAACACATTGAAAAGAAACAAAACGGTGCAATCAATTTGATGTGAAGGAAGAGGACAGAGCAGTATCGCAAAGTTTAAGACAGTTATGAAACTGACACCCTTTTTAAAAGGATGAAGAACGCACCTATTTATCCCATTATGTTTGGCGGACATTTTGCAGTTCACAAGGGTATCTGGAGATAACTGCGACATTGAACAAACATATGCAAATATTTAAAAGTCAATGTCTGAGAGTCACTCAGTCGTACTGCAAATAAATATGTTGATAATGACATTCACGTCAAACAACTTCTGGACCTTCTGAATTTTACGGGCGAGAACTATGACGGTCGCTGAACAGATGCAGATATTTGGAATTCGTTCATGTTTCAGAGCCACTAGATCAAATGCAAAAAAAAATTTTTAATAAGACATCCAAGTCAAACAACTTCTGGACGTTCTGAACTTAATGGGCCACTGTAGCAGCAGGGATGACGTGCTTAACAAAGATAAGCTTTTGCCAATTTCCGCAGTGAGCCGGGGTCGGTTGAACAGAGCGACGGAAAGCATTCACAAGCGGAACTGTAGCGCTGTTTAGTGGTAACCTAAAATAATGCATGAGACGCAGTTTTAACAATTAGCTATTCGTGCATCCAAACTGAACCCCGCTGATCCTGTACCAAAGCACAATACGTGCGATACTCCTTATGATCACGAACAGACAAAGTATAATGGACAATAGGCACGCGGCACGCATGCACAATGTGAACTAAGGTGGAAACCCGGAAGGCCACCACAACATTTGGAGGCGACAAATTGTGTCTCGGCTATTAGCTTGCATTGTTTGCTAACAGGTGCCGCTCCACACATTGCCTTGGTTAGCATGGAGCTAGCTACCAGGACGACGCCTGATAGGCTCGGCCGCGGTGCTTTGCTTTGCAGCTCCATCGGACGCCGGCAGAATGTCATGACAAAACGAAATAAACACAAAGCTGACTTGATGCCTCACAATCACTTGACGTTAGCAGGTAACGCGGACATAAACCGCTTGACACCGAAGGATTCTGACACAACGATGCTTGTTTAGGGTTATAGTTTGACGGTGATTTGACAGAAATCTAGTACACAGTACACTCAGAGTGAACTAAGAAATCCTCATTTGCATGAAAATCAGTCAACACACAAAACAATACATTTCAGAGAATAATGGTCCTTTGACGACTTAACTAACAGATTGCTCGCGTTATAGGCGAGCTATTTGTTAGTGAACACTTGAGACATTATCATTGAACTTCATCAGTGCTCTTATAGCTTAGTAAGCTAACATTGTCAATAGCAATCGGTCGGTAAAACACACTACCAGTACCATTATCGCAACACTGAAATTTAGGTTACTTTCACACACGAGGAAAAGCTACTATAGTTAGCGCCACACATTACATTAAACGAAAAATATGACTACCTACAAGCCACTAAACAGCAGCGGTGAGCAGTTGCTAATGCACTACCATTAGCTTTGCTTGTTTGATTTGGAAGCAGTCAGCTCGTTTTCGCGTCTATATCATGCCAAAGATAATATATGGTCTTTAAGTAATTGGTTAAATGTTGGGCAGTTATGATGCTAGCAACCAACTGATATTACAGTAAGTATAAATAATTTTCACGCGATAGTATGGTTAAATGCCCCAAGTGAAGACATCGGAAACAGAATAAATTACGTTTTACTCACCGGGTGGCCTCGTCAAATAACCGTGCAATATAACAACCCTGCTTAAAAGTCATCGAAATCTGAAACGGCACCGTAAACATTACAGGAAACACATTTATTAAAAAAAAAAGAAAGAAAGAAATTAACATTAAAATTCAAGATGGCGGACTAGCACAAGCGAGTGGGAGAGAAAGGCGCAGCACGGCTATCCCCCACAAAGTAGTTCCGACGTATACTCAGTCCTTCTCATCCATCCAGACCCAAACGATTAGTGGGGCAAGAACGGACTGCATAGAGCTATCTAACTATAGGTTACAAACGGCATTTCTTAGGTCCGTATCATATGTGGACGACCATATTTATCTTTGAGGCCGCGACGGTCGGATGTACACACGAGTGCTCCTGCATAAACAAACCTAGTATTTACGCGTTCCAGACTGGTTCCGTTCTACCTGCTTTCGGCGCATACAGAACCACGCCACGAAGGGCAAACTTTGCCAGCCTGTAACTGTCGACTTCTGTCACTTTTGTCTTCACTACTCTTTACTTCGTCTGATCGCTAGGTATCCTACGTCCACCTAATGACGAGGTGTACTGAAATTGTCTGTAGGATATGCCATTTGTGCGTGCAAATTAACTTTTACATAAGGCATTTTAGGATTAAGTTGCCTGGGATAGGAGATCTAAGCGCACGCAAAATGAAACGTTTTCAAAGTTAGAGACAGTATTGATTTGTGGGGCTACACATGTCTTCAAATATATCTTATTACCATCTCAAGGGGACAATAATTTTCCACTCAGCTGTTTAGGCACTACTCACAAAGAGTTAGGGATATCGGACATCTGGGTGAAATTTTCTAGATGAGCCTAAAATGCACGGTAACCTTAACACGGGAACTTCATTTGACTTCCTCTTGACGTTGTAATGCAAATGTCCACAATGTTTCACTACATTTGTTTTCTAACAAAGCTGAGCGGCAAATTTCTCAACAGATGTTTGATGTGGCGGTATGACCTTCGAGTGGTTGGCACATCCACTTCACGGTTCAGAGGTTATGGGTTTGAGTCTGCCAAGGTTCAACATTAATGGTGGCCAGTGTGCCACCGCTGTGTCAGTTCACTACCCATACATTCAGGTACAGGCCCGACTGAACACTTTTGGCCACTGGAAATGGCCCAATTTGGTGCAAAAGACCTTTATCACTGAAACAACCTGAAATTTTAAATTGGATGTTTTGATGACGCATGAAACAAATTTAACTGGCACGCGCTTGACTGAATTAAGGGGCATGAATTGGGGTTAGCCCCATATTGATAGCTATCACAATCTCCATTAGCTAAATACAACTGGCTGATGACAATCTTTGAAAAACTAAGCTCAGCAGCCATTTACATCTGACCCTTTACAGTACACTGATGAGGGACTGTTTAACAAATGTTCCGTATCATCCTCATGATGCCAAACGTTGATGGCATGCTAAAGAAGATCGTTTGCGTACCACCAGTATTGAATCAGGACAAGTATTGGTCCGATCAGTGATCAAACACATCGTGTGAATTTTAAATTTAGCTCCTTTTTAGGATACAGCAAGTTGTGCAAAAAGTATTGAAACATTGAGCAATTGGACAGGGCCATTCAAAAGATGCAACGTCAAATTAAGTTCACCTTGAAAGGTTAAAGTGCATTTCAGGTTCCTTGTAAAATTTCACCCAAAGGGCATTAAGTTTTTGTCACGAGTGTATTTTGTATTGCTTATCACACAAAGAATATAAGGGGCACGAAAACAGTGGTACAACTCTTGATCTAGTGGTGGGGGGGATCAGTGCCTTGCGCAAATGCACCCTAACTTGTATTTCTTAAACATCTGCCGTTTTTCAGCCAGCAGCGGAATTCAAACCATAACCCTTCTGTATCCATAGCCCAAGTCCTTACAGATGAGCTATTGCGAAGTTGAAATTCTGCATATACAATATACTACTGTATATATTTTCAATATTTACAGTATTCAGTACAGTATTGTTGCATTGTCTTTAATGATGTTTTTACAACACATATATTACCTGACATTTTTATTAGCCCAAAAGAGATTCTCTTGATTTGTTTCAACTTGCCTACCTTTTTCTATTGCCATTGAAAAGAAATCCATTTTAACTCAAGCAAACAGATACAAAAAAAAACCCAACGACCCACAAATATGCTATGTTTTTGACATAAATACACACACTATACTTATGTGTCCAAAGTACTCTCAGAGCACATTATGAAGAAACTGTAGAGGAAAATATGTGAAGTAAATAAATGCATCATTTTTTTCGTAATTATACTGGCTGTCCACCATCAGGGTCGCAGGTGAACTGGAGCCTATCAAGCTGATATTGCACCGTAGACTGGTCGCAAACCAATCGTAGGGCAAATGTGCTGTTGTCGACAAACATACTCACTTTCAAAAATTCTGAATTTTCAATTAATTCAATATGCATGTTTTTTAGAAGAGCCAGTATGCTCAGAGAAAAATGACCCTGTACGGCAGAAGTGTGAACCAATGGGAAAACGTGCAGCGTATGTGTTGAAATGGAAGAGAAAAAAAAGAAACTTAAAAGCCATAAAATGATATCTCTGCAGACACAACTATATTGGCTGTGCATTTAACAAGTGTAATTTGTGTCCTTGACCCCACTTTTTGGATTTGACCCTTTAAACTCTCAACTAAACTCATCTCAACTGCATTTATAGAGCACTTTAAAACAACCACCGCTATATACAAAGTTCTGTACATGGAGCAAAAATAATTTAAATAACAAAACCAAATAATTAAGAACAAAGACAGAAAGCACAAAAACAGTTAAACTAAAAATCAAGTATCATGCTGAGTCAAAAGCCAAAGAATAACAATGACAATACTGTATACTGTATATCCCATACAAACACAAACACTATTAAGATAACCAGGGATGCTTTCTGATGTCAAAGTGAAAATTATGACACTGTTAACTTGTAATATACTGTAAGGGCTGGCATGTTATAATTTCCTAAAAGCATGTTTGCATAACAAGTCGGAAATTATTGTTCTGTCATACACCTTTATTTTGCTATTGGCCCTGAAGGTAACATGTATTCTTTGTATTATTGTTTAGTAATAACAGGAATCATTCCGTAACAACCGCAATAATCGAGACAAATGAACATACTAAAAGTGTATCATGCACCTAGGGGCAATTTAGAATGATCCATTAACCTGCCATGCATGTTTTTGGAATGTGGGGGGAAACCAGAGTACCCGGAGAAAACCCACACACACATGGGGAGAACATGCAAATTGCACACAAGAAGGCCAGAGCTGGATCGAACACTGCACTTCTGTACTGTTAGGCGGATGTGCGAACCAATTAACACTGTGCTGCTCACTATAAGAATTTATGTGAAATGTTAAAATTGGACCAGCTCTTATATTTTATGTACCTGTAAATGAATACAGTAGAAGCAATTGCGGATGATTTTGCATCAGGTCATATTTTGAAAACCTTCTATACAGTTCATTTCTTTTACATTTAAATCAGTAAATCCATAATAGTTCTCAGAAATTGGGACTAGTTGATGGAGAGATGGCGGCACGGTGGTCGACTAGTTAGAAGGCCGGCCTCACGGTGCAGGGTTAGATTCTGGCTCCGGCCTTCCTGTGTGGAGTTTGCATGTTCTCCCCGTGCCTGTGTGGGTTTTATCCGGGTACTCTGGTTTCCTCCCACATTCCAAAAACATGCATAGCAGGTTGATGGAATACTCCAAATTGTCCCTAGGTGTGATTGTGAGCACGAATGATTGTTTGTCTCTGTGTGCCCTGCGATTGGCTGGCAACTGGTTCAGGGTGTCCCCGGCCAACTGCCCAAAGTCAGCTGGGATGGGCTCCAGCACATCCCGGGACCCTTATGGATGGATGGATGATGGAGAGATTCTAATCACAGTCTGCCCTTCAAGGGTAGACCAATGTATCCCATAACTCTTTCAGCTATCTTTGTTACATGTAGCTCGTGCTGTAACACTAAAACTGACATCTTGGAGGGAAAAAAAACAGATTTAGTTTGTGCTCTGTAATCTACAGAACTGAATTTAATTAAATGCATCCGTTCACATATCCAACTACAGATATGACTTGTGATTCAAGTCAGCATTAATGTCCTGGAGCACAGCTGAGAAAGCAAGATACAGCACCTTGAACCAGGTGGGTGTAGCAACAAGCCCTGTGTTCTTTACGAGTGGTTTACACTGTGTGGGCTGCATCATGCTGCTCCATTAGTAATGAAGCCAGCTGCCATGGAAACTAGTATAATACTTTAAAGGCTAGATGGATCTTCTGTGAGAGAAAGGCGTGAGCTGAAATGAAATTCCGCCATTGCATTGTTTTTAACAGTCGCGAGCTTCTACCACTTCACAGTGGTCACATGACTGCGAGCGTTATTCAGCAAATTGACTGTAAAAAATGTGCAAACAACATGAAAACACTGACTTTCTCAAAGGACCAACAGCATCTATAAGCGCGAACATTTCAATTCCAGTATTTAGTTTGATTTCATATAAAATTGAAAGTAACGTAATGGTTTGTTTTTAATTGCATGGAATACAGTATATAGATTCTACTTTACCCTGCACTTCAGTAATTATAACCACTTTCTTAGGTTCTACAATGAACATACATTTCTTCTCCTGTCTTGACTAAATGCATAAAACGGCTCCATATTATTGTAATGACGTGTGTGACTCAATAGATTGACGTTAAAGTCAAAGAGGGAGTAGCAGCCATTATGGCACGACATACGTAATGTAACGAACCACACGTCACGCATGCGCCAGAGGTCAGAGTTGAAATGCACGAGGCGGTTCGCGGGAAACGTCCCAAAACAAATCGGTTATGAAGAACACAAAGTTTTTCAAGGTGACTGTCCAAACGAACGCCAGCTCACGGATTTCCTCACTCGGTCGTCCTCTAGAGTAAAAAATACGGCGTTAAAAGTATCCGTGCTAATAGCCTTTAAGCTAGTGGAGCAGCTTCCGAACACGCGTGTTAGCGAAACTCTCAACAGACTTGAGGAGGGTTGTGAATACTGTCCTGAAGAGTCAGCGAAATGGCAGAAAGGCCAGAAGATCTCAACCTTCCCAACGCGGTCATCACACGCATCATCAAGGAGGCGGTGAGCGCAAACATATTTCAGTATTTCACTTACATTTCAATAAAATTTACCATTGTCACCCATTGAGCAGGTTGAGTGATTCCAATTAATCGACAAGTGAAATGGGTCTTTGTTCTTTTAGTTACCGCATGTGGTATTCTTGTAATGTGAACGTTTGAGCACGTAAATGCAATCGAGAGCGATTAAAGTAATAAACAATTTTGTAATACATATTGTTTTAAATGTGCTTCCAAAACAAAATACATTTAACAAGAAAATTATGACACTCTACTATTTGAAATAAGAAAACATCGTTTTGAATTAATAGGTGCCGAGCGCGCAATATTGTAAGCACGACCAGTTTCATGCGTCAACATCGTAGTTTTATCCTTAAACTTTGAGTCCTGCCTCAATTGTGGACCGCTATTCTGGACACAATGTCAGTGTTCTCATATACTTTTTTTTTCCAAAGCAGTGTCTCTATATTTTTTGAAATTAGAGTGCGTTTTAAAGTAAAGTTAAAAGGCAAAGTTTCGGACACTTCTCGGGCGCGATGTTAGAGTGGTCATGGTGTCGCATAATTATGACGCACCGAATAAACATCAGCTTGTGGAACTTCAGTAACATTTCACAAGTCAATTTAATGCTAAAATTACAACAATATACTGTTGTAGGCTGGATATATTTTACAAAATGAAGACAAAGCACTTAATGTCCATCCATGTTGTCATGTGTTTTACTTATAATAAAGATATTTTTGCACCACAACAAAGGATTGTCTCCTGCCGACTCCTCGAAATGGGAAATCTTTTTCGATATAAGCATATGGGGTATATTTGATTTGTTGCTCACTATATTTCATTTCAGGGTGCATTATGGGATACATTGACGGCACTATATACTGAATGGAGAGTGATTCCAAACACAGAGCATTTTGAATTATGAGAGAAATTACACAGTACAAAAATTCAAACCTCATTTGCGTTTAACTGAAGAACACAAATGGACATTCTGGCGACTTATGACCTACTGCCACTGTTCTTTTTGAAAGAAGATGACGTGGTCCTTGTGTAAATAAATATTATATGCCAGTTTGTGTAGTCCTCAACATGTTTGTAGCTTTGAGATGACGCCCCCACATCGTTTGGTTTCAACAGCTCCCAGATGGGGTGAATGTGTCAAAAGAAGCACGCAGAGCAATATCCCAAGCTGCCAGTGTCTTTGTGCTGTATGCAACATCTTGGTAAGAGGACAAACAACTCTTTCACAAAATCGTGTTCCATATAATTGTGTGAACAACAACTGTCATCTTGCCAGAATTCTTAGTATATGTGAATATTTCCAGTTCAATATATAGTAATCTCACGTTTAAAACGGCACCTTCAAAATCATTTTGATGGCTTATGTGAAGGAGAATAGCATCTCTGTCATTGCCGTGACAACCATGGATCACAACCATCATGTTTGTCATGAGACAGGTCATTTTAAGACACAAGCTCTTTTTGAGTAACATCTTACTCACTTAATCACTCTGATCACTAAAAGGGGCCGATAACCCAAAATTTGTTCAAGCAACCCAAAGAAATGAAAGAGCATTTTGTGAATGTTTGTATGTTACAGTGCAAACAACTTTGCCATGAAAGCCAAGCGAAAAACTTTGAATGCAGGCGACGTCCTAGCTGCAATGGAGGAAATGGAGTTTGAGCGGTTCATGGAGCCTCTCCGAGAAGCTTTGGAAGGTCAGTGACGCAAGTCACCGAAAAATGTTCTCTTGTGGATAGTTAATCATGTAACTGCTGTATCAGACATTGTTTTCCAAGACAAGCATTGTTCACTAAACATCTTTTAAATCCAAAGAGGAACGTTTCTGATGTCAATATTGTACAGTTAAAATGTGGAAAAATGTATACTGATACTTGTGGAATTTACCAAAAGTAGATTCCATTGTCATTATTCTTTTGAAAAGCTCATAAATATAAGATTTGCCCAAATCAACAAACTAACATGGAACATAGCTAAATAATGTCTGAAAGTTTGCAGGTAATGTCACAGGAGACTTTGATGTGTTGCACTTATCCCTGTATCGTCTTTTCCCCATCACTTTGACAAATGACTTTTCTGCTTGATGATACAACTCCTCATTCTGTGCTGTTTATGTTCCTTAACAGTGTATAAGAAGGGCCAAAAGGGAAAGAAGGAAGTGTCAGAGCAGAAACGCAAAGATAAAGAGAAGAAGACAGACTCTGAAAATGATAAGAGCCGGGAGGAGGATGAGGAGGAGGAACGCATGGAGGAAGAAGCTGAAGCAGAGAACGAGGTGGAGGAAGAGGAGGTGGAAAACTGAGAACAGTTCCCACACTCAGAAGTGCTGTTTAAATGATGAATTGCACCCTGGCAGCCCGTGTGAGGTTATCACGAGGATTCCAGTAGAAACTGATTGGTTTATTGTCAGGGTTGTTGCTTTTTGTCTCCTATCCTCTGAAATCCAGATGTCAAAAGAAAGCACTACATACTTTCAAGTCTCCGTCATTCCGCTTTGCTGTGTTTTGGCACGTGACAAAATGGAACACACCCTAACTAACTGGTGTTGACCAGTTTCCTTGCTTAAGTACATCTTGGATCAGGTGTCTCAGAGTAACAATCGGCGTTTAGGTTTGACAAATAGCAGAAGTAGAAACATCCTTTACAAGCACAGTGATGTGCTGTCAGTTTTTAATGCTATGGCTGTTTCCAAACATGTCATGAACCGATGTATTGTATTGTTGGATTGCTAAAATTAACTTGGCCAACGGGATTCAATATGGTCCATCCTGGAGATCAACTTTAAAATGACAAGGTTATATAATTTAATGCAGCTACTGGAGAATTGATGAGCTGCACGGGAATAATTCACGAGGGGGGAAAAAGTGCAGTTGATTCAATTGAGACTGTTAAAATGAACGGGGCAACCGAGTTGTGCAATTATTACATGGGTTGGTGAAGATGACAGTTGAGATTTTGGTGTTGAATTTCTGCTGCATCTATAAATGCCAGTGTCAGAAATAATGCGCATCATGTGGTGTATTCGTTCCAAAAAAATTGTACGCCTGTTTACAAATGGAGATGTTTTGGACCTGGTCTTACAATTATAAAAAAAAAATACATAATTTTTGTAGGATTTTCATGAACCGAATTTTTCAATAAATATATTTTACTTAACTCCAAATGTGTAGTTATATACATTTTTTTCTGGTTTGGCTCAAACAAGCACTCAACATCAGTGTTTTCCAACCTTTATTAGCCAAAGCACGTCAGCCGAGTAAAAAACTTAAAGCGAAATTTCATAAAAAGAGCAACAAGAGTGAAAGCCTGTAAATGGAAAAATGAGGCAAAGCGATTCCATTTCCAACATTTTATTACTCGGATGGGCACTCAATTTTGCCACTGTTGATGTCATCAATGATATCATGAGGAGGTCGACCATCGATGGTGCAGCCAACAGACTGAGCCGTACCCAGAATCTCTTTGATGGTTCCTGGCAAAATAAAAATACATAGTTAAAAAAAAAACAGTAACAAACAGCATTCAACGTTAACATTGCATTTCTTTTAACCTCAAACTTGGGTGTTGATAGAAACAATTAGTCAGAGTATGTAATTCCCTGTGATAGTGTTCCAGACTTTTCGGCACAGGGGTGTCCATATATTGGGCAGCTCTGTTTCCTAAAGGCGGGTCAATCTAAGCCTCCACTGGATTATACTCAGTCACTCTGACAGACAGGCATAGTGGCGGGAGGCTAACCAACAACCAAGAGTAGTAATGCAGGCCCTGACAGACAATCCTGCCTGACCAATTTGGCTCTCACCAGAAAGCTCCCGTGCAATGGAACGAGGCCGCATGATACGAGCAACACCGACGATGTCATCAAAGGTCACACTTCCACTGTGCTTGACTGGAGGAAGAAGGAAAAAAAGGACACATTGAGTGGGGTGGGGGTGGCAATTGCATTCCAATCATCACTGTAGTGTGACACTTGGCTATCATTGCCAAAAACTTGTCAGTGACAAAGTCATTATGTTGACATCCCTGTATTCAGTGTGGCGGGGTCCACAGGGGCTCACCTGCAGAAGTAACCCCGAAACTAACTAAACAGTGTTTAGTATGTCTAGTGTGCTGTCTGTCATTATCCTTTATGAATTATGCTAGGCATCAGAGCTTCAAGACACCATTGAACTTCTAGTCACTCAGGTGTACCTTGTAGGCAAACATTTTAAAAAATATATAGCAGCCACTTACTGTTCTTGACCTTCTTCCTGTCACGAGGGGGCTCCTTAAGAGCTTTGATGATGAGTGCAGAGGCAGAGGGAACCACCTCAATCTGTAAAGACAGAATCAAGACCAAGTCCTCAGTTCCACTTGAACGCTCCCAATTCAGCAGGGTGTGACTGTGTAATCAACAAAACCAGAGTGGGAGTCAAGTGTGCCCTCAATTCAAAGAAAACAAGTATCTGTACCGCTGCCTGTCTGTTCTGGATAGTCAGCTTGACGGTGATTCTCAGACCCTTCCAGTCACCGGTGGCCTTGGCAATATCATCACCAACTTTTTTGGGAGACTGTAAGAGAAGAGCAGGCTCAGATTCTCTAATGAAATCTATAGCTATTCGGAGCTTGGCTATTAGGCTTATCAGATTCAACAAATAATCTTGTTTCTTAGGAAATACATTTCCAAATCAATATTTAATACAGTGGCAAAGGCAGAGTTCACAATTTGGACAGGACAAGAAATGAATGTTCTAGACTTTTCGGCACAGGGTTGACCATTAGTTTGGGCAGCTCTGTTTCCTAAAGCTGGGTTACTCTAAGCCTCCACTGGACTACACCAAGTCACTATGTTAGACAGGAATAGTGGCGGGGGGCTGGTTTGTGTAAACCCTTGCAAAATACTCACCAAACCCAGGGGCCCAATTTTGGGGGCCAAAGCTGATGTGGCGCCAACCTCTCCTCCAGTGCACCTCATGTACACTGTAAGACACACACCAAGGTTCGTAATGAAAGTCAACTTTGAATCAGCTCATCTTGTATCAACCGGACTTGTGCAAATGTAGGGCTCTATGTATACTGCACGGGGCAACCGTAGAAACGTCTAAATCTCTGGTACAAAAGAAGTCATGCAGAGTATCTTTAAATTTGTGATTTTAATTTGTAACACTTTTCTTTCTTTCCATTTAAAAATATGGCTCGCCTTTCCTTCGAGCCGGGGAGTAAAAACTTTAGTCGCATATATTCCGAGTAACCGTTAAAAAACTCTCATACAGAGCGAACACACTAGAATTTAGGAGTGTTAAAATAATGAAGACGATGATGGTGATGATTACTACAACAGGCGAATGTGGCTTCAATGTCGCCATTATAGCCCCAAAAAAAGCTAACAATTAGCCGCTAGCAGTTTACCCCCACGTGCCAAAGCACGAGTGGGACGGTCACGTTACCTAGTACTGTATAACATATTAACGTAATTTAATCACATAGCAAACAGTCTACAAACACATATGTCAATCACACGTCTGTCACACCTCGAGTACCAAAATTACCATTGTGAATGCGCGGTGCGGAGGTCGACGGAGTGCGACGCCATCTTGATCGTCACCCAAGCATCTGCTTTAAGTACCGTTTGACAGGATAAACGTACCAACTTTAATCTCTCCGGGGTCGAATTTTGGTGGCATGTTGGTGTGGAGGTTGAGCTCAGTTCAGCTTGATTGGTGATGGTGTCGGATGAACCCGGTTCGGGACGACCGATAACTGTTACACCTTCACCGTTAAGGGGAGAAAGAAAGAAAGAGCGAGAAGTGGGCGACCGGACTATATAACTGCACCACACATCGCGAGAAGTGGCAGTGGTAACATGTGGGCGGGGTCATCAAGCACGTTCACGTTTCTTAATGTACTGTATACGGAAGTTTGCAGCGTACCCAAATAAGTTAAAAGATGTTAAAACATATAATAATTCATTCCACTCTCAAACGCTTTTTTTCTTTTCTGCAGAACGTATGACACGTGCCTTGTTACTGTTAAATAAAGAGCGCTTTCGTAAATAGTCTGTGACCATGGTTGGTTCACTCCAATCGGTAGTAAACTCAAGAGAGTTGTTCAAATTTGCCTTTCAGTTATTCAGAGTGTACCAAAAACGGACAGCAGGTGCGCGCACTAGGCGCTGCGACGTTGGACACGGCATACCAGGGCTGACTGCGTTCGGAAATTAATGGGAGCGGAGCTCTGCCTCTCTGTGAATACACCCACTCTCAGAGTAGAGCCCGGTAGTCAGAGTGAATTTCCGAACGCCCCAAAGAAAACATGGACGGACCTCGAGCGGTTGGCCATTTTACCGCAATTGGTACAATGGGCGTGCTATTATTGAACGTGTCACCATTGCACACTGAACTAATGCAAGTCAATGTCTTGAAATTCATAAAGTGCCTTTCGACCAACTGCACAAAGTTAATGCCCCTCATTTACCCCTACACGCACACACACACGCACGCACGCACGCACACATATACAAATGAGTTTTGGAAAAAAGTAATAAGCCAGGATAATAATGTAAATTTGAATCTCTAGGGTTCGATTCCTTCTCCGGCCTTCTTGTGTGGAGTTAGCATGTTCTCCCCATGGCTGTGTGGTTTTTCTCCGGATACTCCAATTTCCTCCCACATTCCAAAAACATGCATGGCAGGTGAATGGAACACTGTAAAATTTCCCTAGGTGTGAGTGTGAATCGAACCCTGCAGACGCACTTTGAGGCCAACGTGCTAACCAGTCTTCCACTGTGCAGACCACCACAATGAAAGCCCGCTCTGAAATGTGCAGTTCTGAGACAGTTTCTGACATTTTGTGCAGAAAGTCTTTCAGCTGAATGGGTGGCTGTTCTCGGGCAATCTCGGAGGTGAACATGCTGGATGTGGAGGTCCTACGCTGGTGTGGTTACACCCGGTCTGTGCTTGTGAGGCCAGTTGAATGTACAGCCAAAAGAGTGAAGATAATTCAGAAAAATTAATAAGTAGTTGTTTGGAGGCTGATTTCACCACAGGAGTTCACAGTATTATTCCCATTTTCTGATGTGTGTGTTTGTGTGTGTGTGTGCATGAGCTTAAGCGGTGCACGTGGGTGCTGAGTGGCTGAACATCTTCTGCAGCAGGATAATGGGCCTTTTGCTCGTCAAGTATCCCTGTGGAAACGCAATACAGCCTCGGAATTGCAATATTTAAAACCACATGGAACTGTGTTCCATTGTCATACTTGTGTCGAATGACATGCAGAAAAAAAGTTGTTTTTTTTTCATTCCTGAAGGTGTATTTGACTCAGTGCTGCTCCACAGGAATAGCAACAGAACACAAGAGGACATAAGGGAGAAGCAGAGATCATCACTGTGGAGTTACTTAATATGCATCATGAAAATCAGTGATGGTCAGAAATCTACAACCAGTGTTTTGAAACAAAGTAATACGTTTAGTTTCAAAGATATTGACATTTGCAAACGCCTGGTGTTAGATATTTCTCAGGTATGATTAGTAATAGCCCTCTTATTGCCATAAGTGTAATACCACACACACACACACACGCATGCACACACACACCCACACACCCACACACAACAGAATAACTGATTATTGCATACAGTAGTGATACAGGTTTGATCGACGTTTGATTGCTGTTTTTTTTCACGATAACTTAAAATGGATCACCTCAAATGTGAAAATTTGAATTCGATTTTTTTTCAGCTGTGCAACAGCTGACACGGATTGTACTGTAGCTCTCTCCCACATAACAGATGCAACTCAGGAATGTTTATATAGTTCAGGCTCCTCCACATCTATTGTATTGAGTTAAAAAAATTTGGCATGTTTATGTCATGTTTTTGTTTTCCTTTGTGGAGGATGATGATGATGATGAAATGTCTCTCTGTAATCCTGTAGAATCTGTATTAAAAAAGAAGAATGGAAACTACTGCTGCTATCGTAGTGGCAGCAGTAGCATATGGCACACTGTAATGAACAAACGAGACAGCATACATGCATACATCATATGCAGTTTTTCAGACCTGCTGAGGAGAAGGCAGCATGTGATGCAATTACATTTACATCCCCTGCATTTACTGTGTGTTTGACTAACAGGCGCAAAACAACATGGAGGGGAGGTGTGAGCCTTTCTCTTTGCATAAACCGAGAGTGTGAAGCAGAGCCAGTGAGTCAATGTTGATATTGTGCACTTTGACGGCTTATCTGTCTTCTCTCTGCAAGCATGGATGTTCTGCTCGGGAACTCTTGATTTAAAAGAATGGAAGAAATTGTTTTGGGCTTTAGTGTAAAAGCCCCCCCACCATCCAATCTGTTCATCAATTTTTACACGCTGATCAAGGGGGTCGGACTCATTTGGCTGTGATTGGGCTCACAGGAAGCAAGTCAATGTTCCAACTTCAATCTTCCCCTCATTTAAGTGCAATCTGTCTCTGGCCATCAAATCTCAAAGGATTGCATGCACCGTTTTCTTTGACAGTTCAGGTCATGTCAGTGAATTTAGATGTTTATAGACATCTGTGGATGATTGGATTTACACTTAATTTATTTGTCCGCCAGGACAGTTTATGTATTTTGCCAAGTACTTCACATAGTGTTGTTAGGCTAGTGTTCACATATGTAAAGCACAGTTCTATGTACATGTAGCATACTATGCATATATCACATGACAAAGATAAGATATCTCAGATGTACTGTACTGTACTGTACTGTACTAAGACCCTCATGTAAAGAGACTTTTACTGTACTCCAAGACTGGCAAATGAAGAATTAAAGCGCTTAACTGCAAAAGAAAGTAAGTACCGGTCGGTGACGCGACATTTCACTGCATCATTCGTTTTCGTGGCGACATACAGGCCTCCGGGATTGGAACGGAAAATGCCCTCTTTCGATTTAAAATACATGACAAGCGACCAGAACTCCTTTCAGCCTTCTATCCACCCCAAGCGATCATACACTATTGATGCGATGTGGTATGTTGATCTGCCTGTTTGTTTGCCGTGGCGAGGAATGTTGACTTTCCCTGTTGACTTGTACTTGCCGTCACTGTCCAATAACCAGAAAGGCGATCTGTTTTGAATGTGACTGAAATCGATTCAATGATTTCATGTTTTATCAGCTGCAAAGCCCTTGTATGTATTTTGTTCTTTTATTTATTTATTTATTTATTGCTAATGCTTGGGATATTAATCTTCCTTCTGTCAATAACATCTCCAAACTGTAATTCTGATCATCTCACTTCAGTATTGCCTAGACAAATAATAAACTCTGAGGAGGGAGTGCAACCTTTGAAGAATAAGAAGAAGAAAACCTTTATTCGTCTCACAATGGAGAAATTCCCAATTTACAGCAGCAAAGTTATGAAAGGAGGTAGGAAATTTGTCTAATAATTTTTGTGACGCCATATAGATGGTTTAGTTTTGTTCACACTAAAGCTCTGTAAGAAATGTTCTTTACGCTGTCTGCTAAACAGTTTGTAAAATGAGTCGGCAGCTCAAAGAGCCGCTTGTCGATAATTGCAATATGACCCTTGGCCTGAATAATCTGATTCCTTTCTGAGGGTTTCCTCCTGCTGCAACTAGCATCTTCTAATTACATTTTGAGAAAGAGGAGACAGAAAAACAACACAAACAAAGCCTGAATGCTTAAGTAAAGCTCTGCTCCATATTCATGAGGTCTAGTTGCACAACACGTTCAAGCAAGGATGGCCTGTGGAAGTAGACCTTCAGCCAGCCGATAAGCCTGACATGTGAAGCATGCAGGAGTTAATTAACCAATGTTTGAGAAGACTGATTGTGCGGAATCAAGGCTGAATTATCAGTTGCCTCGCTGCACAGCTCCCTAGGTGATTCGGCACAAATTGAGAGACTGAAGCAATTCCCCAGGAGTTCAGTTTAATTTCTTCTGACAGACTGATTCCACTGAACCATGTTAACCTCCAGCTTCATCAGGAAATTAAGTTGCAAAAGACTCTTCAGGTTTCCAAACAGAATGAGATAAAACAACCTAGACTGGCTGTAGTATTCATCAGACTGGTTCACAGAACGAATAAAATGAATAATAATGCGACAGGGTACTGACTTGCGCACGCACGCAAGTCAATGCCCCGTGGTATTATGGGGAAAAAAATGCCAAACGGAAATCATACATTGCAGACATAATAATAAAACCATAAAAATGACTAACAATGTTTACTTACTTCATTTTCGAACGCACTTGTACAATGTAAGCCAAAATGTTGAAAGAAGCTTTTTTCCCCTCTTTTTTTACGGCTATGCTATGTTTTTAGCATTAAAGCTTACATTTTATCAATATGTTTGAACATACTTGGCCAGTATGAATTTGCCAAAGTCCAAAAAATAATTACTCCACATTGGTAATTCCTCGCATCCACTTGAAAATGCTTGTGGTGAGCATCATAATTTTCTTGAAAAAACAAAACAAGAGAACTTCTCAAGAAAGTGAAGTCATGAATACTGTATCAATGTTTTTTTTTCGCACCTCTGCCACATATCGTTCAAACCTACCCTTAGCCCCGGGATTGAAAAAAATCGTGGTGCCGTGCCTGGCTGGAAATGGACTGCTTAACGGATTAATCACAAAACAAAAAGTGCCCTTTTGATTGTCTTTGCTTTCAACTGTGTACTTTGTAGTCGTGAATGTATCGATCCACATGGTGTGTGTGTCAGTGTCAAGTGTGATGCTCCTCTTGTTGCTTTCCCAACTACCTAAAAATGAACCTCACTTAGTCTCCTATATCCAATTATTATTATTATTATTATTTTTTTTGATAACCAGGCCTGACTCATTTTAGTGAAGCGGTTCTGGTGTAATGTAACACATGTGCATGTACACTTTGCGAATTAAATGAATAGTTCACAATGAAGTGCAGCAACATGTTGAGACTAGATAAGATAAGATATCCTTTATTTGTCCCGCAATGGGGAAATTACAATCAGAATTCAGAAAGGAAAAAACGCTGGGTATGGAGAGGGGAAAAAATGATGGGCACACTCTTTAAGCCTATATGGCGTGGAAAAAGGAAAACATACAATCAACCTATTACAAAAATAATGGCATAAAAATATTCATATTCCCTGATATCGTATCCCTGTAGTTTTCATGATAGCAAGTATGAGAATAATTACGGCCTTTGTACAAGTTTCATCATACCATTGCCTTGGCTGTGTCCCAGGATGCTCTAATTTGCCTTCCCTTTGTGTCCCTCCGGCTGATGGATTATCGTGTAATCCCCAGTTTTCATCAACCAAAAGGGTCAGAGGTTGTTTTATGACAATCTAACACTTCTCTCAGTGCAGATACAATGATGTCTACTTGACTGTGGGGCATTATCGGGAAGATCATGTTTGATTCAACTAAAACTGGATGTGTGGACTTACATTAAATATTTAACATTCTGATCACATAACACTACTGTACTACTAAAATGATCAAAGATAACCATAAATAGAAATTCATGAAGGAAACATGTAGTATTTTGAATTATCATATGAAATTAAATAGGTAGGCTGTAATGTGGTATGATTCACTTGCGGTTAGCACCTCCACCTAACAGTTCTGAAGGGTGGGAGTTTGAATCAGGGCTCTGGCTTTCCTTTGTGGAGTGCTTGTGCATGTTTACCCTCTGGGCTGGCATGGGTCTTCTTTGGTCAGGGTTCCTTCCACTTTATCAAAACATGCATGTTAGGTTGAAGGAAGACTAACTCATCTTAACTCAGGGGCCACACGGAGGAAAATCTCTTCCCAAGTGGGTCGGACCAGTAAAATTATGGTAGAGTATCCATCCATTTTCTAATCTGCTTTTCCTCACAAGGGTCACGGGGTGTGCTGGAGCATATCCCAGCTGTCTTCGGGTAGTAGGCGGGGCATTCCATCCCCCCTCTGACCCTCAACAGGGCATACGGTGTCAAAAACAGGGTTCATACATTATGGTTCTTATTTGTTTAAAATGGAGTGTTCATTTACAATAAATATGATATTTAGGCAATTTATGGATGCAAACAAACACACAAACATGCCAATAAAGTCATTGCCATTTCTTATAGTCATACAAAATGTGTAGTTTGCCACCAAATTGTGGCAATCATTTCAAAAATAAATTGAAACCAAAGCAATCATTTCACAAAATGTGCCAAACATTTATTGGACAGAGCGTGGAAGAATGTCATCTTCACGGCAGCTGATGTCCTGATTAGATACTGTATGGAGCAAAACAACCTACACCTTGTAAATCAAGCATGCAAATCGCGCCTATGCGTATGTGTGTGTGTGTGTGTGTGTGTGTGTGTGTGTGTGTGTGTGTCAGATAGACATACGGGAAGAGAGACTCTGCCTTATCTTCCTTCCTTGATATAATCCTGTCTGTGTTTGGATATCTCCTGCGCAAACTTTGTCAGTCTGGCTTTGGCAGCATTAAAACAAGAGCTTCACAGTGAATACTTAAAATGTATGGTGCAGCATTCAATATTTGTGTCTAACGTGTCCTGGAGATTAATAGAAGGGCGGCACGATGGTCGACTGGTCAGCATATCGGCCTCACAGTGCAGAGGTGCAGGGTTTGATTCCGGCCTTCCTGTGTGGAGTTTGAATGTTCTCACCGTACCTGCGTGGGTACTCCGCTTTCCTGCAACCCTTGTGAGGATAAGTGGATTAGAAATTGGATGGATGAGATTAATAGAATCATCAAGTCGAGTGCTGAAATGGATGATTTATAAATGGTAAACAGGCTTTTACTTTTCTACTTTCAAGATACTTAACACGCTTTCATTCTCTTGTCACTCCCCTAATGATGAACTGGGTTGTGGTCACGTGGGGTTTAGGATTTTTCTCTTCCCCAAACTGGCAAAAAAGGTTTTTAGTAGCAGGGATGCCTCTATGTTAAGAGGCACAACGTCAGAGCATAATTACTCTTTCAAATCGAATGTGATGAAACCAAATGTTTTAATAATTACAAGGAAGACATGTTAGTAACATCACAATTTCAAAACGTATTGAATCTGTTACATTAAGGTACTGTATGTCATCAAAAGGGAGGGTAAGGTGGGAAAAGCAATTTAGAGGGTGCTCCAGAACTATTCGGTTAAAAATCACTTGAACCATAGCTACTGTTACATTTACAACAAGAATGCACAGTATATGTAAGTTGAGGGGTTCGTTGTTTCTAGTGGATAGCTCTTCTTCACGAACGACAAAAGGAGAGATGCAATCCTTCAATGCAGTTTATTAAAGGGGGGGATTCGCCTGCACCGCAGCACGTTCGAGAACATAACTCTCGTAACAAAAAATCACTTCCTGCTTCTCTTACTTTAACAGCCAATCAGAACATATCAATATAAAAACATGTCTAAGATGCTCAAACATAAAATGATAATCAATAATATAACATAAGCTTACATATACATCAGGTAAATGTTTGTTGTTGTGTTTTGCGTGGATCATTTGGAATTCAAGAAGGCACAAAAACTACCCTCCAATTCTGTCATAACTAACTCAGTGGCATCTGAATTGAAACAAAGACGAGCATTTATAGAGATCAAACTTCCATCTCCAGTCTTTTTGTTTTTTTCCCCCCTCTTCAGTGTGCGCGAAGAGCGAGCTGGTGCAAGCGGAGGGGGAGGAGGGAAGGAGGATGGTCCTGCTGTCAAGCACAGATGAAAATACAGCAGCAGGTTTGAGGAGGGCACCTAATCGTATTTCGTCCCTCCGTGCAGGCACAGACGACGAACCGCGGAAGCGGGAACACCACACGGCAGATGAAATGCGTTCGCCTGATATCAAAGCTGGCGGGGTGCAATCTTTGGAGCAGACGTCCACCATGGAAACTTCAGAAACCGTTTAGAAACAGTCGGGGATTGTTATCATCACAACGGTGGGATTTCTAACAAACTGTGAGTGTTTGACTAAACCGGCACAAACACGCCAGCAATTTAGTCTTCGTGGGCGAGATGCGTGTTTGTTTGAGCAACAGCTTGGAAAATGTGCTGGACGCTAAAGAGAAATGTTCCTGAGCTTACACAGACCACATGCGCCCTCTGAGGTGAGTAAACAGAATGTATTCCTTTATCTAACCCCATCAACCTATTGTCCCCCCTCAGAATTTTTAATTGTATTACTGTGTTTGTATTAATTTCTCCACCATTTACTTAATACCTCACTATTTTATCTCATTTACGACCTGAATGTGCTTTCTCCTCTTTTGTCAGTAATAATGATATGTCATCCTACAAATGTTGTGTAGGCCCACTAATTAAGAGCCTTCACCAGTTGGATGAGGTACTTGAAGGAAGTTAGTGTTTAATTATAAAAAACATCTTTCCAATTCAGTGCAATGCAATGCCATTATTTTCTTTCCTTGAAAACAATAATACACTGGTACGCTTCATAAGACTTTTAGTACAAACCATTGTTTTTGTGAGTTAAAAAAAGTCTTTGATTGTGATGGCCATTGATGTCAGTTTAACGAGTACATGAGATTTGTATTTCCAGTGTTTAACGGCAACTCGGGAAAGTGCACAATAGAGAGTGGTTTGAATAACAACACCTACCGTAATAAAGCCTTCCTTCTGCTCCATGGCAAAATCATGTAGAACAGTCTGTTCTGTTTGTTTAATCCACACACAAGGGAAATGTTGTATGGACAGCAATGAAAATGTACATTGCAACATTTGTGTGCTCAGGAAAGAATCGAGTAGGCATTAAAGTGTTACTGTGACCAGTGGAGAGACAATGCTCCCATAGCGCAAATTATGAATGGCAAGTCGTAAAAATATCACATTGTTCAAGAGTAGCAGTTGGTGCGCCTGGACATGGTATTGGCTGACCATTTTAGTTGTTTTTGAAGGTCAGGGTCTGCCTGTGAAACTTGGAAAGACATTCAAAGAAACAAAAAGGTCCAGTTTTTACTCGTTTTGGAAATGTGGCTTTTATTTTCGAATGAAATCCTCCTCCATTTTCGAAAACCGAGTGTGGGAGAGGGGGTCTATCCCACATTACATGACCTTGAGGGGCAATGTACACCCTGGACTGATCATAAGTCAATAACAGGGATGAGGGAAACAAAAAAAGACCAAGTACTATGACATTTGTTTTAGTTTACCGTATTGGCCCAAATATAAGACGGTGTTTTTTGCATTGAAATAAGACTGAAAAAGTGGGGGCTGTCTTATATTCGGGTCTAGACGTTATACCCATTTACGACGCTAGATGGCGACAGATATCATTGAAGCGAATGCTGAACTTGACTGCCCAGGCCAAAGTGAACCCCTGTCACGAAGAATAAAAATAAAAAATAGCAGTAAGAAAGAAAAGAAAAGAAAATAATAGAAGAGAAAACAGAAAATGGAGAAACGTAGCGACAAGCTGGAGAAAAGTAGGTCGAAGATCGGCCAGGTTAACCGGCAGCTGAGGAGAAGTTATGATGCAATTTACATTTCAAAATCCAGAAGCCATTCATTTACGAATGTGATTGCACTTTAGTTTACATATTTAAATGTTCAGATATTGAGATTTGAATGAGGCAAAATAACATGCTTTTTCTCTCAAATATATTGTTATAATCATTTGTTTCAGATGTACTGTAATTCTTTTCTGTATAAAAATTAATTTGGTGTTCAAAAAGTCTTTTTTCAAACTTGAGTCTTGAAAAAGAGGGGCCGTCTTATATTCGGGCCAATACGGTATTTATTTATCTGTTTATTATCATTTCAGCTGTCGGCTTCTATGTGTTTGTTCAGTCAGACGCCCCTACAGATACCTCTTCAGTCCCACCTCTTACAGTGAAGACAGAATGCCGATTATCAGCAATGCCAATCACGACTTCAGCACCTACTCGACGAGCAGCGACGACAGTAGCCTCGACCGCTTCTTCACTGAGATCCCCGAGACGGAGACAATCAAGGGGGTGTACTTCCAGCGGGCCCAGCTACTACGTGAGCCCAAGGCCTCACATGTGGTCGATCACACCCTTCAAGTCCTCATCAATGTTGGGGGTAAGCGCTACACCTTCCCCTGGAGCACATTGGAGCAATTCCCCCAAAGTCGCCTGGGACGCCTGCGCTTCTGCACCACCCCCGAGGAGATCGCACACCTCTGTGATGACTATGATGAGACACGCAAGGAATACTTCTTTGACCGCAACCCCACAGCTTTCCGGGTCATCCTCAATTTCCTTGCAGCGGGCAAATTGCGTCTGCTCAGGGAATTGTGCGCCGTATCTCTGCATGACGAGCTCGACTACTGGGGCGTCGACCCAGGTCACATGGAGCGGTGCTGCCGTCGTCGCATGATCACCCGCGTGGAGGAGGTGGCCGAGCGAGAGCGCAAAGAAGAGGAATGGAGACGGAAGAGGATAAAGCTGAAGAAAAACGCGGCAGAAGTGGAGAGAGGCCACTGCAAGCTGATCTGGATGCTGCGGGAAGTGGTGGAAAACCCTCACTCGGGGTTGGCAGGAAAGATATTTGCTTGCCTCTCTGTCATTATGGTGCTGGTCACGGTGGTCAGCCTGTGTATCAGCACCATGCCAGACCTCCGAGACGAAGAGACGAGGGTGTGTATGAAACATCACACTGGCATTGACGTTTCATGTAGTTTCACTTAATATTGATGTGGTGCGGCAGTGAGAAAAAGCAGCATACTGCCACGAAAGATAGTCAAACTTGCATACAGTTATCAACTAATAAAAATAATAACTGTGTGGAGTTTGTATGTTCTCCCATGCCTGTGTGTGTAATAATAATAATAATAATAATAATAAAGATAATTGCATACAGTTACTTAAAACGATATTATTAACAATGTTTTCCTGACGTAAGACTAGCCGAGTGATATTTTGATACCAGGGGTCACAAACTTCTGTCCTCTCGGTACCCAATCCACAATGTTTTAGAAATTTCCCTACTGCAAGAAACCTGATTCAATTGATTAGCTCAACATGAGCAAGCTCTGCAGCAGCATGATAACAATTCGGGTCATTTGAACCAAGTGTACGTGTGTGTGTGTGTATATATTTTAAACTCACATTGAGTTATTTTTAACCCCACCATATTAATGGTGTCATTTAAGACCAGAATGCCCTGCAATTTAATGTACTAGGTTCCAAGTCAACACGAAGGCGGTTTTGGACATACTGTGTTAAAAAAATAGAAATGTAAGAGTCGTGAGGACAAGCAGCTTGTCTGATTGAAGCGTGACGTGACAAAGTGACATTGCCCTCCTCGCCCTTCATGCAACAAAATGTATTTTTAATGGTCTGTATGAAATGGGATCAATCTAGTCTGAAAAAGAAAGAAAAGAAAAAAAAACATTCTTATTTTCGATTTCTCAGTGCGCCCATAACTGATAGTTGTGCTCATCCGGTGGAACCTTTTGTGTCTTGCAGGGCGAGTGTTCCCAGAAGTGTCACAGCATGTTTGTGGTGGAGTCCATTTGTGTAGCCTGGTTCACTTTTGAATTTGTGCTGCGATTTATAAATGCCCAGAGTAAGCTGGCCTTTGCTCGTGGTCCCCTCAACATCATTGACGCCGTCGCCATCCTGCCATACTACGTGTCGCTGGTGGTGGATGTCAGAGATGAGACCAAGGACGAAATGGTCATGGGTGCCGGCAGAGGCTACTTGGACAAACTGAGTCTCATTCTCCGCTTGCTGCGCGCGCTGCGCATCCTTTACGTTATGCGGCTTGCTCGTCACTCCCTGGGTTTACAAACACTGGGCCTGACGATGCAGCGCAGCATGAGGGAGTTTGGCCTACTGCTGCTATTTGTCTGCGTGGCCGTGACTCTCTTTTCACCATTGGTCCATCTTGCAGAAAGCGAACTGGCGCCGTATGCCGCTACCCATCCGCAAAACAGCTTCAGCAGCATCCCGGCGACTTACTGGTGGGCAATCATCTCTATGACAACTGTTGGTTATGGAGACATGGTCCCCCGCAGCATCCCCGGACAGATGGTGGCACTGACTAGTATCCTGAGTGGAATACTCATCATGGCGTTCCCCGCCACTTCCATCTTCCATACCTTCTCCCGCTCCTATCAGGAGCTGAAGCAGGAGTATGAACGGCTTTGGAAGGAGGAGAGAGGAGAAGAAATAGCAGCAGAGTCAGAAGAGATGTGCTCCAAGGTTGAGTTGACGTCAATTGAGCTCACATCTCTATCTCGATTAGACAATTTGGAACTCGTAGAGAGAGAGGATCGTTCTGCTCTTCCGACGACAGTTTTCTAACAGAACAGTCACCTTGGAAATGCATGCACGGGGAAAAAAAAAAACATTCTGTTGACAGCTTCACTGCCAAGCTGGTGTTTGGACAATTAATTCTTCTTTCTTTCACTTCCCTTGTGAACAACTATAGATGAGTTGGACTGGAGAAGAGTGAACAACACAAGAGTAGATCAACAAGCAACCGGTGTCACTTCTTGAATTATGATCAAATTAACTGTATGCCATTTTTTGGGGGGGAGGGGGGTCTGATAAAATCGCTGCTTTGTCATCTTATAGTATGTCTTGTGCGGCAGCCTGTAGTTGCCTATTGCTTTCGGAACAATTAAATCATGTGTACACCCGAAATTTAGGAGTATCATGTTGATGTTTGGTAAAGCGTGTTTGTGAGGTTGTGCCCACTATGTAAACAAATGTCTCGGGCGTACGTCTCTTAATCTATGAAAGACCCATTTAGGATTGGATTCAACCTTTTTAAAAACTTTTCACCATTCATAAAGACATTTTAATCAACTGCATGTGGATGTGGAAGAACGTACAGAGCCATCACCTCAAACTCATGAAACACATACGGGATGGGTTGGAGCAGAGATAATGACAATAATTTAAATTTTAAAAATGTACATCTTATATTACTACAGCTTGGATAAAGGTCAAATGCAGTCAATGAGTGGCGTACCATCGACGTCATCCAAATTCTGACTTTCATCCCCTGAGATGCTTTGCCAGCCCTTGGCTGCAGCCACCTTTACATGCTGATTTTTTTGGTGATCTTTCAAGGTTCCATCTTTGTGGGAAACCTGCATTGATATTTTAGATTTTTACAAGTAACCTTTGGCCTCTACAATTACAAGAGTTCCTCAAATTGTTGGCCATTACCTTCCACACATTTATGTGTACAGCAAATTACTGCTCGGGTAACGTCGGCCCAAGTGTCCAATGGGATTGCTGCATATGCATTTTCACGTGTTCAACTCCCCCAGGAGAAGGATGTTGTGCATCACAGGAAAAGGACTATACTGGTTGCCCCGAGTCAAGAAATTGAAAATGCATGCGCTGCAATGCCACTGGACAAATTGCAGTGGTACGAAGAGATGGAAACCCTGAAACAAAGATAAATAGCAATTCCAGCAGAGAGCGAGTGAACTTTGTTGAACTTGATTCGACCGGATGTTGACATGGAAGTGCTGCAGGCACAAAGTCGACCAGCTCGAGGCAGTGGAATTTCACACTACCTTGCTTCTCTATACAGTATATATTGCATTGAGTAGGAACTCATGCGAATGTCAATTTTTTTAAGGAGTTAAATATTTGTCCACCAGAAACTGTAAATATGTCACAAAATTGGCATTACGGGTATACCTGTAATTACATCCTATTTACCTATGTAAAACTAGGTATCAATATATTTCAAATGCTCGTGATCCCGTCTACGTCACGGGAGTTACGTTCCAGACTACAACTGCAATAAGTGAAATCCGTGATATAGAAATACCCTTTTTAAATACTTCCGAGGCATTTATTTATAGAATTGATGGAATGTAATTAATATTAAGCTCTTTCAACAGTACAAACACATTCAAAGATATATTGAATGACATCACAAACACGGCTATTTGATAAACAGCGTTACTGTGTACCAGTACAGTATGTACATAACTAATCATGCCCAAAGATGTCCATTAGAAAATAAACCGACAAATGTCACTCTGTGTTGGCGTGAAAAGCACGAAGGAAGACTAATAATCTTGAGCAAAACACAAGGCTGAGCTGAAACGCTTCTTGCTTTCATTCCTTTTCTTTTTTAATTGTACCGTCATGCAAAATAGTGTGCTGCCATTTAGTGGTCGACAGTGGAAGTTCCGCCAAAATAAACGAGAGGCAGAACAAAGTACTGGGGTGGTGGTGTTTTTTCGTGACCTCTATTTGACCAGCTGATTAGCAGCTCGACATGCCTATATGACGTGACACAGCGTGGCACATTTTTGATACTTGTCGTATGATTTGGATCGTGAGCTGTTTCTCTTCCCATAACTGTGATGCACGTTGACAGATTCCAGAAAATGAAAGACTTTTCAGATGTTCTTTACTGGTGGCAAAGCCAGATCTGGGTTTTCTGTTTTGGGACATTCCCAGTGGTTTGCATATAGTTTCATCCCTCTATACAGTATTTACATTCATTTAGACATTGTGATTGTGGGGTTTGACAATGATAAGCCCATCTTCCCCGGGTTATTGTTTTCCTTCTGTTGATATGTTCAGTCTCATTTATCAAGGAAAGCGCTCTCCTTCACCTGCTGGACTTCAGTTGTCTGTTCTGTGAGCTACTGCGAAAAAGCAACCCAAGACATTTTGAATGTAAGAGAATCGAATAAGTCAGACAATTTCAATATACCTGTACTTGTATGACCAACAAAGTTCTGTTGAGTTGATTTCTTTCTCTAAGTGAGTTGAATGCAGATTGAATGTACGCAAAATATGTTCAAGATGAAAGCAAACGATAGAGACTGAAGCCACACTGCACGTTTTGCAGCTCTTGTCGTATTGATGGTGTTAGAAGTTGAAATCGACATAAGAACTCTTGCTTAAAAAAAAAACAAACTCATGTTTTGTTTGAGCAAATAAACCGCACATCTAATTTGAACTGTGCCAAAAAAGACTTTGTAGTAAGATGATTACATATTCATTTGAGGTGAATTGGAAACCGATTATCGAGATTAATAGTGAGCATAAATCAGTCCCCAAATCAAGGCCTTTGATACAATGACTCAGGCGCTTTAAAACAAGAAAATCCTTTTGACTCATATTGAATTGAATACTAAATCTGTGATCGGGTATGAACCTTGCACAGTTACACCCAATATTAATTTTCAGAAACGGCATCGTACTCTGGCATATGTGATCATGATAAATTGACTCCATGTTTGTCACCCTTAAACTGTGGATGTATGGATTTTTATGTACCGGTATTTCAAAAACATTTGCATGCATCGCATTTGCACGATGAAGTGAAGAAAAACATTGTATCATCTTTTTTTCTCATGCAACATTAAAGATGACTTTCACCATTTGTGTCTTTTTTTATTTTTTAATAATTGTCATCATAACAACATTTGTTGTTTTCAACTGTGTTTAGTTTTTCGGTGCAGATGGACTGATTCAAACTTCTTATTCACACTGTGGTGCTGGCAGCTTTTTTCCTTACTCCAACCAGAAAAAAAAAGGAAACAGTGAAAAGTCCAACAATCATTTTGTTCTTTTTCTCTCCCACTGCTTTAGCTCCAACCTGCACAGCCTGCTGTTCTGTCGAAAACATGAAGCAAGTGGACTGAAACAAGCTGTCTGTCTCCTTTGAAGAATGGACAAGTGATGAATGAGCTGACATGTTTGATGAGGATCTGAACCCAGACCAGTCCCCAGACCTCTGGCCTAACGGGGGCACATGAATTGCATGGGGGGGGGGGGGCAATTATTATTAATACCCTACAGGCAACACTTAAATTGTTCCATATATCCGATGCTACCATACTCTATGCTGCATAAACATAGGGGGAAAAAAAATTATATACCGTATATATATATATATATATATATATACACATACACACACACACACACACACACACACACACGGGTTAGTGTGTTGGCCTCACAGTGCAGAGGTGCTGGTTTCGATCCCTGCTCTGGCCTTCCAGTGTGTAGTTTGCATGTTTTCCCCGTGCCTGCGACGGTTTTCTCCGGGTTCTCCGGTTTCCTCACACATTCCAAAAACATGCATGGCAGGCTGATTGAACACTCTAATTATCCCTAGGTGTGAGCGTGAGCGTGAATGGTTGTTTGTCTGCGTGTCCTGCGATTGGCTGTGAAGAGAGCTGGGAGAGGCTCCAGCACGCCCCATGACCCTTGTGAGGATAAACGGATCAGAAAAGGGATGGATGGAAAGATGGATATCCATATCTATATCTGTATTGATAGATACACACACACACACCCTTGAGTATATTGATGCCTCAGCCGTGACAAAGTGAATCAATTTGTGAATAGGCCTCATTCACTTGCTCCTTGGAGATGTATCAAGCCAGGACTCATTGGATGAATACCAAACCAATGCTTTCGATTGTATTACCGGTACTCCGTTTTACAGATACCTGTGATGGCGAATATGATTGTCACATCTAATATGGGTTGACATATCACTTTGAACGTGTCACGATCGTGGTGGCGGAGGACGCCAAAAAGCAGCCAGGAGGGAGGGAGGAGCAGGGTGAACTTGACTAAATGTAGTCATCAAACACTAAGAAAACTAAATCCAAAACAAAGAAAGTCCTGAAAACAACAAGAATCCAAAGTCACAAACAAAAACCCATGGAAGAAGCAAAACACTAATATGAACAGGAACAGAATCAGGAAGAGAAAAAACAACCCCCCGCGAGTCCTTTTACCAGAGAACCTACTAATGACATGATGACGAGCAGGTCTGCCGCTGTAGGAGGAGCCCTATACAAAGTCACCTGTTGGTCCCAAACAGATCAACCATGACAGCTATTGCCATAAGGCCATCAATCGAACAAAATCACACAAGCACTTCTTTATATTTTTAATGCCTTAGTTATCAAATATTCCCCATTCATATTTCACAACACAAAAATATAGCTACAATGATGAAATAAAAATGAAAATTACATTAAAAAAAAAGTTTATTCTTTCCTCAAGTGGGGGGCACTAGTGTCTTGGTGCACGGGCACCGGACCCTGTGACCCAACTGTGGCTTCTGCTTTCTGAAATAAGCAGATCACATTGCAAACAATTAATTCCTCTCTTTCAGGTATGCATTCCGATACCATGAGACAGTGTCCGACGTTTTTGATAGTTGATGTAGTGTGATTTGGACCACGAACTGTTTTTCTTCTCTTTATTGTGATTTATTTAGACGGAATCAGATTCCAGAACATGAAAGACTTTTTCGACCCTGTTCTGTGGCAAAGTCAGATCTGGATTTTCCATTTTTGAACATTACCGTTGGTTTGCATTTCTGTTTGAAACTATGTGTAACAAGCAAGATTTTGAAATGTGGGTGTCCAGGCACTTATCATAATTAAAGCAGTAATTACAAATTAATAACGACATACAAAATACATACACAGCATGTACAACATGGGGACTTTAAAGTTCAAAACACAAAAAGACATAACACACTGTAAGGAATTATATCAAGAAAAAAATCCACAAATAATAATAGTAATAACTCAGGAAAGAATCATCTTAAAGCTTGAGAGGCAAGTGATTTTACATACAGGAACTTTCTCCTCATACCATTTCAACATACCGGTTGTTTTTACAGCTGGTCTGATTGAAAGGTGCAGGTAGAGATGTCTTGTTGACAGAAACTGTCTCAAATCTTTGCAACAGTTTTATTGCCCAGTTCCAACTGTCTTTGAGGCAAAAACGTTTACCGCACACCGATGTGACTCTGAAACAACAAATAGGCTCATGATTTGATGCCAGCAGCCCGCTGAACTCTGCAGGTTTATATGAAATTCATTTTGATCCACTGACGTCACGACAACGACTCGGGCCTTGAAGATGCACTGAAAAAAGGTGGTTGAATTTACTGAATTTTATTGCATCAATTGATGGCATAAAACAAAATCACCTGTATCCAGATATATTTGGAAGTACATCCACTTGAAAAACGTACCTGGAACCAGATCCATTTATTTTGTGCAACCACTTGACAAAATAAAAATTGAGTAAATTCATCACACCATTTTTTTCAGTGTGCATTGTTAAACAACAAAGACTCTAATTATGAATGAAACACATTTTATGTGCATATACGAATATTAATGCATGCCTGTGTTGTAACATGAAGGTAGTTATTGTCTATATTTTTAACCCTCTCAGGGACAGTGGTTACTACAGTGGACAGCTTATCATGTTATCAGGTTACAGGGTGCATGAAAGGGTTAATATACAGTTCAACACTGCACACATCCTAAGAAGTTGAAAACGCATCTGAGAATTAATAAAGCCATCACAGAGAATCCTGGCACCAAAATCACAAATCACTGCACTTTTACTTGTAAAAGTTTTGAATTTATGGTTGCGCTACCGAAGATTTGGAGGATCCTCTTTTTGTCTCAAGACAGAAACGGAAATTTTTGCCTTGGACAAAAGTGAGTTTAAAGTTATGTTTAAGTTTCAAATTCATATTTTTTAAGCTTTCTAGACAGCTCCCCTCACCACCTCTCATCCCCTAAAGGCTTCATCCCGGGAAATGCTGTATTTTGTTGCTCTATATATGACGATAACTGATAGAGCGCAACAGCTCTGATCACAAGCTGCTATTGCAGACTGCTGAGCGTTAACAACTTCCGGTGACGTAATCACGTGCCACCGTAAATTCAAGATTTACCTGCTTTATTTTATTTTTTAAATATTTTTGGGTGAAAATGAGACTGATAGGATGATTAGGGTGCAGCGTACATTAAAACAAAAAATATATTTCTAACATGTACAAAGACACCCAAATGGTTGTTGTTTTTTTTTTATCGAAAAGGTGCAAGTGATCCAGTGTTGAACAATCCACTTCCAAAGGTCTGATACTTACACGATTGCATTGTGTTTGCACCCAGTCGGTGTCATCGCCACGTGTCTCACCCTTTCCTTAGGGATTCGTATTAATGAGCTGTTTAGACAACATCTTTCCTTCAACAAGAACTCCTGGCTGACCAAGCCTGCAACCATATGCACACTTTGAAACAATCACAGTCATCGCAAAATGAATTGAGATGGGAACAAAAATCACAACTGACCTGCAGACACAAAACACACCAGCGTGAGGAGTGTGAGAGGGGCAAGTGTCTTCATAGTGGCAGCTGTGCCTCTGATCTTCTGGATAGTCTGCTGTGGGTGACCTGCGCTGACTTTCCTTTTTATGCAGCTGATATTGCCACTCTTTTTAAGGAAGAAGCTGTAGATTGCACTCCCCATTTCCTTCTGCTTTAGCAGAAACATACACAATTCTCCTAGGAGCTTTACAGAGAATAAAACAAAGCTTCCTGTATCACAGTCACAAAAAAAAAGGAACCAGAAAGAAACATCAACAACTATGAGAAGCGTAGCGTAGTCAATTTTGGTGATAGGATACCTGACCAAATGGCCATTGTGTGTCCGTCAGCCTCCCTCCATGTTTTGAATTACACAATGTTCTTAATTGTCTCGCACTTTTGAATTCACACTTTGAGGAGAACACGTGAAAACAGTGATGGGCCCAGCACTTTTACAAAGACTGAAACCATATAATGGATGTCGCAGAGATCCTTTGACATGGTGGATAAGTAAAATGTCCTTGACTGAGATGGGTGTGTTTGATGTACAGTAATGCAATAAAGAAGCAATAATGGGGGGTGGGGGGGGGGGTCGGAGGTTGTGTTCCAATTACAGAGGGATCACACACTCCTTAGCCTCCCCGATAAGGTCTCTTCATGGGTGCTGGAGAGGGGGATCCATTGGGAGCTCAAATCTCGGATTCAGGAGGAGCAATGTGGTCAGTCCGATTTGTATCTGGTGAGATTTGGATTACGCCAAGGCTGCCCTTTGTCACCGATTCTGCATGTAATTTTTATGGACAGAATTTCTATGCGCAGCCGAGGCGTTGAGGGGGTCCGGTTTGGTGGCCTTTTGCAGATGATGTGGCAATGTGGGCTTCTTCAAGCCGTGATCTCCAACACTCACTGGAGTGGTTTACAGCTGAGTGTGAAGCGGCTGAGATGAAAATCAGCACCTCCAAATCTGAGACCATGGTCCTCAGTCCAAACAGGGTGGAGTGCCCTCTCAGGGTTTGAGGATTAGATCCTGCCCCAAATGAAGGACTTCAAGTATTTTGTGGTCTTGTTCATGAGTAAAGGTAGGGTGCAGCCTCTGCTATGAGGTCGACTCTGTATGTATCTGGTGTGGTGAAGAAGAAGATGCTGAGTCAAAATGCCAAGCTTCGGATTTACTGGTCACTCTGCGTTCTTGAGCCTCCCTTATGGTCATGAGCTGCAGATTGTGACCGAAAGAAAAAGATCCCGGACACAAGTCTGCAAAATGAGTTTCCTCTGCAGACTGTCTGGGCTCCCTTAGAGATAGGAGAGAAGCTCAGTCATTTGGGAGGGACACAGAGTTGGTCCTCCACATTGAGAGGAGCCAGATGAGGCGGCTCAGGCATCTGATTAGGAGGTCAACTGGAGAAGGTCACTTCCGGGTTGAGTGAACGCTGGCACATCTGGCTGCCGCTGCTCACCTGCAATTATTCTTTTTTTTTTAGCGTTTTTTAATGGTTTCCTCTCATCATGGGAGAAACCCTCAACTCTTGTTGCAATTCGTTGTGGTTTTGGACCATCGGTCGTCGCACGGTTGTCCTCGGTCGCGCTGTCGCGGCGTCCTGCCTGTTCGGCTTTCGGACGGGGCCGTGCCTTCTCCACCACTCTGCGCCCCGTGGTGGGGGGTCGACGGGGCCTGTGTCTGGGCTGTGCTGCCGTGGACCGTCCTGTCGCTCCTCCGTCTGCCCGTGGGGGGACTGCTGCGGTGCTCAGTGGCGGGGCTTCTTGGGCTCCGCTTCCGGTGGTCTGGCTCCGCGCCTGCGCTGCACCGTTTCCCGGGCGTCGCTCCTCATCCTTCTCGGAGGTGCATCCGCCGCGGATCTCGTCGGGGCTTCCACCTCGATGGCTCCAGGGGCATCACCTCCTTTTGATCGTCTTCCTGCCAGCCACGCAGAGACAACGGCAGAAACGGCGGCCGATCCGCGGACCACGGCGTGTTGGCCGGCCTGGCTGGGTCGGCTCGTGCTCCTTGCGGTGGTGATGTTGCCGGCGTCAACTATTTGGAGTCGCTATATTCAGTTTAAATTCATCTCTTCTTTTCTTATTTATAATTTTATCAGTGGTTTTATTGTTCTTGTTTTGTTTGTAAAGTGCCCTTGAGTGTTTTGAAAGGTGCTTATAAATGAAATGCATTATTATTATTATTATCAACTGGAAGCCTCCCTGGTTAGGTGTTCCAGGTATGTCCCACCGGCAGGAGGACTCAGGGATGACCCCAAACACGCTGGTGAGACTATGTCACCTGACTGGCCTCTGGAAGAGTTGGAAGAAGCAGTGAATAATGGCTGGATAGATGCTAAATATCTATCCCTGATTCCATTTTCCGATCCACTTATCCTCACAAGGGTCGTGGGGGTGCTGGAGCCTATCCCAGCCGTCTCCGGGCAGTAGGCGCGGGACACCCTGAACCGGTTGCCAGCCAGTCGCAGGGCACACAGAGACGAACAACCATCCGTGCTCATACTCACACCTGGGGACAATCTGGAGTGTTCAATCAGTCTGCCATGCATTTTTTGGAATGTAGGAGGAAACCGGAGTACCTGGAGAAAACCCACACAGGCACGGGGAGAACATGCAAACTCCACACAGAGAAGCCGGAGCTGGAATCGAACCCGGTACCTCTGCACTGTAAGGTCGACGTGCTAACCACTGGATCACTGGGCCAGCCTTGATAAATAAAGAGAGAGAGAGAGAGAGGTATAGAATGAGTGGGATAAAAAGAAGTCAGTATCTAATTTATCTGATGTGTTTTAAGAAATATGAACTAGCAAACTGAAGTGGAAACCAAGTTATGAGGCAAAAATATGTTCTCATCAAACACCATCATGTGAGAGTTAGGGAAGTTTGATTCTGTCTTGCAAGTGAGAAGGGAAATGATGCGGAAGAAAAATGGTCTCGATTCTAACCAGTGAACTTCAATCATTACATTCAATCAATCACTTTTCACATAGACACCAATAAGGGGGGAATCCAGGTGATTATCATGGCCCAAAATTTACATTATGCTCTCAGTGGCATTCCTTCACGGTTATGGTGTATATCATAATATGAAACTAAGGGTAAAAATATTTGTAACTTGGGCGGCCCGGTGGTCGACTGGTCAGCACGTCGAGCTCACAGTGCAGAGGTGCAGGGTTTGATTCCGGCTCCGGCCTTCCTGTGTGGAGTTTGCATGTTCTCGATGTGCCTGCTTGGGTTTTCTTCGGGTGCTCCAGTTTCTTCCCACATTCCAAAACATACATGGCAGGTTGATTGGGCACTCCAAATTGCCCCTAGGTGTGAGTGTGAGGGCGAGCAGCTGTTTGACTATATGTGCCCCGCGATTGGCTCGCAACGCGATAAAGTTTTAACCCGCTTGCTGGGAGAGGCTCCAGCACGCTCTGTGACCCTTGTGAGGATAAGCGGATCAGAAAATGGATGGATGGATATTTGTAACTAATGATAATTTGATAAATTAATTATTTCTGAATAAGTTTATTGCATACTCCTTTAGAGAAGCTCAATTGATAAAATAATATGAATTTGGATCACATTTCCTGTGCAAATCACAAGTCGGAAATAAATGTTGGCAAATTTCTACAATGTGGCATTCATAGAGATTCTGATATTTTGACGGAAACATTTTTTAAATGAAAAACAAAATTGCAAACCATCACGGAAACAGATAACGGTTTTCAGTGTGATGCCACAAAGTTGTTAACCAACTCTTGTGATGTGCGAGCTTGGCTGAATGCGTGAGAAATCGTCAACGACATTTGAATCATTCATTCATTAGAGATTGCAACGTAGATCTAGCCTGAGTCTATACGATAGTGACAGTTGTTAATTATGAATGCTTTTCTTTATTTAAAATGAGAATTCAAAAAGAGAATTCTCATTTATTCCATTAGCTTGTGGCATTTTAAAATGGTTTCACATGGTATTTGCATGTAGGTTTTTATTCAAATCATAAAAATGCAACTTTTCTACATTTCTCTTTTTATCCAATTAAGTCATCATCACTTGTCAATCGTGCATAACAGTAATAGTCAATAATATTACAGGTTTACGCTCAATAAATGCTGACTTGTCTTCATGAGCACATTCTAGAGTGCTTATAAAACTTGTGTTTTTTCTTACCGTTATTGCTCAAAGAGTATTGCCCCACTAAAAGGGTCAATTAAAAAAATACAAACTCATGATTGATGTATGAAACCGTAATGTTGCCCTTCTGAATGAAAAACTGAAAACACTGAAAATATGAACATGTAGCATGTTCCTCAAACCTTTCTCAGAATTTGAGAGGTGAGAAATTCTATCGATTACCACGAAGAGACTGTTAATGAGAAGTCTGCAGTGCAGATGAAGGAAACGAAAAAGGGGAAGAGAAAGCTTTGTGTGACAGTTTTATCAAGCACTTCTAGTGGTGAAATCAATCCATTCATTTCTTGTAGCCTAACGTTTGTCCTCATGAGTGGCATGGGTAACTGGAACATATCCCGGCTGACCTTTGGCCAAGAGGTGGGATACACCCTGGACTGGTCACCGGTGAGATGGAGAACACAAATAAAAGTTGCGGAGACTTCGCGGCTTTCAGCTATTTTCCTCTTGGAAAGTGTCATCTCACTTCCTGAAAAACATATTTTCCATTTAATAATTGTACTCTAATATCTATCATGCAATGGTGATTCGATATTTACCTAGAACGTGCAGGTAATTGGCCAGCCCACCATCCAAAGTGTAAACATATGATGGAACTAGGCTACTTAAATATATGTCACAAGAAATAGAAACTATATGATGTTCCGGAGGGCGGCTGGTTAGCATGTCCGCCTAGCAGTGCAGACGTGCAGAGTTCGATTCCGGCTCCTGCCTTCCTGTGTGGATTTTGCATGTTCTCCCCGTGCCTGTGTAGGTTTTCTTCAGTGACTCCAGTTTTCTCCAACATTCCAAAAACATGAATGGCAGGCACTCTAAATTGTCCCTACGTGTGAGGGTGAGCATGTGTGGTTGTTCGTCTCTGTGTGCCCTGCGAATGGCTGGCAACCAGTCCAGTGTTCCGCGCCTACCGCTCGAAGACAGCAGGGATAAGCTCCAGCACCCCCCGCGACCCTTGTGAGAATAAAGCAGATCCGAAAATGGATAGATGGATGACGTTACGGGGCTTTGCTTTCAGAAAAAAATCTCCATCTGGTACCCCTGAATCCCTTAGGGCACCACCATTCATGTGAACTATCCTGTTTCACCCAATGCGGAAGTTGGTTGTGCAAAGCAGCTAATTTCCCACAACAAAATTGTGGTTGGTAAAAAAAGCCACAGAGCAGAAAAGTAAACGTCATGCGCTGTTTCTGACCGCGTTTAATGTGTTATTTTGTACAGACTGAATGTAGTATACAGTGGTCACAGTGGAATCTAACCAAACTTTACGCATGAAGGTATCCAATATTCACTTGAAGGCTTTGAGTGTCTCCTCCAGCCCACCTTTCTTCGGCCAGTACCTTTGTCTCTTATCACCGTGTGCCACACGTGAAGCATTTCAAGGAAACTTCCTGCAAGTAACTCCTGAGGGACACTCAACATTGCCACTACATTGCACTCACCTGTGTTTTCTCAGGTACTCCATCCAATAATTTATTGCTGCCATCAAATGATTCTTGCATCTCTTCTTCTTTTGCCAATTAAAGACTTTAAACTTTTGTGATAATGAATCGTGCTTTTGGGTCAAAACTGACACGTGACACATGATTTATTTCCCTCTTTTTATTGGTTAGGTCATCCAGCTACCTTACCTCCAAATATTTAAATTAAAATATTCCAATTTCATAAATATTGTTTTCAAAGACAAAAGTAAAACTAAATGCAAGCCATTCACACAAAAGGAGTTGGGAAGAAAAGAAAAGTAAAGTTACTGCACTATAAGCAACTAAGTATATGAATCTTTGATGGACAGGTGCAACATGGGGCACAAAAAAACAAAAGACACTGGCACACTTTTTTGATTTATCCCGGTGAGCAGATAGTCCATCCTTCTGTGGTGTTTTCAATGGGGTTCCCAAGCCTTTCTCCAGAGGCCAAGTGGGGGCTATGATTAGATGTCAGCAGGTAAGGTCGGCTCACTATCATGGCTGCTTCTTTTACAAGCCGAAGGTGTTTTCGCCACTGTAAGCCACATATAAAAAGCCATCTTCGTCTTTCTCCTTTTCATACAGTTGTCCCATTGTGATGCTGAAACATGAAATGGACACATTTTCAATATCGCCAGCTCCTCTGCTACATACGACGCCTGTTCATTTTAACAGTTGCAATTACAAACTAAGGTTATTCGAGTTGGGAAGAAATAAATAAATGAATTCAAATAAAGTAATTCGAGTTAAAAAAATATCTAAACTAAAATTGAACACATTTTTGTGAATGGAATTAAAAAAACAAAACTGCTAATAAAAAGAAAAACTAACTGAATCTTCAACTTGCATTTATAAAGCTAAATGAAACATACTGTATTAAAAGCAAAAATGTCCATTTTCAGCTTTGTCAGTTAACATCATACATGAGCCTTCAGAGTTCATTTTTAATGCATTTGTGTCGATATTGCTGAAGGTCAATTCAGAGGAAGGAAAATCCAACAGTTGCTTGAGATTTGTAGATTAGTTTAGTTTCTTTATCTTGCACTTGACAAATAATCCATGTGCTGAAAAACTAAAGTTTACACTAAAACTAAAACAAAACTACAAGGAAGCATTAAAATGTTTTTTAAACTGACAAACCTGTTGTAAAGACGAATTAAAACAAACTGAATTTCAAAAATCAAGACAAAACAATATAAAAACTAACTATAATGATATTCCCCCAACTCTTAAAGAGGCTGAATTTTTAACTCCTGTACCGGTACAGTATTGACAAACTTCACCCGTAGTGACTCTGTTAACGGTCTTGGAGAAATTACTTAAATTTAATCTTTGATTGAATTTGGCTAAACAAATATTATTTTGCACCTTCTACCTCTCTAATGTTGTTTCTATCTCACAATAAAGTTCATATTTTGGTCTCAGATGCATGTTCACAGTTGGAGGTGAACCATCTCACCATCATGCCATGCAACCCTATAGTTTTTGCAATGTTATTTCCATGTGTGGGATACTTATTTGTCAGTGGCTTTGAAGGCTCCGAGGAGTGAGCAAGCTGTCATGAGTGTCATTTACATTGGGTAAACTCTGTTGCTACGAACGTTTTACGTTCCATGTACATTAACTGCAACCGTTAAACTAAAGTAAAATTTAGGTTATTCTTGGTTTGAGTTGTTATGACTCGAGACTGGAGCGGGATAGAAGGATGATGTCGCGACATCACCGCTCAATGAATGTTGTCACAAGTGCAATCATTCTATCAATTATTATGCCAGGGGAAACAAAAGCAATCTTTAAAAAAGAAAGGGTGGTTGACAAATGTGCATCTCATCTCACAGAGGTGCTTTTGGAAGCCCAACCGGATGTTCCAGCTTTGTTGCTCGACACGAGTTTTCTTTTACACTCAACAATTGTTGATATGTTTTCATCCATCCATCCATTTTCAACGGTGTTTGTGATGGAGCCTATAATAGGGATTTGTTCAAATCATTTCTTTTTCTCTAAATGACAGATTTTGGGGAGTTAAAAAAAATTAATTTAATTTCCCTAATTTCTAAAATCTTGCTTGCCTTTGTGTTCATGCTGTCTCTAATTTGCCAGCTTCCCGCATGTGACTGTTGTATAACTGACTTGTAAAATGACTTTTGGGGCACAAATAGTGGTCCAAAAGTGCCATAAGCAACAAGGAATGGCGCAAATGTTCCCTGCCATGTTTTTCAAATGAAGTTGTTACTGTGAAAAGTAGCCATAATGTATTAACCAACCATACAGCTCCTTTGGCTACCTCAAATTTGAAATGTTCTCAAGAGTCAAACCTGAGAAGAAACAGTGTGAAGAAGTTAGTGACATCTAACAGTAAGGAAGGATATTGCAACAGCTAGAATTGGGTTGCTTTTAGAGGTAAGATTGGGCCGGCCGAGCCCGACCCAAAATTATCAATCATTGCTTCAGGTTCGGGTCGGGTCGGGCTTCTCTCTCGCCGACTTATTTTTGTTTGTTTCGAGGTCGTGAATTGTTTTGGCCACGAGAGGCCGTGGTTCGCATAAAAACAGAAGTCGCCTGATCACAACACGTACTGTACTAAACTCTTGCAATGACAATTCAAAGAACTCCTTCCAGTCTCTGTCGAGTATCCACCCGTCAGTGTTCGTCTATCTCACTGCTTCTCTCAAAGTGCTCAAAGTGCCACGCTGGATTCTTAAGGACGTACTGCTGTTGTGGTTTACGGCCCAATTTTTAACCCGTCAAAATGACGGACGGCCTTAAATTTTTCCTGTCCACTCTGAAAAAAAATCCGTCAATGATGGGAAATTGTCGGTTCATGTAACCTCTTCAGAAACAGAAATATAACAGATGTAAATGTTTATACAGTCTTGTTTAACTTAGATTTCGTTTAAAAAGACAGGCTTTGTTATCAGAAATCAACCCTGCTCCTCCCGAGTCCTCACAAATAAAATATGAAATCTCGGGTTTGCTTCGGGCTCGGGGCTGCAAATCAAGTTAAGTGATCGGGCTCGGGCCGGGTCGGGCTTAAATATTTTTTAGGATCGATCTTGGCTCTCGTTGCTTTCGGTGCAACACAGTGTACCAGTCTGCAATTGGCTGGCAACCAGTTCAGGGTGTCCCCCGCCTACTGTCCGAAGACAGCTAGGATAGGTTCCAGCACCCCCTGCGACCCTAGTGAGGATAAAGCGGATCGGAAAATGGATGGAATAATGGATGGACAGTGTACCAGTGAAACAATCTCGGGGATAAAAGTCATGTTAATTTTAAGGAAGCTATAGAAAACCCCCCATCTTATATGCTGTTTTTTTAAACAAAAAAATTGCCATTTTTGTTGATAGAAGAGGCATTAATCCTTAATCACTGTATCTGAGCTGACACCTGCAATTTATTTTTTACAGCAGACTAAAAATAAACCTCACTCACACATCATAAACAGTTGAGTTCAAATGTGATGCATAAATAGAACAAGTTGGGTCCAAGATACAAGATCTGTCAAATATTGTTGTTCTGACCTGGACTGGGGGACTGTCTTGTCCACAAACAGGAAGATGGCCTTCTCCGAGGGCAGCTGGATGCGTTTCCTGATGATCCACATGAACTGAGCCACTGTGATGTCAGAGGGGACCAGGTACTTCCTCTTGTCAATGTCCACTATCTGGGACCCAGACACTTTCTCCACAATCACCTATCATGCATTGCGCAGTTGGCAAACAGTCAGTGTTAAAAAAACAAACAAACAAAAAAACAAGGCTCATAAAGGGAAAAAAAACAGTTGAGAAAGATTTCACTTACTGGGACCCTGTCAGGGTACTTGTTGCGGATTTTGGCAGATTCTATGCATCGATGTTCTGCAGCATAACAAGTAATATTTGCATTATTTTTAGAACTAAAGACGACTCGAAAACAGCTCATGTTTGGTGAAATCAAGTTTAGACTATACTTAGCCATTGATTCAACAGACTCATGCATTTTTTAACACATTTCCATGGTTGCGCTGAAGGGAAGCAGTCTTGCTTTGTACCTCGTAATAACATGGGTAAAAAGGGACGCACAATTATATGTCTTCTGGCAGCTAACAGCAACAACTATGTGTTGAAAATGTAGTGTACTGAACCGTACTTTTTTTTTTACGATAGCACGGCTTTCCACTATGTAGTCTTCATCCAGCTGATTTAAAATAGCAGCATCCTATTCAATTATTAACCACATGGCTGTGCTCTAAACAAATTATTGTTTGTTGTTGTGATAGATGTAATGGTGCAAATGGAACTCTCTGTTGAGTATGCAAGTCGGCTTTCTTTTCGGCCACCGATCAGAGGCAATTGTCATATAATTTAACAGTGACAGGGAACTATGTACGTCACTTTCATCAAACAGAAGTTGTTATGCAAATTTCTAAAGGCCACCCCCTGTAGGCCTCTTCAGGATCTGCCAAAACAATAGTCTCCTCCGTGCTTAAAACGCTTCGCTACAATTTCGAGTGGATGCCCACGGCTGACTGTTTTGGTATACTCAAAGGCGAATCGAATATTTGATAAGCATTTGTCAATGGCGCAGAATCGAAGGCTTGAGAGTCTAGCGGCTCTTCGTGTCACCACCATTAGCCCAACAAGTGCAGTACTGAAATCGTCCTGTGCGTATGGACAAAGGCACGACGCATACCTGCTCACAACACCAGCATCCATTGGATTAAGTATAACTATATATACGATTTTTTTGCAGCAGTATTCAAGGTGTTGGTCGTATTGAAGGTGTTAGCTAAAACCACGAAGCCTCCCAAGATAGTCAAGCCATTCGAGGACAAGGCCATCCGTCCATTACAACGGTTTATGAAATGTCACCCGACATAACATACCATTTGTACACTCTATGGAATGTATTTTCAATAGTCATCTGAATCGTTTTAAAATAATATTCTCGTGCCTTCGTCATATTAACGCCATCTCCCCTCCCTTACCCAGAGAATGATCCTCTTTGAACATCCATTTCATGGTTGCCGTTTTCGGGCTCTCTCGGGTCGGTACAGATGATTACAAGAGTCACTCGAGGTTAGGTCTGAGAGTAAGCTATCGTTCAGTATTGTTTAAATTGCGATTCGAAATAGACGTAAAAGCAGGTCCTCGGTCGTCTGTTTTAAGTCAACACTTCAGCAAAACAACAAACAAGCACCGCCCCCACGCTGTCAGCCAACCGGGAGCCGCCTTTGGTATTACGTCTTCACTGGATTATTTGATTCGGCTGTACTTCTTGGAAGACGGTAGCAAATGGGCGAATATCGCAAACGTAGTCACCAGACAATGAAGTTAAAATGCGCATGTTTTCCCATTGTTGTTACACTTTATATTTATCTACACATGTTCGTAATGCAACAAAATACGTTTGACATGAAATACATTTGTCATCAATCCCTACCTCTTTGGCTCCAAGCAATTTTCTTACGTCATCATTCTGTATACGTCAAAAACCCCTCTGATGATTTGTTACAGTTATTGTGATTTGTTACAAGTACAGTATAAAAATAATGTACGGGTATGTATAAATTAAAGTATGAACCACTATCACCACCACAGCTACATTGAATGTACTGTACAGTATTTGTATTTTCGCATTGTTATTGAGTACGTTTACCCGCAAAGCAACAGCCAAACGGCCAACCATTGCTGGCAATCTCACAATGGAATCGATTTAGTAACAACACTGTAACTTTCAAACCTGAACCTTTTGGCATTTTCTACTTACAAAAAAAAAAAAAAAAAAGAATGTATTGTTGAAGCCAGTGGAAGAAAGCACAAAGCACCAATTGTAGGACAGGAGAAGGAAGGGTAAATGTGTCTGGCAGTTTTAGGTGGAAGATGCATTCAGATCCATTAAACCACAGGTGTCAAACTAAAGGCCCTAGGTCCACATATGGTCGTCCATGCCATTTGCAGGAGTTTGCCCCCAAATAAATAAACAATCATACAAAACAAGATGCAGAGGCAATTATTTAGTATTGTAACAATGGGGAAACTGCACAATTGCCAGCATTCAAGTTCAAGTCAACTTTATTGTCAAATGTGCTACATGTGCAACATACAGCACAAATGAAATTTCATTCCTCTCAACCACAGGAGAGAGAGGAGCCGCTGCGGGTGCCCGCGCGGCCATCAAAACAACAGTTGACATAAAATGACAAAATAATACGACACTGTCTGTGTCTTATGTGTTATAAGACAGACAGTTGTCCAATCTCAACCACTTACACTTTGTTGTTTGAAGCAGTTATTGATGAAAGAGGAGCAAAGCAAAGTGTCCTTTCACCAGTGGATCAAAGACGTCATGCTGAAAATGTGCACACGTCTGCTACAAGCTAAGTTTAAAAGCAACAAGAAGCTGTCGCATCCATTGACGAAAAAGAGAGATTGGCTCACATCTCCTGTCCCATGTAAATCCACTTCAATTCCAAGCCGTGACTCCCAGTTCCACATTGGCATCGGCGCTCTGCGCTGACGCTCCTTTCTTCTCATCGTCGGCTCCACAAGCCATCCATCCATCCAGCCGCAGACTGTCCAACAGCACCGACATTCCCGCTGAACAAAACAGGGCTGTGAAAAATGCTGCCCATTACAGGCACAAAAAACACAAGCGCCCCGGGGATGTCCAGCAACGACAGTCAGATGGCGCCAACATTCTTCCCAATCAAAATCAGTGCTGGTACACAAGTGATGCAGAGAAGGCGCAATCACCAAGCACAGATTCTTCTTCTTTGACGAATGTCGTGGCCAAAAATGCTGAAAACAATCCACATCTGGTCCACAAGACGAAACAACAACACCATGTAACAAAGCAACACAAAAACAACAACAACAAAAAAGAAAGGCTCCTGAAGAGCACTTGCCGATGTCTGCCTACTCGGGCGCCATCTTGGAAGAAAAAAAAGCATGCTTTGCAAATTGGTGTAAAAAAATATATGTTTACTTGGGTGGCACGGTGATGGACTGGATAGCACATCTGCCTCACAGTGCAGAGGTGCAGGGTTTGATTCCGGCTCCCGCTTTCCTGTGTGGAGTTTGTATGTTTTCTCCGGGGACTCAAATATCCTCCCACATTTCGAAAACATGCAAGACAGGTTAATGGAACACTCTAAATTGTCCCGAGGTGTGATTGTTACTTCGGATGTTTGTTTGTTATGTGTGCCCTGCGATTGTCTGCCAACAAGTTCAGGGTGAACCCAGCCTAATGCCAGAAGACAGCAGGGAAAGGCTCCAGCACGCCCACGACCCTTGTAAGGATAAACAGATGAGAAAATGGATGGATGGATGTTTACTTGTACGTATGGTGTGGGTAAAGCACGATAGAAGTGCACTTAATTTGTTTCTGCACTCATTAGTATGAATGTAGGCTGTTTAGGGTAGGCCTGGTGATTGACGTCTGTGACCTCAGCAGAGTATAGGAACTTTCCAGCTTCTACAGTATGCGGGCTGAAGTCTGTCAGTCAATGTGTGGAGTGACTGGGCATGAGTTGTGGCCGAGAGCAGCCCTTGAATGAATGTGCACTCTGTTCCCACTTATGGTAATGAAGTGTTTAAAGAACATCAGTGATTGGGTCATCTTTAACCACATTATGAGGATGTTACTTTATTATGGGGGTATTATGAGGTTAAGGGACAAGTGTGAATTGTTTCAACCTGTAGCCACAAAACCTGTTTGGGAACAATTACAGTGCAGCTCAGCTTCTGTCATCATGGCCATCCTGTTTTTTTTTTTTAACTACAGCAATACAGAAACACCATTCAATCAAAACAAATTTAAAATTTGTATTAAATATTAGACTCTTCAAACTTATGGTTTCAGCTATTTCCTTCATTTCCTTAAAAGATGACAAACAATTTTTATTACTGCACTTTCCTCCCACAAAATAAGTTGATGTTACATTCAAAATTATGTTATTAACTATGTTCTTGTTTAAACTATTTTTTAAACATTTTGTTAGACCAAATATGAATCAGATTTCAAAATCTATTATATATAAAAAACATTTTACATGACACATATCACAGACATACAAATGAATCGAGTAAAAATGTGAAATACATACAGTATGTATGTGTGTATATATATATATATATATACACACACACACAGTAAGAGTTCAGTAAATTGATTAGGGTGATTCTGGTACTCTGTTTCGCAATCACATTTTGTGTGTAGTTACAGCCATCTGTGTGTGAAGGCGGTTACTGACAAGCTCCTCATCTGTGAGCTGTGCTTTGGTCTGGTTGTCAGGGGGAAGTAATTTGCCAAGATGGTGCCCTGTGGTGATCCCATAGGCATTGGACTTCTGCTCCTCCTTCACCTCTGGCTGGAGCAAGAACCCCTTTTCAAAGCTGAGGCCAAACCATTCACAAGGGGTAAAAGTCAGACACTTTTCAGCCAGCAGTCCCTTGAGACGCACACGCCACTGCTTTAGCATTGCAGTTCGCACTTCAGCAAGACAGTGAGCTGGACTCCAGAAAATCTGAGGAGCAAGGACCTGAAATCCGCAGAAGTGCAGAGTGCCATTCTGAAAAACAAACAAAAACAAAAGGCACACATGTGAAGTGAAGCAAAAACGGTGGTGTGCATAGCACAGTGGTGTTAAGTCTCGGGTAAACAGAGTTTGGGAGGATCCAAAAAGTGTAGACAAAGACAATTTAATGTCTCAATCGCACCGAAAATAAGGCGAGAACATAAAGCGCTGGTCCCCAATAAGGACCAGGAGGCAAATCCAAACGAGTAACAAAAAACGCTTGCACAAAAAGCAAGGACGAAAAATAAAGATCGCAAAATACGAACGAAAAACAATGTAACACCAGTACACGCCCAAAAGCCAGATCATCAAAACAAAAACAGCACTTACTCAAAAATGGGTACCGAGAACTATAACGCGAAATCACGACGAGGTCAAAAGCCAATAAGTCAAAGGACAGCGAAGTCAGCAATGCCATAGAACAATACTCCCACAACAGGTGAATGGCGGAGGAGTCCTTAAATGCTGAGTCTAATGATTACAGATTGGCAGCAGGTGTGCAGAAAGTCCGCTCATGCCACCTGCTGGCCAGACCGCAAAACCGAAACGTGACAAGTGGATGCCCACGGGTGAGCGCATGGTTATGATGACCCTAAAAATATTTTGCTGATTTTTGTGTTTGACCTGCATCTGTGTTGCCCAACCTTTATTGAGGCAACGCATCATTTTAATTGAGATTTTATTTATTTATTTTTTTACAATAAACAAATTAAACAAAGACACACCTAAGGATGTCTCACTAAACAATGTGGTGCTATGCTACCCTCGTTCAGAATCACCAGATTAACTAAATGGCCTGGAAAGAGTACATTTTCTCTGTTGATATGTGAGTAGTTTTAACAGCAGATAATCCTCACCTGAAGAGGCCACAGTGTGACGTTAATGTCTCCATTGATGCCATCGGGGCGAAACATTGATTCTATTGCTCCAGTTGTAAAGGATAACATTGCTTTCTTATCCTTGGAGGGAAACATTAAATCACATATATTAGCAGTTGTGTTGATGGCAAGGACCTGATCTCTCAGGCACTCACATATATAAACAACTGAGTATCAAACTTATCTTAAGTGGCGTCTACTGATCTGCTGATATATTAAATTTATAGACTGATGTGAAAGCACTATATAAATAAAGATGTATAGTATTGTATTGCATAATAACAATGACAATAATACTATTAATAAATAATAATAAAGAAACATACAAAAAATTATACAGTGTACTGTATTTCAGGTACTGTGCTTTGCATTACCAAATCATCTGTGTTTTAGTTTTCATTGTATTTATTCAGGTGGCGTGGTGGATGACTGATTATCACATCCGCCTCACAGTTTAACGGTCATTGGTTCAAATCAGAGTTCTGGCCTTCCTGTGTGCCGTTTCCATGTTCTCCCTATGCCTGCGTAGGTTTTCTGTGGGTACTCCAGCTTCCTCCCACATTCCAAAAACATGCATGGTATGTTAATTAAAGACTCAAAATTGTCTCTAAGCGTGAATGTGAATGTAATAATGTTTGTCTATATGTGACTTACGATTGGCTGGTGACCAATCCAGGGTGCACGTTGCACCTCACCAAAGTCAGCTGAGATACATTAGATTCCAGCACATGACTCTTATGAGGATAAGTGGTACAGCGAATGGATGGATGGATGGATTTATTCATTGTACTGTACTATTCAGGCATTTTCTCAAAGAGACGTACAGCACCTGATTCATTCATCGATCCATCCAGCCATTCATCCATCCATCCATCCATTTTCTGATCCACTCATCCTCACAAGGGTTGCGGGCGTGCTGGAGCCTATCCCAGCTGTCTTCAGGCAGTAGGTGGGGGACACCTTGAACTGGTTGCCAGCCAATCGCAGGCACACAGAGACAAACAATCATTCGTGCTCACAATCACACCTAGGGACAATTTGGAGTATTCCATCAACCTGCTATGCATGTGTTTTGGAATGTGGGAGGAAACCAGAGTACCCGGAGAAAACCCACACAGGCATGGGGAGAACATGCAAACTCCACACAGCAAGGCCGGAGCCAGAATCGAACCCTGCACATCTGCAAGTGTGGCCGACGCGCTAACAAATCGATCACCGTGCCGCCGCCACCTGATTCATTTTAATGTCATTATCACAGTTCTACGTACAGTACTGTAGCAGCTCCTCTGAGACGAACCTTGAAAATACCGTTGTTGTACATCTTTTCCAGGGAGAAAGCAAAGCCCTGAGTCAGCACTCGGTCCATCCATCCCTTCATGATGGCAGGTACACTGAACCAGTACAAAGGAAACTGCAGAACGACATTATAATATTTATTTTTTATTAAATTAGTTCTCTTGCCTTTTCAGTCATGCTCAAAGATGAATTTTTTTCCTTTTCCAAATTCAAAACAGTTGCCAGGTGCTTTTGTCAAAATACCCCAATATCAATAGAATACATCACACTTACCCCTCCATCATCATTGGCACGCCTGGTGAAAATGCTTTCTTAAACATCAAATAAATTCTTTTTTTTCCCGAAATAATATAGAACCATTTCGATATACAGTAATGCCGTAATATTCAGTGATATGTTGACTGAAGGCCCGAGGTCCACATGTTAATGGTGCCAACTCCAATTCCAAGATATTTCATGTTCAAACGGATGGATGTTATTGTTCTCTTACAAAAAAAAAATCTCTCATTTTGAATTTGATGCTTGCAACACATTCCAAAAAAGATGGGATGGGACAACAAAAACATTGCGAAAAATGAGGAATGTGAAAAACAAACAAACAAACAAACAAAAAAAACAAATTAAAACCCCCCCACCTGTTTGGAAAACAGTTTAATGGGGAGCATGTGGGTGACATGAGTGGGATTTAAAGGAGCATTCAGAAAAGCTTAGTTGTTCACACGCAAAGATTGGGTGAGGTTCACCACTTTGTGGACAAATGCGAGTGCAAATAGTCCAACCGTTGAAGAACAAGTAATAGCCTGGGATGCCAGCAGTCCAGACCTGTTTCCCACTGAAGATGTGAAGCACAAAACACAACGAATGATACATTGGGCGGGGGGCAACTGAAGCTGTACATCAATCAAGAATGGGAAAAAAATCCACCTATGAAGCTTCAACAATCAGTGTCCTCAGTTCCTAAATGCTAATGAGTGTTCATAAACAGAAGAATGATGTAACACAGCGCTAAACATGCACATGTCACAGATTTTATGGAGCATTTTGCAGGCATCAAATTCAAAATTAGTGTGTATTTGCAAAAAAAACAGAACAACATAAAACAACATAACGTATCCGTTTGAACTTTAAATATCTTATTCTTTGTTGTGCAGTCAAGTGAATATACCGTAGGTTGAAAAGGATTTGCAAATCATTGTATTCTGTGTTCATTTACATTTTACAAAGTCCGAACATTTTTGGAATTGGGTTTGTACATGGATCATATTATTTTTTGTTTTTTTAGTTGGGTGCATGATATATAGACTAACCTTTAAAACCAAGCACTTGAGATTATCTTAGCATTCATCCTATTGTGAATGAAACTGCAAAATTGATGGTAAATCCGCAAAGAAAAACAAACCCACAGTTATCCTAACTGGGAAAAAAACCCCAAAAACAGTTCTTACTTGATAATCATATTTCATACAAACCTTTGATGTAGTTTGTTAGTCATTTCAACATCACAAGTGACTCCCTACCTGGAAGATGATGAGCTCAGCCTCTTTTACTTTACGTTGTTCGGCCATAATGTCGTCACTTAGGCAACCCTCCCTCCAGGCATGCATAGTCTCCTCTCCATACTGGAAAAGCTCTGAGTTCTTCAAATCACCTGCACGGCACCAATATTGTCAGTAGTAAATTGATAAATAAAGTGACAGATTTAATGGCTGCAATTAATGTATTTGTGTCTACAGTGCTCTGAAAAAAGTATACATACGCTTTCAACTTTTTTCCCATTTTGTGACCTTACCATTACAAACTCAAATATATTTCCATAGGATTTTATGTGATATACCAAAACAAAGTAGCACATAATTGTGAAGCGCAACAAAAATGTAGTTTAAAGATGTGTTATACATATATGTGTGTATATATATATATATATATATATATATATATATATATAAATCATTCATTCATTCATCTTCTGAAACGCTTTGTGCTCACGAGGGGTGCTGGAGCCTATCCCAGCTGTCTTCGGGCAGTAGGCGGGGGATCCCCTGAATCGGTCGCCAGCCAATCGCAGGGCACACAGAGACGAACAACCATCCATGCCCACACTCACACCATGGACAATTTAGAGTGGTCAGTCAGCCTGTCATGCATGTTTTTGGAATGTGGGAGGAAACCGGAGTACCCGGAGAAAACCCACGCAGGCCCGGGGAAAATATGCAAACCCCACACAGGGAGGTCGGAGCTGGAATTGAACCCGGTACCTCTATGTGCTAACCACTGGACTACCGGGCCGCCCTATATACATATATATCCAGCATGTGGTCGTATATTTGACAATAAAGTTGAACTTGACTTGATACTTAAGAGACAGCTCACCAATTATATCACTCTTTGTGGCGCTGGCTTTGAAGTTCATTGCGTACAGGTCAGACACGACGACCCGGTAGCCTTGCTTTGAAAGCTCCTTAGTAGCCTCGTCCCGGACTGCTTCGTTGAATGAGCCCAAGCTCTGGTGGGCGTACACGATCAGGACCGTTTTTTGAGCTATGACACACACAAACAGGGTTGAACAGCAACCAATTCTCCAAACCATCCATCTTGAATAGCGCTTTTCCTGTTCAGGGCCAAGGCAGGCGGGAGTCTATCCCAGCTGATGAGAGACTTCACCCTGAATGACAGCTGAACTATTCATCAAATTCAAATTTACATCACGATGTAATAGAATCCAATTTTCAAATTGCAAAGACTGCAGTCAAAAATCAACACATTTGCTTCATTTCGGTCGGTGGGCCTATTATTTTTATTATGTGTCTACATGTTCAATGCTTTCGAAGACCAGTCCACATGTTTACTGCCTGAAGTCCACGTCGTTTCTTCAAATTTGAAGTGATAAAGGCACAGACTTGTTTGCATTATTGTTGTAACCCAATTCATGACAAACGGACTCAAGTTCATGCCACAGTTGTTTGGTAAAACTTTGTGGAGTTGTTGTAGGGATCACTTATAAGACTGCAAGTGAACGTGTTTTGTAACTCAAATTGAAGTAAATAAACTCGTCTTTCATAATAATTCCCAGGTCATTTGACATACAGGTACCTTACCAAAAAACTGACCTAGAAGACTAAAACATTTGTGTAAAATAAATCTGATCTTGTTTATCGTAATATGATTCATGTTTTGCTTGTTTGTTAAAAAAAAAAAAATTGGAAAGAGGACCCAAAAAACAACAACACAATAGCGTATTAAATCGTAATCGCAGTATTGAGGGGAAAATGCAATGAGATTATTTTCCAAAATCCTTCAGCCCTACCCTGGGCTGAGCGCCTTCCAATTACAGGTAGAGAGTACATTTGAGACAAACAAGGAATTACCCTCACATTTACACAGGAACCGAAAAATGAACTTCTGTTGCCTGCACAGATGAGAGAACCACTAGCTCATCACGGACCTATCGCAAGCGGTGAACTGGAATATCAAACGGGAAAACTACACTTCTTTAAGATCTCAGGTTGAATGGAGTAACATGGAAATTATTTCAAGAGCTACAGGAAATGTTGCACGTCTTTGGCGCTCTTACCACATCATTAGATGCAAACGGCACACCTTTTCTTTACACAAAGTATCATAATTGTTTGACAAAATTAACACTTAGGCGGCCCAGTGGTCGACTGATTAGCATGCCGGCCTCACAGTGCAGAGGTGCAGGGTTCGATTCCGGCTACAGCCTTCCTGTGTGGAGTTTAAATGTTCTCCCCGTGCCTGCATGGGTTTTGTCCGGGTACTCCGGTTTCCTCCTACATTCCAAAAACATGCACCCTAGGTTAATGCGCTACTCTAAATTGTCCCTCAGCGTGAGTGTTAGCGCAAATGGTTGTTCGTCTTTGTGTGCCCAGCGATTGGCTGGCGACCAGTTCAGGGTGTCCACTGCCTACGACCCAAAGACTACTGAGATAGGCTCCAGCATGCCCTGCGACACTTATGAGGATAAGCGGATCAGGAAATGGATGGATGGATGGAAAATCAACACTGGTGCTCAAGGACAGTATCAATGTAATCATATGTTCATTGAAGTTAACATTTGCAGAACTGCACCATACAGAGGTTATTTGTAATCAATATTTTGGCTATTATACATTAAATGGCGAAGTTTGGATGATACATCACATTTCTGAGCTACTGTAAACAACAATCACGATAATAAATGCTTAGTCGGAATTGTTGCTCTCTAAACTTAGCTGTAAGTTTATAAAAGCGAGGTTTGAAATCCAGGTCCAGAAAGTAAAAACTCTGCCACAGTTTGGCTTTAGCCACAGGTGCTTCTCCTCAAGCGACCGGGAAGCTTTTTTACCTGCTGGTAGTCGACGAATTTGAGGCTAAAAGCCAAACTGTGGACGGGTTTTTACATTCTGATTCTGGATTTGACACGTCTGTGTACAAATAAAACAAAGTCGACTAAGCCTCATTTCCAAGGCCTAAATACCCTCTGTTTGTTTTGTCTCATTAGCATCAGATTGGAGAAACAACATTCCTTTGTGGATGCAACACATGATCTGCAGCTGAATATCACGTTGCTCAAGATCAGCACCAAAGTTACAGTTTTGCTTTTTTTTTTTTTTTTTTTTAGATGGAATTAAGACAACCACCATGATCTGGGTTATCATATAAAAACATAAGGGTATGTTGTTAAAACATGGCAGTAAAATGTGGACCTCGTCACACATTAACAAGAGATAAAACATAAAAGGGTCATTGTAACTAACAAAGCTTCTGCTGATGCTGGGCAGTATCACCACCCCGCAGAAACATGCCAAGTAATTCTCAATTTAAATGTCAAGTGCTTCCATTGGACATTATGGAAACAAAAAACAGTGTTCTATAATATCAGTTTGATCATTTTAAAAAGATCATTTTAACATATTTTAGGCTTCGGTGTTTGGAAGAATGAGTTCACACATTGAAATGATTTTGCTCCAAACAAATGTAATGTTGACTTACGTTCAACTTCTGTTTCAAGGACCAGAGAGTCCTCTGTAGCTTGCTGCTGTTCATCTTCAAACTTCGCCTCCTCGGGGGCCGCTTCCATGCTGTGTCTGCTGGATCAATTTGCACCGTAAGTCAGCTTCTTGCTGCTTTTATACACACTGTAGCGCTCTTTGCGTGAGACACAGCTTTAGATTGGACGTGAGATGGAGCAAAAGTATCCCAGACTTGCAACTACACACACATGCAAGAAAAAAAACCCGTTGGCACACTGCAAGACCGGTTTAATTTTTTTTTTGCTTTCCGAAGGGAGGAGACTAAAGTGTGCGTGTGTGTGCAATTTTGTCAAGCTGTGGAGTCACTGGTGCAGGTGAATAAGATTGGAATTCATTTGGCCTGGAAAAGAATGTATGGGACACTTATAAGGGATTATCCGACAGACATTCAACAGTCATGTGGCCCGAAACACTTTAATCCGACTTAATTTCACTTCTTCGAAGTAAAAGTGAATGGTTTGCCAAAGTTTAAGTAATTCAGTCAAGTCCACTTCTCTAATGTCACCAGTCATTAGTTTCTGTGTGAAAAGACAGACTAACTGCTTTTCGTTGGGCCATACTGCAGCTTTCTACTGTATCAAGTGTTTCCCCTATTGAGCACTTACATATTTTATATTTCTGAAAATTTTATGCGTTCTGTGCCCAAAGTACGATAAAAAGACCATTTCAATATGGATTTCGGTTTGATTTAAAAAAAAATCTTTTTTGTGTTATTTGGCCAAAGATAAAGCATATAAAGCATATGGACAACTAAAACAATGAGATAATACAAAAAGGTATTTATACACATTTTTGAAAGCCTTTCTCAATGTTAATACCCACACTTAAAATCCTATCCATCCATCCATCCATCCATCCATTTTCTGAACCGCTTAATCCTCACTAGGGTCGCGGGGGGTGCTGGAGCCTATCCCAGCCATCTTCGGGCAGTAGGCGGGGGACACCCTGAACCAGTTGCCAGCCAATCGCAGGGCACACAGAGACGAACAACCATCCACGCCCACACTCACACCTAGGGACAATTTAGAACGTCCAATCAGCCTGACATGCATGTTTTTGGAATCCTAATAAACTACAATTGTTCCAACCAACCATTTAAATAATTTAAAAGTTGTGATTTTTTTTTTTGTAAATTAGGTTTCAAGTAATACGGGAAGTTGTGTCAATCATAGTGTAACAAAGGTTACTTTCTTCTCATTTCGGTTGTCTAAAGTGTGTGGGTTGTTTATGAAAGAACAACGATGATCGCCGACTGTCATGACTACTACAAGATGTACTTTTTGTCACAAAACTCTGCTGTGTTGGTGTTATTCAGACACCGTTAACCCAAGAGTTCAGACTGTCAGATACTGCCTTGGGTCTCACGGGCTGGAATGTGGCAGGAATGTTACTTGGTCACATCCACCATCTATTGATCAAGCCTTGAATCATTCCGTAACAAAACAATGCTCAGACTGCCCCTCTGAAAGAAATGTATGCAACCCCACAGGGGACAATGACATGATAGTAGTTCATTGTCATATTTTGAAGCAAATCTATAACATACAAAAGAAAATAAAAAAGCCATACAGCTTGATGAAATGCCGAGTTATTGTAACAGAACAAGATAGAATGTTTCAGAACTTTTACGCATTGAATTGATGCAAAAACTGTGCAACCCCAAACGCACTACTCGTTACAACTGTCTTTGTGGGTCCTTATGGAATGAGTGTGTTCCAAAAACTGTGAGGTTGCGAGGACGCTTCTTATCATCCTTGGCCAGGTCACACCAAACTTTTTTAGAGGTAATCTGGGAAAGTCATTATTTTATTTTATTTGGATGTGTTTATTTGGTGGTGGTGTCATGCTGAAAGCTGAATTTCCACTTCAATTTAGGCCTCATGCAATTTAATCACCTTATGCTTTTGTCGCAAAGCCACAAAAACAAGTACTGTTTGGCCTTTTCATAACGGCCAGCATTCAAACCTCCATTCTTGCTCAAGAAAAACCAACCTAGAATAGGCCTTCATTCATGCCATAATTTGAAAATTCCTGGGCATTTCATTTCTTCTTTGGCAAGCTTCGGTATCAGGATTTATCATTTAGCTCCCATATACCATATTGGCCCGAATATAAGACGACCCCCTCTTTTTCAAGACTCAAGTTTGAAAAAAGACTTTTTGAACACCAAATTAATTTTTATACAGAAAATAATTACAGTACATCTGAAACAAATGATTATAACAATATATTTGAGAGAAAAAGCATTTTCTTTTGCCTCATTCAAATATTAATATCTGAACATTTAAATATGTAAACAAAAGTGCAATCACATTTGTAAATGAACGGCTTCTGGTTTTTGAAATGTAAATTACATCATAACTTCTCCTCAGCTGCCAGTTAACCTGGCCGATCTTCGACCCACTTTTCTCCAGATTGTCGCTACGTTTCTCCATTTTCTGTTATCTTTTCTATTATTTTCTTCTCTTTTCTTTCTTACCGCAATTTTTTATTTTTCTTCTTCGTGCTACCGCTATTTATATTTTTATTCTTCATGACAGTTGTTCACTTCGGCCTGAGGAGTCAAGTTCAGCATTCGCTTCAATGATATCTGGCGCCATCTAGCGTCGTGAATGGGTATAATGTATAGACCCCGAATATAAGACGACCCCCACTTTTTCAGTCTTATTTCAATGCAAAAAACACCGTCTTATATTTGGGCCAATACGGTACAAGTTTGTTTTGTCACTTAAGCAACATCTGAATATTTGTAATTTTGACACCACTAGTCAGTGCTGAAAAACGAAATGTTATTTGTACTATGGCTGCCCAACTTGAAATAAGCGGCTTTGCATCGCAGTTTAGAGTCAAAATTAGCATTTTCCGCCTCATCAAAACAAATTGAGAATCAGATTTTTTTTCTGATAATTTAACCGCTGAGACAGTCCCAAAAAAACTTTGCTGTACTCATTGCGCACGCGATAAGGTGGAGCGACGCGCTTACGCCACATACACACGGGTAGCCGGAGATCGAGGCAAGCTCAGTGCTACTTATACAGCACCTGTTAGCTAGCAGCAAGCTTTGTCTTACTTGCTAGTGTTTCTGGACATGTTACGCAGTTGCTAAGTCAGTAATCATTGCCTCAATGGCAGCAAATAAGTCTCATTCTCGCCAAGGGATGAGTATGATTGTTATGATCCTGTCCAGTCCCTTTTTCTTTGTTTTTCCAGTCTCCAGTTCACTCATGAGCCGCACCTATCTATAATCATGCCTTGTTACCAGCTGCCTTGAAAGAGTCTGTCATGTCGACAACTGGCTGTCGTATTATTCACCTAGCTCACGACTGTCTCCGTCCATCCATCCGTTCTGATAAAATTATGATAAAAATAAATGATAAAATTGTTTTTTCAAAAACGGCAGCGGCAGGAGTAATGACGTGTTTAACCTTTAACAAGCTGGAGATTTTTACAGTTGAACACTCTTTATTTATTCATTCATCCATTTTCTGATCCGCTTTATCCTCACACGGGTCGCGGGGCGTGCTGGAGCCTATCCCATCTGTCTTCAGGCAGTAGGCGGGGGACATCCTGAACCGAGTGCCAGCCAATCACAGGGCACGCAGAGACGAACAATCATCCGCGCTCACACTCACACATAGGGACAATTTTGAGTGTTCCATTAACCTGCCACGCATATTTTTGGAATGTGTCAAGTCAAGTCAACAGTATTTATAGAGCACTTTCAAACAGCCATCGCTGCATACAAAGTGCTGTACATGGAGCAATTTAACATGCACAATAAACAGTAAGACAAATCGGTAATAAAGGCGGTAGAAAGCACCAAACAGTAAAACCAAGAACAAATCTAAGTCATGCTGAGTCGAATGCCAAAGAATACAAGTGAGTTTTGAGGAGGGTTTTGAAGATGGGCAGCGAGGAGGCTTGCCGAATGTTCAGTGGGAGGTCATTCCAGAGAGAGGGACCAGCAACAGAAAAGGCTCGATCCCCTCTGACCCTCAGTTTAGTTCTTGGTACTTCTAATAAGGTCTGGTCCACAGACCTGAGGCGCCGGGCAGGTGTGTAGGGGCGGATGAGCTCAGAGAGGTAAGGTGGCGCGAGATTATTCAGAGATTTGAAAACAAATAAGAGGATCTTGAAAATAACTCTAAAATGAATGGGGAGCCAGTGAAGGGATGCCAGAGTAGGAGTTATGTGCTCCCTCTTATGAGTACCAGTCAAGAGGCGAGCAGCGGCATTCTGGACCAGCTGAAGGCGCTTAATGGAGGACTGGCTGACCCTAAAGTAAAGGGCATTGCAGTAATCGAGCCGGGATGTGACAAAGGCATGAATTACTGTCTCAAAGTGTTCATGTGAGAGGAGAGGTTTTATTTTGGCCAGCTGTCTAAGGTGAAAGAAGCTGGATTTAACAACGGCACCAATTTGCCGATCGAGTTTGAAATCACTGTCCAGTTTAAGGCCCAAGTTTGAGACTGTTGACTTAAGATAAGGAGACAGGGGGCCCAAGTCTACAGGATGGAATGTACAAGGGCCACTGGGACCAAACAATATCACCTCTGTCTTCTTTTCATTGAATCTCAAGAAATTTTGTGCCATCCAGGTTTTGATTTCTTCCAGACGGGATAGGAGTGGCCTTAATGAGAAGGCGTCTTTCTTGCTCAGTGGGACATAGATCTGGCAGTCATCTGCACAGCAGTGGAAGGGAATACCATGTTTCCTTAAGATGGAACCCAATGGGAGCAGATACAGCGAGAACAGCAGAGCCCCCAGAATTGAGCCCTGTGGAACACCACATGACAGGGGAGCAGTGCGTGACTCAGAGCAGCCAAGGCTGACACAGAAGGTTCTGTCAGCTAAATAGGACCTAAACCACTCAAGAGCACTGCCACCAATGCCCACCAAGTGCTGCAAACGAGTCAGCAGAATACTGTGATCCACTGTATCAAATGCTGCAGTTAAGTCCAATAAAACTAGACACACGTGGTCTCCAGAGTCATTTGCCAGGAGGATGTCATTAGAAACGCGTAACAGGGCTGACTCCGTGCTATGCATCGTCTTGAAACCTGACTGGAAGACCTCCAAGATGTTATGTTCATCCAAGAAAATTTTCAACTGCATGTGCACCACTTTTTCCAGAATTTTGGAAATGAAAGGCAGTTTGGAAATGGGCCTGAAACTTGACAGCACATCTGGATCAAGACCAGGTTTCTTGATCAAGGGTTGGACCACAGCATGTTTAAACTGTTGGGGAACTACACCAGAAGAGAGGCTGCTGTTGATGATATCCAAGACTGATGCGCCAACACTCGGGAGAACCTCCTGAAAGAAGTGCGGGGGAAGAGAGTCGCAAGGGGAGCCAGATGGCTTCGTCTGACGAACTACATCCTCCAAAAGCGCCAAGGACACAGTTTCAAAAGAATTTAGCACAGCTGAACATGGAACATGGACAGAGGGGTCAGATGCGGTATTTGAGACCGGAGTCGTAGCTGTAGAGACCTTATCAATGAAAAACTGAAGGAATCTGTTGCACATCTCGGGTGAAGAATCCGAGCAAGTAGGCAGAGGGGGTTTGAGTCCAGAATCTATCGTTTTAAATAGTGCGCGTGGGTTGTGACGGTTAGCTTGAATAAGGTCCGACAGATATGCTCTTTTGGCCTCTTTTACTGTGAGCTGGTAGTTACGCCAGCAGTCTTTCCAAATTTGATAAGAGACATGCAATTTGTCATTTTTCCACTTGCGTCCGGCTTTGCGACACCCCTGCCTAGCTGCGCGGGTAATGTCGTTAAACCATGGCTCGGGTTTAGGTTTTGGGAGCACAGTTTTTGAAGGAGCCACCAAATCCAGGATGGCACGGCATGATGAGTTGAACCAAGAGGTGAGTTCCTCTGTGTTAGACGAGGGTACGCAAAGGTTATTAAAGGCATCAGAGAAACGACTAGCAGTGCGAGGGTTAAACATTCGGCGTTTAAAACTAGGAGCGGCAGTTTTCACAGCAGCATGCGATAAGACTACGTCAAATAAAACTGCCATGTGTCGGGCTGGTCACATACTGCACGAAATTAAAAGAGTCGATAAGTCTTAAGAAGTCCTTTGCTAGCGTTTTTTCCGGACAGCACACATGGATATTAAAATCCCCCATTAGGAGGATATGATCATATCTCAGCCTGATTTCCGCAAGAAAGGTTGAAAAGTCGCTTAAAAAGTCTTTGTTGTATTTAGGAGGACGGTAAATGACAGCACAGAGCACCGGGAAAACACGACCGACTTCAAAGAAGGTTGCTTCAAAACTGGTGGCCGATGTGGTGAATGTGCACCGTTTACATTTAAAATTGTTCTTAAAGATGCTCACCGTTCCTCCACCACGGCCTGATGTCCTCGGGGTATTGAGGAAACCACAGTCAGGTGGCAACAATTCAATTAAAGCGTTGTACTCACCAGTACCTGCCCAAGTCTCCGTCAGACACAGGAAATCCAAGTCATTGGAAAGGAAATACTCCCTCAGAATATGGGTCTTGTTCGTCAGCGACCGGGCGTTTAACAACGCGATCCTTGTGGGAGTAGCAACGGGAGGGATTGCCTCTTCCGATCGCCGAGCCCATGTGTGGAAGGAAACCGGAGTACCCAGAGAAAACCCACGCAGGCCCGGGTAGAGCATGCAAACTACACACAAGAAGGCCGGAGCTAGAATCGAACCCGGTACCTCTGCAATGTGAGGTCGTTGCGCTAACCAGTCAGGCACTGGGCCGGCGATTCTTTCCCCAAGTGTTGAATTCTCCAGACCAGGGGTAGGGAACTCTCGTGCCTTGAGGGTCATATGCTGCCTGTTTTCGATCCCTCCCTACTCCAACACACCCGATTCAATTGTTCAGGATTATTTCAGGCCTCTACAGAGCTTGCTGATGACCTGATTGTTTGTATCAGGTGTGTTGAAGTAGAGCGAGTTCTAAAACAGGCAGGATATGGCTCTCGAGGAACCGGAGTTCCCTACCCCTGATCTAGATGTTCTCTCTTGTTCAAGCCTCGTTTTGTATTTTCCATAGTAAGTGTCTTTTGTTGTTTAAGCATAATCTCGGGTTTTCATACACGTTTTGGGTTGTTTGTTGTCGTTTCAATCCCGTGATTAAAGGTAAAACTGACTCCTGCCAATATGTCACTTTGTCAAACCACTAAATAAAAAGTGGGCGGCCCGTGGTTAGCGCATCAACCTCACAGTGCAGAGGTACCGGGTTCAATCCCAGCTCCGGCCTCCCTGTGTGGAGTTTGCATGTTCTCCCCGGGCCTGTGTGAGTTTTCTCCGGGTACTCCGGTTTCCTCCCACATTCCAAAAACATGCATGTCAGGCTGATTGAACACTCTAAATTGTCCCTAGGTGAGAGTGTGAGCGTGGATGGTTGTTTGTCTCTGTGTACTCTGCGATTGGCTGGCAACCGGTTCAGGGTGTCCTCCGCCTACTGCCCGAAGACAGCTGGGATATGCTCCAGCACCCCCCGCGACCCTCGTGAGGATAAGTGGATCGCAAAATGAATGAATGAATAAATAAAGAGTGTTCAACTGTAAAAATCTCCAGGTTGTTAAAGGTTAAACACGTCATTACTCCTGCCGCTGCCGTTTTTGAAAAAACAATTTTATCATTTAATAGTGAAGTATTGATTCTTATATTCAGCTTTGAATTGCCGTCATAATGAATTAAACTTATTCGATTTAAGTTTTCAACACGACAATGTTGAGACGTCGTTTCAGGCTGCACTTCTGAGGGACAAGCTGGAGCAATCGAGCATTGACCAGCATGATTGGATTTTGGACGACATCACAGACTGACCACGCTGGGTGAGGCCATGGATCTGTGTCTCAGACATCACATGGTGGTCTGCAGTATGGGAACCGGTCGTTGCATGACCATTTAAAGTCATCTTTTTTTCTTGGTTTTCATATGTTGCAGCTTCGAGACAAAAAAGAGCTACAGTGTTGACTTTTAAGCGTATACTTCTAAAACTCCCAAACGAATACAAGCCCGTATCGCATCCAAAACGTGCCTTCTCTCCTAATTCGGCTCCAGGTGCGTTCAAAGACCGACTCAGAAAAAGGTAAATTAGTGATACCTTCAATGGCTCTAAGAAAAAAATGCACCAAAACAGAAAATCCAGCAAGCAAATTACAAAATAAATTATATAGGGGTGTTGGTGAACACATAACAAAGGATGAATTCTTTTAACATCAACATAGACACAATTCTGAACCAGTCCAGTCTTCTACACATAGTCTGGTGACATTTTTTTGTTTATAAAGTGTTATGAAACCAGTAGATTGATATCTACTATGCCCCTACCCGCTGGAGCTGTTTGTCAATGTCACATACAATAGTTTTTGTGCCTTCTATATGACTCTTACTGTCTGTCATCAATGGTTCATGTTTTCTTTGGTCTGCCAATTCAACATCTGTTACAGTCATTTATCTTGTGATCAGGGCATTCCAAATGGCTGCATTGGGTAGGTCCAATACGGGTCTTGCAACAGCACACTCCCACCTCTGTCAAAAAACACCTTGAATGGATAAGAGGAGAACATTGGACTCTTCTGAAGTGGCCTTCTTTGAGCCCTGATCTAAATGCCATTGAATATCTGTTCCCTCAAACCCGGGTCAAATCAGTTTGTTCATGAAGAGTGGAGCCAAATAACAGCTCACAGGTGCAAAAGTTTCAAAAATGACAAAAATCAGTTGATTGCACAGTGCCGCCCTGGTTACACACAGTGCAGCGGTGCAGGGTTTGATTCCTTCCGGCTTCAGCCTCCCTGTGTGGAGTTTGCATGTTCTCCCCCGTGCCTGCGTGGATTTTCTCCGGGTACTCCGGTTTCCTCCCACATTCTAAAACACATGCATGGGAGGTGAATGGAAAACACTAAATTGTCCCTTGGTGTGAGTGTGAGCACAAATGGTTGTTGGTCTTCGTGTGCCCTGCGATTGGCTGGCAACCAGTTCAGGGTATCTCTCGCCTACTGTCTGAAAACAGCTGGGATAGGCTCCAGCAAGCCCGCGACACCCATGAGGATATGAGCAGATTAGAAAATGGATGGATGGATTTGATTGCAGTAATTGCTTCAAAAGTTGTGCAAGAAAATATTCAGTTAGTACGACTATTTTTGTCCAGTCTTTTTCATGAGTTTGTTTTTAATTCTGTTCATAATTATTTATCATTCTCTTGAACCACAATTCAAAAGGAATGTCAGATTATTATTGGTGAATTTCCATTCACATTATTATTTTCTTTCATGAACTGAGGCATACCCACAATTTTGTCCATGAGTGTATTGATTCGTAGTCTGCTGTTCACATTCATACAGTTTTATCTGACACACACACAAACATTGGAACACAAGCACACACAGCCCCTCTCCAACTGCGGTTTTAATGTCTGCATTCCATGGCAAGTTTTATGCACGTCACATGAATAACATGACTTAATGTTGAGCACTAACCCAACGGCTAGGCTATGCAATAACAAATCACAGCGAGGACTGTAACAAACGATTATTTTGCTTGTCACCAAAAGTTGTTGCAAATAGTCGACTAATTGTATCATGTAAAGTGCAGCAAGCAGCTGCTCTTATATCGCTGTTATTATCCTACAGCCTGTATTCTTTAATGTATGTACAGATGAATAGCAAAGTCAATTAAAATGACAGTAAATTCAATTTTGATTACATTTTACAGCTTGTGCCAGTATTTGTGACACTTTTATAAATGATGGTGCAACTTAAATTGAAGGCAATACTATGGCCTTAACATTTTCATGTATTAATGGTTACTGCGTTTGAAAATGGAAACACACTTGCACTCTGAATGCTACGAAAGTAACCAACCATTTTGGTGCCGCAAGCATAATTGCTTGGTGTGACCCCCCCCCCCCCCCCCCGCCATCCCCCAACTCCCGCACCGCCCCTGACAGAAATGAACATCTGAGTATTTGTCAGTTTTGCTTTACAAGTATTTTACAAAAGAACTTGTCAATATTAATGTTTCAAAAATGTTCATAAAAATAAGAGATAAATAATAATTATCAAGTCTTTGTAAAACACCACAAATGGCACCAAATACTCAAATAAATCAAAATAAATAATTTAAAAATAATAATAAATACCACTACAATTAACAGTGAAACAAAGTTTTGCACCATGGTACAAACATTTTCTAAATTAATTATGTTATTATGTAGGCCTATATTTAAAACACAGGTCCATTAAACTTTCAGTATTCTACCTTTATAGATGTCATGATGACGAAAGACGTATATTAAAAATTCTGTTTCTTTGTGGATTTCGGATGGAAGAAAGGTGCACATTTGTAGAACTTAATGCACTTTGTAGAATGCTAATTATTTCAGATGAGGTAATTGCAACCACCTGGGAAGGGCCAATTGTTGCTTGGACCTGATTGGCCTGAAGCTCAAGTGAACTCCCTTTAAGAAAACCTTTATTAGTCTCGCGATGGAGAAATTCCCAATTCACAGCAGCAAAGTTATCAAAGGAAGAAGAAGAACAACAAAATATAGGAGCTGCTGGAAAGGCAGCCACTCTCGCGGCGCCATTTTGAAGTCAAAATAACAAAAATAACACAACACAACACATAGGACACAGACAGTTGTGCAATCTTCACCACTTTTCTGCATACATTTTGTTGTCTGAAGCAGTTATAGATGAAAGAGGAGAGGATCAAAGTGTCCTTTCACCAGTGGATCAGAGACGTCATGCTGAAAATGTTATAAGAGGAATGAGGAAGTCACTGGGGGCCGGACAACTTGGAGAGCAGTGCCACACGTGGGCTGCTCAAAACCGGTCAACTGTCACTCCTGAAAATAAAGAAAACTGGAAAATCTCCTTCCTGAATCCTGGCTGAATTGCCTTTTTATTCTTTTTTCACCTGGCCTGCTGTTTTGCCGCATAACAATTGACAAGGACTGTTAGGGCACCAAATAAATATTCTGGGCATAATGTGAAAACTGTAAATATAAAAAGGACAAATCTAAACAGCTTTAAGATCCAATTTTTTCCTCCAAATTACAGTTTCATCAAAAGATGTCGCTGTTGGCACATGAACCTCTCAAAAATGTCGGCATAATCGTTGCATATGAAAGAACTTGGTTTCGTAACATTGCGTTTCATTTTCAGAGCGTAATCAATGTGCAAGTCACAACTTTTCCACAACAACGTTTTGAGTTGTTTTTGGCAAACTTATATTATGCAATGAAAGAGAGGAGGGTCGGGGAGGGGGAGCACTAAACGTAGACAGACAAAAGGTCTTTTTTTGCGTAAATACGACGACGTTATTTTTGTATTACATATATTTGTCAACATACATTACAAACCTTGATTATCAATATTATATACTGTTATTATTATAATTCCTATTATGATTTTTTTTCCCGAGTTTGAGCCTCCAGGCTGTTGGTGCTCTCTATGTGCAGTAAGTGATCAGCGTTTGCCGAGTCCCGTGCCTGAAAGTACCGTATCTAAAAATAGAAAAATAAATATTTGTAAACATATTTCACCCTTCTCAGATTGCAATTTTTTTTTTACTCGTATATAAAATTTTAAAGCATTTACTTTGTGTGTGTGTGAGAGAGAGGGAGAGAAAAGGGGAGAGAGATGACACCGCCTTACCACTCTGTAAAACCACAAATGCATTCTGTTATGTTCCGAACGAAGCGAGGACGTCACGCTTCGTTCGAGGCTAAATAATGTTTTCGGATCCCAAAATAGCAGACCCCAACAAGAACTCCGTACAAAAAATAATGTTTATTACAAAAATTGCAAGAGGAAACAGAAATCGCTGGTCAAAAGTGAGGACCAGGGAAAACACACAAAAAAAAGAGTTTATTTTTATTAAAAATAAACTCGAGACTATTAAAACGAAAACTGTACTATACAAAGAGAACCGACGTCTAGAACAAGAGCAATATTCACGATAACGAGAATAAACGACACACGGGCAATAGCAGTGGCACGGCATACAATTCTCCGGCAACGAAAAGCCAGAAAGACGGTCTAATACAGTGTTTTTCAAACTTTTTTGAGCCAAGGCACACTTCTTTCATTGAAAAAAATCTCGCGGCACACCACTAGCTGAAAATGTGAACAACCCCCCCCCCCACCCCCCCGCTCATTTTAACAATTAACATGTTATATTGTTACATAACCGTTTTTAACATTGAAGAATGACGTTATAACAGCTTGAATCGTAATCGAATGAACACAAAGAAAACAGTATTTTATCATCATATTTATTGTTTCACCGTTGTCCTGCATTCATGCGTCACAAATTCGCTTGTCTCTCGTCAAAACACAAGGCAATTGGCTAGCTGTTGCTGCTCCCTAGCGGTATGGCAGGGTACTACATGATTACTTTCTGGGTGAAAGACTGCACAGGCATACAAATTGGATATTTTCCCGCGGCACACTGGCACACGGGTTGAAAAACACTGGTCTAATATACAAGGTGCAAAATGACAGATTGGCAACAGGTGTGCAGCCAGCAAAATGCTCAGCCCGCCACCTGCTGCCGAAACCAGAACATGACACATTCACGTCTGTATTTAACCAGTATCAGTCATGTGCAGTAGTCATTATCATCTACAGTATTTACTATTCACGTGTCATTGACTCATGCACTGCTGATGTCAATCACATTTTCTGATGCTGTTAAGAAGAGCAGATATTTGGATTCTTTGATGTAATTATTCTTGAGTGCTGCTCATCTCAAATTGGCTGCTGTCACTCCCAAACATATTCTACCCTATTCTATTTTTGGGTCTCTTTATGGACATAATGTGCTGGAAATCATTGCATATCCCTCCATTCACTGCAGCAATCTTTCAATTAGATCTTCCTGACTGCCTTTTCATGTTCTTGGTTTAGGTTGAAGTTTTCTTTCTGCTCAGCTAAAAACAAGAGCACTTCACAAAGCATTTTCCTATCTGTTATTCTAAAGTGTAGGTGAAAAGGGTGTCTATGCCCATCTGGAAGAGACATTTCTACATTTCTTTGTACCCTGCAGCCACAGCAGGTAAACCGGACATCCATCATAAAGTGGATTAAGACAAAGCCTTCCCCAAGTGCACAGCAGGCTGATCCTGTGGCGTGTAACTGGATCTCATTATTTCTCTCTAAACTCATTAGCTCTTATTTAATGTGAAAACTGTAAATTGTATTCAGGAATTTTGGCGGAAACATCATTTAAAGGCAGACAACTGGCACAGCGCCGGCTGTAAACATTCAATATACTTGGGATGCTTTCCATGAAAAGTAGGGGAAATTGTGCGTGTGTGTGTGTGTGTGTGTGTGTGGAGAGGGGGGATAATGGAAAAAAAATCAATAAGATAAGGAAAAAATAAGAAAAATAAGGAAAAATAGGGGAAAAAATCCATGACTATGCAAATCCGACCTGCCATTATTTTGGGGTCGACTGTGGTATTCAGCAAATATGCGAAGGGACACATCATGCAGGTTTGGATTAAAATTTGCTGTTGAGGAGTGTAGTCAATGAAAGTTGGCAGATGGGTGATCAGTCACTTATTTTCATGAAACTGCACACTGAAAACAAGCAAAACTGTGGGAGGCTTGCTGTAACAATGGGTATAACATTGCTGATTACATTTCACAAATATGCTGAGACATCTGGGAAGTGTTTTCAAACTGAAAAAAATGGGTTCCTTTGAGTAGTTTCAATGAATTTTGTTGTAGAGTTGTGTGTGTGTGTGTGTGTGTGTGTATAGGTGAAATGGGTGGGGGTTGTGTCTGTGTGTGTTATTAATGTGATACATTTTTGTGTTAGTGTACACTACACTCTGACTATCCTATTAATTTAACTTTCACAAAAAGTATTTAAAAATACGATACGATAAAAAAAAGCAGGTAACCTTTAACCTCCATTGGCGCGTGACCTCCATCACCAGAAGTTGTTAGCCGTCAGCAGTCTGCAATTGCAGCTTGTGATCAGAGCTCTTGCAATACATCTTTTTTTTTTCTCATTCAAAGTTTGTTTCATGTACAATTCACTGATGGCACTGGCAAAGAATGGCAATCTGGAGCGCCAGAGCGGCATTTTAAAATGTAAACGTACGTACGACAGTTTCTGCCCTTAACATGCTGCAAAAGTATATCGCATGACCTCGTGTCAGGTCACTACTAAGGTAGGCAGTTTTCACAAACTCTTGTGTCTACTTTATTTTTCTGTTTTGCTCATAGTAGGGGCGGTGTGCGAGACTGCGTGCGTATGCGCACGCGAGCTTTTGTGTGCGTGTACGTGCTGTAACAGTCGATCATGGAAGGTTGGTTGGCTTGAAAAGTAGATCTTTGATCAAAAAAGGTTGGGCCTCCATGTTCTACATGACACAAAGAAACACATTTAATGATTAATTGATCAACATCGAAGTAAAAGTCATGACTTTGGCTCACAGCAGCACAGTAAATGTTTGCTCCCAAATACTTTTGAAGTCATGGAGATTACATTATGGGAGATGTGTTAGTATATACCATAGTATAGTTGGTTAAAGGGGATTATGACTTCAGAATAAATAAAAATAAAACAAATGAAAATGAAAGTGTGAATACCTATAATGCCAGCTTTTCCCCACATCTATAACTGAGGTCTCTCCTAGTTCCCTCCCCCCTAAATACCTTTTCCTCCACCGTGTTTTTCAGAAATTTTAGTCATTTATAATACGTAAACATTTATTTCCATCCTGTTTTTATGTGTCGTTCATTTTTGTGAATTTTATTTTTGCTTTGAAATATTTTACTATCCATCCATCCATCCATTTTCTGTTCCACTTAATCGTTACAAGGTCCACTTAATCTTAAAAGTCATATTTTTGTTTTTCACTAATGAAGGGTGGGGCGGCCCGGTAGTCCAGTGGTTAGCATGTCGGCTTCACAGTGCAGAGGTACCGGGTTCGATTCCAGCTCCGGCCTCCCTGAGTGGAGTTTGCATGTTCTCCCCGTGCTTGCGTGGGTTTTCTCCGGGTCCTCCGGTTTCCTCCCACACTCCAAAAACATGCATGGCAGGCTGATTGAACGCTCTAAATTGTCCCTAGGTGTGAGTGTGAGCGCAAATGATTGTTCGTTTCTGTGTGCCCTGCGATTGGCTGGCAACTGGTTCAGGGTGTCCCCCGCCTACTGCCCGAAGACGGCTGGGATAGGCTCCAGCACCCCCCACGACCCTTGTGAGGAGAAAGCGGTTCAGAAAATAGATGGATGGACGAATGAAGGGTTCGGTGAATGTGCATATGAACTGGTTGGGTTCCATACCTCCAACAAGGTTAGGAACCACTGCTCAAATGCAATCCATACAGGTTCTCCACTCTGAAAGTGCCAATTCCCTTTCACCATGTAACGCATATGAGTCTGGGAATGAGCTTGATTGTAGATAAGCCTGCATCTAATGGCGCCACCTACTGTGAGAAATATGTAACGTACTCTAGCTAGGTGGTAGAGAGAGGTAGTCCTGCTTGTTTGACAAGTTTCTGTCCTCCAACACACCTGAATCAGATGAACAGCTTATCAGCAAGCTCTGTAAAAGCCTGATAACAATCCTGATCATTTAACTCAAGTCTGTGAGAAGAGGGAATTTCTAAAGCAAGCAGGAATGCGTCTCTCGAGGACCCAGGTTGCCTGCTCCCTCTCTCGATGATCTAAAATAAGACAGAGCAGAAGGTGATATAAACAGCACCGTTGTCCATCCTTCCATCCATTAAGTGGCTTATCCTCACCGAGGTAGGTTGTGGGCAAGCTGGAACCTATCCTAGCTGACTTTGGGCGAGAGGTGGGGTACACCCAAAACTGGTCGCCAGTCATCATTTACTGTGCAGTGAAAAAGTATTTGCCCCCTCCCTGATTTCTGTGTTCTGCGTATTTATCACACATGAAGGTAACAATTCATCAAACCAATCTTAATATCACACAGAGACAACCCAAGGAAATAAAAAAATACTGTTTCTTAATGCCAATGAAAAAATTTTAAGCCACAAAAAAAAAAAAAAAAAAATCCAAGCCTACCTGCTCCGAAGTAACTGTCCCTGAACCTAACAATGGGTTGTGCCACCTTTGGCAGCAATAACTGGAATCAAGCATTTGCGTCTTTCACATTCCACATGAATTTTGGCCCACTCTTCGCAAGATTGCTTCAACATCACCATCTTGGAGGGTTTTTGAGCATGAGCTTCCTTTTTAAGGTCACACTACAGCATCTCAATTAGATTCAAATCCGGACTTTAACTTAGCTACTCCAAAACCTTAATTTAGCTTTTTTTGGAGCTATTCAGAGGTGAACTTGCTGGCATGTTTCGGATTGTTGTCGTACCGTAAGATCCAAGAGCGCTTGAGTGTGAGGCCGCAAACTGATGGTCGGATGTTCTTCTTCAGGATATTCTGTTCGGCAGCAGAATTCATTGTTCCATCAATCACAGCAAGTAGTCCTGGCCCTGAGTTAGCAAAGCAGCCACAGACCATCACACTGCCACCCCGCATGTTTCACTGTTGGCATAAAAATAGCTTTTTAATCAAATGCCGTGCCATTTCTACGCCAGATGTAAGGGGCCGCACATTTTTCCAAAAGTTCTACTTTTGACTCATCAGTCCACAGAATGATTTTTCCCTAAGTGTTGAAGATCATCAAGATGTCTTTTAGCAAATGTGAGACAAGCCTTTGTATTCTTTTTGGACAGCAATGGTTTTCACCTGGGATCTCTCCCGCGGATGCCATGTTTGGACAGTGTCTTTCTTATGGTAGTGTCGTGAACTCTGACCTTAACTGAGGCCACTGTGGTCTGGAGTTCTTTGGATATTGTTGTCGGGTTTTTGGCAATCTCCTGGTTAAGTGGTCTTCGCGCTCAATTTTAACTGGAATGTTTGCTACTGTTCCTCGTTTTCTCCATTTGTGGATAATTGCTCTGATAGTGATTCGCTGAGTCTTGGAAATGGCGTTGTAACCTTTTCCAGACTGATAGATTTCAACTTTTTTTCTAATTTCTTCTTGAAATCTTTCGCTTCATGGCATGATGCGTTTACTTCTTGAGCTCTTGTACCTTACTTCACTTTGTCTGAGTGATTCTATTTGTGATTTCTTGAAATTCTTCGGATCACAGCATAATGCGTTTGTATCTTGAGATCTTACAGCCTACTGCATAGGTGCCCAATAGGTTGATCGCGATCGACCGGTAGCTTGTGGACTGGTCCCAAGTCGATCGCGAGGGGTGTAGAGAGAACAAAGACAACCCCACCCCCCCAAAAAACATTTGTGTGTCTGTGTGCGTGTTATTCATGTGATAGATTTTTGTGTTAGTGCACACTGCACCCTTAGCATCCTATCAGTCTCACTTTCACAAAAAGTATTTAAAAAATAAAATGAAATTAAAAAAGCAGGTCACCTTTAATCTACAGTTGCCGATGACCTGCATCACCGGAATTTGTTTACGGTCAGCAATTGTAGCTTGTGATCAGAGCTGTTGCACTATTTTTTTATTGTTACTATTATTCTCATTTTGTTTCATGTACAATTCGCCAAGGGTACTGGCAAAGAATGGGAATTCGGAGGGCCGAGAGAAGCATTTTAAAACGGCACACGTGAGCAACGACGAAGGTAGGCAGTGATTTCCTTTTCACAAACTCACAAACTCTTGGTTCTACTTATTTTTCAGTTTTGTTCATTTGGGGCCATTATGGCTGTTGCTCATCATGGCATGCGTGTGTAAGTGTGTGCGTATGCCGCGGGAGGTTGGTTGATCAAAAAGTAGAACTTCATGCAAAAAAGCTTGGGCACCCCTGGCTTACTGCTTCATTGACAAAGGCCACGCAGGAAGGCCTGATCCTCAAATTGCCCCAGAGGGATAAATAAAGTTTTCTGAATCTGAATCTGATCCGACATTGGAACCACCAACCTCAGAGCTGTGCTCACCACTTGGCTACCTTGTTGAGTTGTCTCCATTCATTCATTCATTCATTCATTTTCCGACCCGCTTATCCTCACCAGGGTCGCGGCAGTGCCGGAGCTTATCCCAGCTGACTTTGGGCAGTGGGCGGGGGACACTCTGAACCGGTTGCCAGCCAATCGCAGCGCACACAGAGATGAACAACCATCCACGCTCACACTCACACCTAGGGACAATTTCGAGTGTTCAATCATGCATGTTTTTGGAATGTGGGAGGAAACCGGAGAAAACCCACGCAGGCCCGGGGAGAACATGCAAATTCCACACAGGGAGGCCGGAGCTGGAATTGAACCCGGTACCTCTTCACTGTGAGGTTGACCACTGGACCACCGGGCCGCCGAGTTGTTTTCAATGAAAATGAATACATCTTATTTTATTTAAGTCAAGATTCATATCCATTTTGGAATCGATATTATATGTGTAGGTTTTTTTCCTTTTTTTTGTGTGTGTTAGCGTTTTGGTCAGAAGTGCCGTTTTCAGCTGTCTTTATCGTGCAAGGCCGTACTGACTAATTGTCATCCACTTGAAGACTCTCGTTTCCGACCTAACATCTTCTCCTTCAGCTTCTTGGAGAAATTGAGACACTTGGTTCGGTTATTTGCCAAGGTAACAAGGAATCTCACATTGATTATTTGGTCCGTATTTGTGCCATCTCCAGTTACATGATAAATATTGACGAGACTGTACGTCTCTTGTCCTTGTTGTCTCAACTTGCGGCCTCTGTTGCACTGTATCTCGAAGGTCAATCGTCGCCGGGTTGTCGTGTGCAATACTGTTGTCATGATCCGTATTCGGCAGCAGGTGGCACGCGTTCACTTCTGCCGCCTGCACACCTGCTGCCTATTTGCCAGAGATTGCACCTGCTATATCTAGGCGCTCCGGCGGTCGACCCATTGCCGGAGTATTGCATGCCGTGCCACTGCTATTGCCTATGATTACGCATATTGTTCGACACCATTCGCGGTTGGTTATATTATCATCGTCCCACAGGAAGCATTATCTTAGCGTACGTTAGTGATGGGTCCAGCGACACCGATGCGTTGACGCATGCTCCGGGCTCACAGAGCAAACCACGTGTCGGTGCATGTGCTGCTTCATTACGTCACGTGATTGACACGTGAACTGCACCGGCGCAGTTTAGACTGCATCGGCTGCGTTGACACAGTCCAGGCTGCTAATTGACACGTGAACTGCACCGGTGCAGTTTAGACTGCATCGGCTGCTTGGCACAGTCCAAGCTGCGCCACTTAGTCCAGGGGGCGTCGACTCAGTGCAGGGGACGTTGACGCAGCAAAAGCCCGCACAGTGTATCCTTCGACACGATGCCGATTGCCGAAACAAGCCAGACCTCACCCTCACTTGAATAAAAATATGTTTGGGCAATACGGAAAACACACTGATTATCAGAAAAAATGTGTCCGTCTGACTTCGAGCGTCATGTCGAGCTATTATTATATGAGAAGTGCTTTATGAACGTTTGTACTGTACGTCATACTCCAGTTGATTGAGAGGTCCTGCCTATAAGGGGGAGTTCCAGAAAGTGACTGCGAGTGAGCACACCGCATGTTTGATGACTCTGCCACGATGCTATTAAAAGTCACATAAAACGTAAACCTTGTCTGCTGACCATCATTACATCGGCTAGGCTAGTTTAGCTGTTGTCGTAGTTCAAAGCTTAATATGTGGCGTGGGTTGGGTCGGCGCCGCGAGTACGTCCTCGCGCTCACAGCAGAGAGCAGCAGACTATCGACTGCTGAGACGCGCTTCACTCGAGTGACGTTGCTACAGTACGTGCATATTATGGAGCAGCTTCCGGACAAATACAAATTGTCCGCCGAGTAGAGCCATTTTGATCTCCCTTTGGAGAATAAGGTATTTATTAAAATCTCCTTGTCTCACTTCTTCCTCTCAATCCTCAGTGCATACATGTATGCAAACATGCTGTGCATTAAACACACAGCTAAGAAAGGATAGCAGCTACACTATAAAAAAGACATGTAATCTGAACAGTATAGACAATATAAACAGCATAAACAACAACATAAATAATGGCGCTTGTGGCTATTGTGGGTAGTGCATTGTATACATGTCATCATCAAATCAGTTTGTTCAGTCTGTCAAGTGGGTTGGCTGCAGGGATTTTGAAGGTCCAGCAGGTGGCATGGTCAGCGACACAGTATCAGTACAGTATCAACACAGTGTGTCAATGTGTCGACACGCCTCATGAGGCCTCATGGACCCATCACTAGCGTACGTAAATCAGTACTCGTTTAACATATTTTTCCTTGCCGTTGTTTTGCAAGCGTTTTCTGTTGTCGCATTTCCTTATTTCCTGGTGCTCGTTTTTACCAGCGCTTTCTGTTGTCGCGTTCCTTAATTCCTGGCTATCGTTCTGAGACCAGCGTTTTCTGTTGTTTTATTAGGTGGGATTTTTGTTTATAATAAATATTATTGTTTTAAGTCCTTGTCGGTGTCTGCTATTTCGGGGATCCGCTTGTTTTCGTTTTCTCCGTTACGTACGAAGCAGTTCCCTTTTCCTGCTTCGTGCGTAACGTGACAACTGTATGACGGAACTGAGACAGTGTTCCTGTCCATGTCATGAGATTGTCTTACCATGAGGTAACATATGAGTCATTCACGCCTCTCGATTCCATGTGATGGATGGATAAGAAAATATCAAACTTGACTTGGGTTAACCATTTTCTATTGTTTGGATTATCAGCAACATCCATTTCAGTAGGATGACTCAAGTCGTGTTCTGGAAACATCTAGGTTTCAGTTAAAATAGCAAATTGCTGATTCGACTGGACAAAACAGGATAAACCCAACGCTCTATTTTCTGCTGCCTACATATGCAGGTCCAGATCACAGCATCAATACCCAGACTTTGTTGGACCCAAAATTAAACATGGTCCACACCAATTTGATAGAAAAAGTTATGTTTCCAAACCACCTCAGAAAATAATGCTCAATCTATCTAATTGTACAGATGTCTGTTGAGTTTTTCAATGTTCTTTTGAATGTCTATGGGTACTGGGTCATCAGTCAATTGTGTGACAAGTTCAGTCAGTTAGTCCTGGATGTGCCCTTTTAATCTATGAGAAAAATTCATTTGACTTGCAGGTTATAACAAGCCCCAACCCCCCAATAAATAATTGCAAAGAAAAATATTGATTATAAATGTCTCATATATCATGAAAACGGCATTCAATGTCAGCAATCAAAATGAATTTATCTTATACATATATCGATTGACAAAATCTAACTTTAATTCACATTTTTTCCGTTCCATCCCAAGTAGCATTGCCAATTTTATCGTCGTCCCAGTACAGTATGTACCAATGCTTCAGGCTGCCTGTGTGATCACTGAAAAGGTAATTAAAGCCGAGGCTATTCAATCCTGTACAGACAACTTCGGAATGAATATTATTATTATTAAACTTATTATTATTAACAGATATGACTATCTGAACATTATTGATAAATTCTATATTGTGTCATGTCATTTGTTCATTGGATAAAAACCCATGGTTTGAAGGGTTGAGCTTAAGTTCTTCTGACGTAAAGAGATTCATCAAGTAGAGAGCGAGAGGTCTATGACTCAGATATTGCATTTTCCAAAATCAAGGCTGCTGCTATTTTTATCCATCATGTTTGTGTGGGCGGGGGCATAGTTTGTGCGTAGCACCATGTGAGTTGCAGAGGGCGGAGGGTCATTTTGTTTACTTCCTTCTCTGCTATGGCCGTGACATCATTTTTCTAAAGAGAGGTGCAGAAACACATAACCTGCCAAATTACCCACTGAATCTGCGACAAGATGGACACTTGAAAAATGTTACACCTGTCATTCAAACAAAAATTGATTTAGCATTGGAGAAAATTGCATGACTGACCAAAACACCCACAATCTCAATCACCTACTGTATATCAAGTCACATGTATTTTTAAAAGTCCCAGACCAGTGATGATCAAAATGTGCTACTAGTGCCACTATTAGTATGCGGACGCTCGTGAAAAAAAATCACTGCCCAAATTACATTTCAGTTGTATTTAACTTTTGAGTAGAATACATTTGCAGTTCATCTTTAAGAACGGATTGTTTATAAACATTTAGACTTGATTTAGGTTCTACACTGAAAAAAACCTCTTTAGGTGAATCGGAAAAATAAACACATAAATAAATAAACAAAATAAATGTCAGGGTGAAGGAATTTTGTGGGTCTGTTTGGGTTGGGTCGTCGTAATTTTTATGGGTACCGTAATTTTACTAAATTGCTAGGATTGGGTCTGACTTTCTTCAACTTTCCGAATTCATTTAAAATATATTCAGGGTACATGTTCTTTATATAGGTTTGGTCTAATAAAACTAGCCCATGTGAAAATCACAACTCCAACTAAGAGTCTTAAATGAAGCCACAATTTCTGTTCTTAGAATGGGGGAGAAAATCAGCTTGCCCAAAGAAACCTCAAACAGGTATGGAGAGAACACACAAACTTTACAGCGGATGGCTGAAGACCAGCTTTGAACCCATTACATGCGATATATGAGATAGATATGCTGACCGGTGAGGCGGCCCGGTAGTCCAGTGGTGAGCACGTCGACTTCACAGTGCAGAGGTACCGGGTTCAATTCCAGCTCCGGCCTCCCTGTGGGGAGTTTGCATGTTCTCCCCGGGCCCGCGTGGGTTTTCTCCGGGTACTCCGGTTTCCTCCCACGTTCCAAAAACATGCATGGCAGGCTGATTGAAGACGCTAAATTGTCCCTAGGTGTGAGTGTGTGCGCGTATGGTTGTTCGTCCTGCGATTGGCTGGCAACCGGTTCAGGGTGTCCCCCGCCTGCTGCCCGAAGACGGCTGCGATAGGCTCCAGCACCCCCCGCGACCCTTGTGAGGATTAAGCGGTTCGGAAAATGGATGGATGGATGCTGACCGGTCAGCCACCGAGCCTCAGCTCATGCTGCCGCCGCAACCAGCACATTTGTCACATTTTCCACCAGTGTCATTTCGCATCTCAGCATAGAAAAGGGTTTGCCTGGTGTTATTGCAAAGTGAATGAATCTCTTAAATGCCTGATGTCATGCAAATTGACCTGATACCTGATTTAATTACGTTTCTCTTAGAAATATGAAATTATTGACTACCAATTATATCTTGGATTTAGGTCAATGAAACAGGCCGTCAACATCCTTTCTTTTGTTGTTTATTTTCTTTTATGTGTAATACATTTTAATTGAATCATAATAGTACTTGAATACGTATTTTCTATTTTCTGATATTTAAGCAAAGTGTTTATCTTCAAACTGTGCAGAATGTTACAATGGATAACAAAAAAAAAACAGTCTAATTTTTGTTGAATATCTTGGTTATGTTAATGATGACAGTGATGGGAGCACGGTAACCGACTTGTGAGCACAGTCGCTTCACAAGACAGAGGTTGTGGGTTCAAATCCAGACTCCGACCTTCCTGCTGTGTGGAGTTTCTCCCTGTGCCTGCGTGGGTTTTCTCCGGTTACTCCGGTTTCCTCCCACATTCCAAAAATATGCATGGCAGGTCAATGGTACACTCGAAACTGCCCCTAGGTGTGAGTGTGAGCGCGGATGGTTGTTTGTCTCTGTGTGCCCTGCGATAGGCTGGCAACCAGCTCAGGGTGTCCCCCGCCTACTGCTCGAAAACAATAAGTGGTTTGGATCATGGATGGATGAATGGATGATAGTGGTATTTGAAGAGCTAAATATTTTTTTATGGTGATAACTGTTGATTTGGTGCTTCATATTGATTCCTGAGAGTTGGATTATGTAAATCCATCCAACCATCCATTTTCTGATCCCCATATCCTCACAAAGGTCACGGGTTGTGCTGGAGCAAGCGTGTTTGTTTTAATATAAATGTAATAATACCTAAACAAAAATTGCATCTGATTGCAAAGTGTAGATAATCATCACTTTCTTGTGTTTATGAAATATGAGACAATGAATTAATTCATGAAATAAATTTGACACCTCTGATAGAAGTGCCTCTCGTAAAGCATTGTCAAATGTGTCATGCTATGTAAAAACTTTTTTTTTTAGCTGCACCCCTAGTCTTTGTATCCATGTAAACCTGTACAAAATATTTCTAGATGAAAGTTTTATAATCTACAATCGAGTCATATTTTAAATTTTATTCAATTCTATCCATTTTATAGTGCTTCTCTTGTTTACTCCAATACTAAACATTCATCCACTGTGCTGGCCAATATGAATCGAGTCAAAATAAAATACATGAATATCACATTATATGATTAGACACACTACTCCGACGTAGAATATATACTGAGCTAATATCTACATAAATACTGTGTAATATATTGTGTGTTGTAGTCCTAACAGTTATCTTTCACCGGTGAAAACCACTGCCCAATGAAGCTTGTCCGCTTGCCGGTCCGTCAGCCTGTCTGTCGGCTTGCCACGCCCAGTTGAAGGAAATAGTCCTCATATAAAAGCAAACACCTGGTACACAGCCTTTCATATCCAAGTACATCTTGTATAAAAGGTGCCATGGAGCTGCAAGTTTCATTCACAAATGTCCAGGTCCAGCATGGCTTGGTTCGGCGTGCAGATGGTAGGTGTCACTGTTGGACAGGGTCGCTTGCCTCCTCGCTCCCACCACACGTCCAAACCATGCCCGTGACGCTTTCTTTGTTCGTGTCTTTTAGGTGGTTTTGCTGATCGTCATCACCGATGGCTGGTCCTTGTCCCCCGCAGCTGCCAAGAGAGTCAGTTGCATCAACCAGCAGCAGTTGGACAGGCGCGCTAACAAGTTCCAGAAGTTCTCCTGGAACAGGCTGACCATTTCTAAAAACCTGCTGCTCCTGCAGGGTGTGCAGCGCCCGCATTCATGTGAGATGATGCTCCAAGAACTGCACGGAGACACCAATAATCGCTCCTTGTCTCCATGGACATACAGGTAATGGACTTAAATTGGAAAGGTCTAACCCTTTTAGGGACGGTGGGCAGCTTATCGTGTCATCGGGTTACAGGGTGCATGAAAGGGTTCATGAAAGTAAACAGCAGGAACGAAGCCATCGTTTTCAGAAGTCATATTGTTCAGGAGTCAGCCAACTGTTAAGAGCAAATGATCATGCTCTCAGCTTATAGCCTACTGTGCCTTTGAGTTGCAGTTTGTGTGGAAATTGCCCCACCGCTACACCAAAGAGTAGGGCAGGATTGCAGAATGACTCGCTCGCACACACCTTTACTTGTAGATTTACAAAATGCTATTGACAGTCATTGTTCAACTTTACTCTTGATGGGTGGGCACACACCCTTGCGCCATGAGAGATCATCAGGGGTGCCGCAGGAAAATGTCTAATTTGGCTTCAGTTTTCTGAAAATGAGAGGTGATCAAGTATCCGTTTTGACATAATTTCCCTCAAAGGTATTTTGAATGAATGACTAACATATCGTCGTCCATCTATCTGTGCCGGTGACACACCGTATAGTGACAGGTAAAACTCTGAAAACGCGCTTCAATTACATCACAGAAGGTAGAATAAACCCACATACCCACCTGGCCATGGTTGACTCCAACTACATCAGCTTGGAATTCATTCTGGACAGGCATATGACATTTTTTCATTCATTCATTCATTCATTTTCCAACGCGCTTTATTCTCACTAGGGTCGTAGGGGGTGCTGGGGCCTATCCCAGCTGTCTTCGGGCAGTAGGCGGAGGACGCCCTGAACCGGTTGCCTCTCAGATATTATGAACACATTTTACCCCTGGGGCCAATATTTGGTTCCAGAAAATGATGTACATGAATTTGTTTTGTGTCAGGCACTTAGTTTATTTATTGACTACATAAATACCTCCCTGATAATAAACTGCATCAGTGAGGTGACCTGTCCTCTAGCACCACCATCAGCTGTAACTTTTAAATTAGAATGAATGAATCTCAAAATGTTTTTGGACAAATCTGAAACTTTCTGACAAGATGAATACCCAAAAGAGGATGAAGCCTATTGGTTTTGGTTATGAAATGACCGTTCCTATATCACCAGCATCAGGTCAAACATTCAGTTTTGCAGTTTGGGTCTTGAAAATCTTCCATCCAAATCGTTTCTTATTTGGGGTGTGCATTCATGACTCACAGAATGAACCATGTTGATTAATGTTGGGAACCCCCTCTCACCACTCCGCTCTCTCCTCACGAATATGTTTATTGTCTTATCTGCTTTTTTGTCACATATTTGTATGACTCATAAAGTCTCACTCACCCTTCCTCATTAGTTATCTGGGTATTGAGACCGGCAGTGACAGAGATGGTTTTTGTTTTTTTGTTTGTTTCGGAGTGGTGTGTGTGTGTGTGTGTGTGTGTGTGTGTGTGTGTGTGTGTGTGTGTGTGTGTGTGTGTGTGTGTTTATGTGAGTGAGAGAGACACTTGCCGTGTTTCTTGCCCGTGGTTTGTACCAATGGAAAAGAGTTTGGGTGTTTCTCTTTGTATGTCTCTCACAATCGCTGCAGCAGCTGTTGATGCTCCGTCTTCTCTCAATCTGAGGTTTCACTCGTACATTACCGAGCTGCTCCAGAAAAGTCCTCCTTCCGTATTTTGATGCCACCTCGGCAGGTTTGCTTGGCATCTATAGTATAACGTCCAGAAAATGCAACCAAGCAGTTAGTGACTGTCACGTGAGGGTCTGGATTGTTGTCATATTGTCTTTCCATTTTTGGAAGGGATCGTGTCTGCTGGTGGTTGAGAGACAACAGGAGGGTGGACAGTAAACCACCCTCCTGGACAGTAAACCTTTTCCAAGAGGACATTTTTAAGTGAGAGAGCGTGCAAATTGCAGTATACACACTGCACAATGTCAAATGATTTGGGTCGAGGACTGTTTTGCAAGCTTCAGTGTGTTTGCTCCTCCCTTATTTTGCACTGCCAATGTTCTTGTGGGAAAATATCAAAGTTCTCGCAGAAATAGTCATTTTCCCCCCACCCCCTGTTATGTTGCAACTCCAAAGTATCAACTCTGCATCTGCACGTGTGGTAATGTTAGGTCCCTCTCACACACACACACACACACATCTTCGATCTTATTGAAATGACTTTTGGAAACATCAGCCTTCTCCGGCCCAATCTAATGCCTCTGATTTTATTTTAATTATGAGTGAAGCGTTGTCAATCACCCCCCCCCCCCCCCCCACACACACACATATATATACAGTATATATATATATATATATATATATATATATATATATATATATATATATACTGTATATACATACAGTACATACACCCACACACCTATCTATCTATCTATCTATCTATCTATCTATCTATCTATCTATCTATCTTTCTATTTGTCTCATATCATTGGAGCCCCATGGGCAAAGGAGCAGCCCGGATGTATGACTTCCCCCATTAGTGATGTCACGCTAGCTGTATTCATTGGAGGTTCAAATATGGTCAGGGGCGTGTGATGTCATTGATTTGGTATCGTGCCATGGGCCCCACTCCTCAACCTTGTGGAAGGCAAGAGTCTAAGCTGTTTTGGCTACAAAGGGTGGACCAGCGTTAGAGCAAACAATTTGTATTTAAAAAAAGGTGTCACTTCTTTTAAATTCAAGAGTGAGTGCAACACAGGTGAGAAAATACTTAGAGCATTATAGTGGATGACGTTTTGTATTACTGACATCGCTATGGAGAAAAAGTAGCTTTTATAAATACTGACATGGACTCCATCTGTATTTTGTGGACCTTTCAGACTCCACCGTGATGATCGCATGTTCCCGCATGAGATTGTGATTGCAGAGTGCCTTTGTCAGGGCTGCATCATCAACCAGCGAGAAGAACAGAATTACAATTCTGTGCCTGTTTTTGCACCGCTGATGGTTCTGAGGAAGGATCAGTGTCCCTCTGATCCAAACAGATACATTCTCAAAAAAGTTCTCATCAAAGTCCCCGTGGCTTGCACGTGTGTGGTTCCCAAGGTTATCACATAATCTACAGCAAGTGTATGTGAGTTTGTTCTTATCAAAGTGATCATAAGAAACACAGTCATATTTTTTTGCAGCCCTTGATGACATCACATCATTTTATTGCCTGACTGAAAAATGTGTCCCCCTATCAAGCAGTAACTTGTTGGCATAAAGGTATACTTGACATATGCTAGCCATTTAGAGTAGAAAAAAGTTTTTGTAGAATGAATTTGATAACTTACAGTATGCATTTTTCATGAACATTTAATAACTTCAAAAACGATTTTTAAAATAAGATAGCTGGCCGCCATGCTCATGAAACACGTCACTAGATAACTGTCACGCGTGCCATTTTTTGGACGAGATTGCACGCAGCTACGCTCCTATAGCAATACTTTGAAATAAGTCTACCGAGTGAGATTCCACTTTTAATGTGAAAGATGCAGTGTTGGATGGTCTTTTGATGGTACAAAATACACTTTGGAAAACGAGTAGACCAGGACATGCGGAAGACAGTACCATGTTGTTCTGTAATTAATATGTCCGCCTCCCCACCTCAGGTTTGAGAGAAAGCAAATCCTCCCTCGGGCAGTTAAACACATCTCCTATCTCTTGCTCATTAAAAATACTCTGCATGACGTTTGTTTTTAATGTCACCTGCGTGACATATCTCAGGCCTGAGGATTTCAGAAATGAACAGAAACTGTTTTTCGGTTCCGTTAGATTACCCAATGGGAAACCATTCTAACTAATTTTGGGTTCCGTAAACGTTCATCATGGGAACTCATTTTTCTATTTTGACTGATATTCATCATCAAGAATTCTGATGCTCAAAAGTCTAATTATTAAAGGGCATATGTTAAAAAACTATGCATTAACCATGAACATAATTACATCAGTAGCTGTGTACTCCAGGTTTATTCAATAAAAGTAATTAAATATGTTGTTTAACACTTTTATTGTACTCATATGGCATCATGAATACAGCATACCACAAAATCTGGCTAAATATATACCATGGGCCACAAGTAAACCTGGCACTGTTAACATGATTATGTGTGTATAGCTACTCACCCCCTTTATTAATACCAAAGCATGTAATAGGAATTAAATGATTAAAATCATGTGATGAACCTCAAATAAATACCTGATTACTGGATACTGTATAGACTTATAGTATTGATATGGCTTCACGTCCTCTTTGCAACCCCAAGACAATACACTGTGTAATCGACTATCAATTTGACCAAAGAATCTACCACACGTCATCGTTAGTCCTACCGACAGTTAACATGAGTATTACTCCACCTTGTGATGAATGTTTTATTCATTAAGTTACCATGTCTAAGACTAGTAAATTATAGAATAACTAAGACTGTTTCATAATATTTTTCATAGCGATTAGCCTTTAGATTGTTGAGGAATGTGAGCGGTCAAATTGCTCTTGGTCCTCCTTGGACACAGGTTCTTTTATCTCTCTATAATGTGGAAGAAGACCCAACACCACGTCGTCTTTTCTTCAGTTTATCGCAACGCAACACGAATCGATTCGGGCTCCTGTGAGTCTCAGATTTCATCAGGAAGCGTCAAAGAAACACATTCATGAGATTATATAGAGACAATATGATAATGAGAGGCGGGGAGGTACGCCTCTCATGCAAATCCCTGAAACAAAGAAAGTAACATGTCATCTAACCCGGCGTGGCTGGAGGAAGTTGGGAGCGGTGGGGTTCGAGGGCACTAAAGGTGATTGTAAACACAGCGAGCAGGAAATACCTTTAACAGCATTCTACATTGTTTCTCTCAAGTGTCTGAACAAACACAACTAGCAGAGAGGAATAACACCATAACCATTAAACCTAACTAAGCAAAAAGTAGAGACAAAGAAGGTCAAGCAAAGTTCGGCCTTGATATGATGACAAAGTATAGACCACTGCTGTTGGTCACAGATCTTGAGATCAGGGTTCCTCTTTGAGGGCACTTGACAGCCTTCAGGGATTTATACGAGGTGGTGGAGGCAGGAAAACCCTCGGGGGCTGTTAATTAACCAAGTGAAAATAGAATCTTACGTTCTTTGTTTTAAGTACTCCAGCAGATGTTCAGGACAGAGACTAGTATCAATAGTTCTCATAGCAAGGTGAAATTCCTCAACAATGTTCTACTACTACTTCTAGCGGAATAATTCCTTAACAAGATCTAATGACCAACTTCAAGTACTTGCCTCGGACCTTCACCACCAACTGCAAATGTGTGAATGCAATGTTTTTTCATATGCTTGTCGAGAGTTCAGGGTAAGAGGAAGTGATGTTCGGTGTTCACGGTCATTTGGTAACTGGGTAGAAGTAATTGCACTCCCTTTAAGGACCGCCATGTCTAGTTTGCTTGTTACTATGGAAACTGACTTTCGACGGGTCTCAGTTTGCGCGGGAGCTCTTTTGGTGTGCTAAATAAACAACACACTCTCTCAGTGTGTGAACGTGAGAAATTGTCGCTTTCTTTGAGTTTTTCCAATTTCCACACTCCCGTCGTATTTCTCTTTCATGTTTTGTGCATACATCACATGTCAGCTTGGTAATACAGTAAACCCTTCTTCGGATGCAGTGGCGGATGCTGGTCTGTCAATGAGGGGAAGCTAAATTTCGGCCGATCATAAAATGTGTCCGTTTATTTATACGTGAATTCTACTCTCCATTCATTTTCCAGAAAATGATCTGTGATCCTGTCATACCAACAAGGTGTCTTTTCCAGGGACTTAACGAGTGTCCTACAACGACAGCAACTACAATAAAACCCACCAGAAATAAAAGATTAATTCGTCGCTAGTCGTTTTCAACAAAGAGAGTGTCGCTAAGATCAAGGATAAGTCTCCAGTTTAACTTAGAACAGAATGTGAATTGAAAGATGCTCCCACGGATGCCTACACTAAAAGATCGGTGATTGGCTCATTTCGCTGTCAACCCAAAAGAGATTCAGCCTCAGACAGATCATCCAATCGTTATGCAGAAAAGCTGAGCGTCCGGGCCAGCCGATACACGCCCACTGTCCATAGACTCCCAGAGACGCTGAGCATCCGATGGGCTTCACAAAACCAGCATTTATCCAATGACTCGTCTCGTTTCAATGCATTGGGACAACCTACACTGAACTTTCTCGACGGCCAGCGTCCGCGCTGAAGACACTCAGCGTCTACACAGTTTAAAGCATAGTGAAGCTGTGGAAAAGAATGAGAAGAAAGTTGTGTCGTAACCAGTCTTAAGAAGCTGATTCGGAGCAAAAGTTGAGCGCGTTGTAGCGCATATTTAGTCAATGACATGTACACACAATTGTATGTACACACATATATTTGATCACTTATTTTTTGAAATTTTAGGGAAAGCTGAGCTTCCCTTGCAGTCTTAGAGCAATCTCCTCTGTTCGCGTGATTCGAAAGAAAAATCCAATTGGCATTCCCATTTCTTAAATGAAGTAACAAATACACCTTCCGGTGTTTTTTTCTCCTCCATCTCTATCAATCATCCACATGCTTTTTCATCGTGCAGACTAAAATAGCAACCCGCATGCGCACATACTTTTTCCTGTTGCGCCCCCCACCACTTAATAAAAACAAAACAAAAGGAAAATATAAGAAAAACACTCACACACCACACCAGGCACAGTGAAATCGCATTGATCACACAGGAGCGATTCTATCGCATTCAGTCAACTAGTGCACAGTAATTTTTATGGGAAATGATTTTTCGGGACTGCGCAAATGATCCCACGGAATCGACATGCTACCGGAAACAATCGTTACCGTGAAATCCTCAGGCCTGATGTCACCTCTCCAACTGTAAATCACCGATTGTCCCGGAAATGTTCACTGCACACGTGATTTGCCCTCCCATTGTGGTGCTTAATTCAGCACATTTTTTGTAAAAACGGTGAAATGACATCCCAGTGTGTACCTTGTTGGGTTGACCCCTTACACATTTTTGCTACGCATTGTGGCATAGTTTTTCTTTGTGTCCTCCTTGTTGTCTGATTTGTGTCTGTTGTCCAGCAATAAATTACACTCGGTCTCATTAGACCCATCATGGGCAAACCAGTGTGTTGAAAATGTTGCCATAAAAGTTAAATACTGTATATCAACATAGAGGTGTATGTGTGGAGTTTGTTCTCCCTATGCCTGCGTGGGTTTTCTCCGGGTACTCCGGTTTCCTCCCACATCCCAAAAACATGCATGACAGGCTGATTGAACACTCCAAAAAATTGTCCCTAGGTGTGATTGTGATCAAAGCCATCGCTGCCCCCAACAAGCTGGCTTCATGCCCAACCGGTCCACTATAGATCACATCTCCGCAGTTAGACTCATTGTTGAGAAGGTCAGAGAGTTTCGGAAGGACCAACATCTCTTTATAGCCTTCATAGATCTCAAAGCTGCCTTTGATACAGTTGACCACCTCTCCCTTTGGAACGTTCTGAAATACCTTGGAGTGCCACCCAAAATAACCACATTGTTCCAGCGACTCTACAACAACTCAGAGAGCTGTGTTCGTGTGAATGGGAAGGACTCAGAGTGGTTCCCCATTAACAGCGGGGTCAGACAGGGCTGCGTGGCCGCTCCTGACCTATTTAACTGTGTCATTGACCACCTTATGATCCGAGTCCGGGAGCAAGTCTCAGGCGTGTCGTTCGGCAACTTCCACCTGACCGACCTTGAATACGCTGATGACACCACCCTGTTCAGCAACTCCCTCCAACACCTCAGCAGTGCTCTCTCCATATACCAAACAGAAGCAGCAAAGCTGGGCCTCCAAGTAAGCTGGCAGAAAACCAAACTTATGAACATCGGTGACGGACCCCACCCCTCCCCCCTGTTCTTTGGCACAGACGAAGTGCAATTCGTCAATTCCATCATCTACTTGGGCTCCACTATTACTAGCAGCGGCGATCTCAAGCCAGAGATTGACCGCAGACGCGCCCTCGCGGCCGCGGCAATGCAGTCACTGTGGCGGCCCCTCTGGCGCCACCACTCAGTGTCCCAAAAGACCAAGATGCGCATTTATAACTCAGCAGTTCTTCCCATCCTCCTGTATGGTGCAGAATCCTGGCCTTTAAACAAGACCCTGGCCAAGAGGATCGACGGCTTTGACAGCAGGTCACTCAGAACCATCTTGAACATCAGCTGGCACCTCCATGTTTCCAACTCAGACCTCCGAAAACGTACTCTTCAGCCCCCTGCATCCCGACTGGCCGCTCAGAGGCGCATCCGTTGGCTTGGACATCTCCTCCGATTACCCCCGGAACACCCAACTCGTGCCATCTTCTCATTTGATCCAGCGACAGCCGGCTGGAGAAGGCCACGCGGCAGACCACACACCAGATGGCTTGATGTCATCAGAGAGGATCTCAAACACCAGGGCCTTACCCTAGAGGATGCAGCGGACCTGGCCCATGACCGTGGTCATTGGCGGGCCCTGGTGAAGCTGATCGGCTCTACGCACCACCAGCACTGTGGGGCTCCAGTGCTGGTGGTGCGTATTGATGATGTTGTTGCTCCCAGTCTCACCTGTTGTGTCCGTCCCGTCAGGAAGCTGAGGATCCACTGGCAGATCGTAGGGGACACACCGAGGTGGAGAAGTTTGGGGGTGAGGAGTTCCGGGATGATGGTGTTGAACGCAGAGCTGAAATCCACAAACAGAATCCTTGCATAGGTCCCTGTGCTGTCGAGGTCCTCGAGGATGTAGTGCAGACCTATGTTGACTGCGTCTTCCACAGACCTGTTTGCCCGGTAGGCAAACTGGAGAGGGTCCAGCAGGGGTCCGGTGACGTTCTTTAGGTGGTTCAGCACAAGGCGTTCAAAGGACTTCATGACCACAGACGTCAGGGAGACAGGCCTATAGTCGTTCAGTTCCGATGTTGCCGATTTCTTGGGAACTGGGATGATGGTAGACTGTTTGAAGCAGGATGGGACCTCACACAGCTCCAGAGATCTGTTGAAGATTTGTGTGAAGACCGGAGCCAGCTGGTCAGCGCAGACTTTCAGGCAGGAGGGGGACACTTTGTCGGGCCCCGCAGCTTTCTTGATCTTCTGCTGCTTGAAGAGCCGTCTCACGTCCTGTTCGTGGATCTGTAGTGGAGAAAAAGAGGGTGGAGGGGTAGATAGAGTAGTTTCTGGTAGAGGTGGGTGTGTGTGGGAAATGGGGGTGTCCTTTTCAAATCGGCAGAAAAACATGTTTAGTTCATTAGCAAGACCTTTATTGTTCACTGTTTGGGGGGATGGCATTCTATAGTTAGTGATTGCTTTCAGGCCATTCCATACAGATGCAGAGTCGTTAGCAGAGAACTGGTTTTTCAGCCTCTCTGCATAGCTTCTCTTAGCGATGTTAATTTCCTTTGTCAATTGGTTTCGGGCGTGTTTGTACAGTGCCCGATCTCCACTTCTAAATGCGGCCTCTTTCTCTTTCCTGAGTTGCCTGAGTTTGGGAGTAAACCATGGCTTGTTATTGTTGAAGGAGCGGAAGGACTTCGTTGGTACACACATGTCCTCACAGAAACCGATGTATGATGTTACAGTGTCTGTGTATACATCCAGTGTGCCCGTTGAAGTTTCAAAGACGCCCCAATCAGTGCAGTCTAAGCATTCTTGTAGAGCTAGCTTTGCTTCATCTGTCCATAACAACCGGTTTAGCACATTTGAGTTTCTGTCTGTATGTAGGTATTAAGTGGATTAAATTGTGGTCAGAAAGACCCAATGCTGCACGGGCGACCGATCGGTATGAATTTTTGATTGTTGTATAGCAGTGGTCTAGAATGTTGCCTTCTCTGGTGAAACAGTCGATGTGCTGCTTATATCTGGGAAGTTCACGGTTAAGATGTGCTCTATTAAAATCGCCCAAAATGATCAGGGGTGACTCTGGGTATTTTAGTTCGAGTTTGTTTACTTGTTCGGCTAGCGTTTGTATCGCCGTGTTGGCGTTAGCTTGTGGCGCAATGTAAACGCCGACTAGTAAAAAGGAGGTGAACTCACGTGGCGAGTAGAATGGCTTGCAGTTTAAAGAAAGCGACTCCAGGTCCGGGCTGCAGTGTGCGTCGAGCTTCGTGACATCAGTGCACCATTCTTTGTTGATATAGAAGCAAATCCCGCCACCTTTCGATTTCCCTGATAGCTCCGTGTCGCGGTCGGCTCGGAGAAGGCGGAAGCCGGGTAGATGTAGCGCGGAATCCGGGTGGCGGTCACTGAGCCAGGTTTCAGTGAAGCAGAGCGCAGCAGAACGTGCAAAGGTTTTGTTGGTCTTTGTGAGGAGAAGAAGTTCATCCATCTTGTTTGGCAGAGATCGTAGATTAGCAAGATGGATCGATGGGAGCGGGGTTCGAAATCCGCGCTGCCGGAGCTTGACGAGCCGGCTCGCTTCCCCCTCCTCCGGCGGCGTTTCCATGCTCCGTACAGCGCAGGCGCTCCGCTCGCGATTAGCTCCGAAAAACCTTGTGGATTTTCGTGTGCTGGTGAAAAAAGACCGAGCGTAGACTCCCCAATGCGCAGCAACTTTTCCCTCGTGTAAGTAAGCCGCTCAGGGTCGCCAAAAACTAATGAAAATGACAAAAACAGGGATAATACTAAGGAGCGTGTCACCGAGGCTGCCATCCCTGTCGGCGCCTGATGACTTTAGAAATGGAGTGCCACCCAAAATAACCACATTGTTCCAGCGACTCTACAACAACTCAGAGAGCTGTGTTTGTGTGAATGGGAAGGACTCAGAGTGGTTCCCCATTAACAGCGGGGTCAGACAGGGCTGCGTGGCCGCTCCTGACCTATTTAACTGTGTCATTGACCACCTTATGATCCGAGTCCAGGAGCAAGTCTCAGGCGTGTCGTTCGGCAACTTCCACCTGACCGACCTTGAATACGCTGATGACACCACCCTGTTCAGCAACTCCCTCCAACACCTCAGCAGTGCTCTCTCCATATACCAAACAGAAGCAGCAAAGCTGGGCCTCCAAGTAAGCTGGCAGAAAACCAAACTTATGAACATCGGTGACGGACCCCACCCCTCCCCCCTGTTCTTTGGCACAGACGAAGTGCAATTCGTCAATTCCATCATCTACTTGGGCTCCACTATTACTAGCAGCGGCGATCTCAAGCCAGAGATTGACCGCAGACGCGCCCTCGCGGCCGCGGCAATGCAGTCACTGTGGCGGCCCCTCTGGCGCCACCACTCAGTGTCCCAAAAGACCAAGATGCGCATTTATAACTCAGCAGTTCTTCCCATCCTCCTGTATGGTGCAGAATCCTGGCCTTTAAACAAGACCCTGGCCAAGAGGATCGACGGCTTTGACAGCAGGTCACTCAGAACCATCTTGAACATCAGCTGGCACCTCCATGTTTCCAACTCAGACCTCCGAAAACGTACTCTTCAGCCCCCTGCATCCCGACTGGCCGCTCAGAGGCGCATCCGTTGGCTTGGACATCTCCTCCGATTACCCCCGGAACACCCAACTCGTGCCATCTTCTCATTTGATCCAGCGACAGCCGGCTGGAGAAGGCCACGCGGCAGACCACACACCAGATGGCTTGATGTCATCAGAGAGGATCTCAAACACCAGGGCCTTACCCTAGAGGATACAGCGGACCTGGCCCATGACCGTGGTCATTGGCGGGCCCTGGTGAAGCTGATCGGCTCTACGCACTGCGACGACCCAGCCGAATGAGACTGGGCCTCCGCATCGCAAGAGCATTTATTATTATTATTGTGATTGTGAGCACGAATGGTTGTTTGTGTGTGCCCTGCGATTGGCTGGCAACCAGTTTAGGGTGTGCCCTGCCTACTAATTAATTAACTTCCAGTGCCCATAAGTCAACATACCCAAGCAGAATTTGTGAAACCTTGGCCATTATTTATTTATTTATTATATTACTGGGTGACGCAGAAATGTTTTCTTCGTGTTCAGGTCATATTATGTCATTTATTGGCGGCCGAGGAAATTCAAAAGTGTATTCACTATTTGTACTGTTGTTTAGCACTTCCAAGGTGACGCACGCATGTGTGTGTCTCATAAAAAGAGAGAGAGCGAGAGAGGGAGAGAGACAGAGAAAGAGAGAATGTGTTGGGGTTGAGATCAAAGTTCACTGATAATGAACTTGTGACGGTTCCAATGACTTCAGAATCAGAATCATCTTTATTGGCCAAGTATGTAGAACACACAAGGAATTTGTCTCCGGTATAACACGCTGCATTAGTATCATCATAAACAACAAAATCATTGAACCATTTTAGAGTAACCAGTAGCAGTATTTGTAGTACAAGAAGAGTGACTACGTCAGTGACTGTTTAAGGAGTTAATGGCGAGAGGGAAGAAGCTGTTTAAGTGTCTACTGGATTTGGTGCGCATGGATCTGTGGCGTCTGCCTGAGGGGAGTAGCTGGAAAAGGTGGTGGGCAGGGTGCGGGGGATCCAGGAGGATTTTCCGTGCCCTTGTCTTGATTCTTGCAGTGTGCAAGTCCTCAAGAGTGGGTAGGGCGGTGCCAATGATTTTTTCCGCCGTCGTAACTGTCCGTTGAAGTCGGATTTTGTCCTTTTTTGTGGCGGCCCCAAACCAAACCGTGATGGAAGAACACAGGATTGATTCGATGACTGCCGTGTAGAACTGTCGTAGCACCTCCTGTGGCAGGCCATGCTTCCTCAGCAGCCTCAGGAAGTACATCCTCTGCCGGGCCCTTTTCAGGATGGAGATGGTGTTGACTTCCCACTTCATGTCCTGGCAGACTGTGATTCCCAGGAACTTGAAGGTCTCGACGGTTGACACAGGGCAGTTGGATAGTGTGAGGGGCAACTGTGGAGAAGAATGTTTCCTGAAGTCCACGATCATCTCTACAGTCTTGAGCGTGTTCAGCCCGAGGTTGTGCTCTTGTGCTCTTGTATGTTGCCTTCTCGGGTGAAACAATCACTGTGCCGCTTATATATGGGAAGTTCATGGTTAGGTTTTATGCTCTATTAAAATTAGAGGTGTCAAATTATTCAGCACTTTTAAGGACCTGGTGTTTTATTTTATTTTTATTTTGTAATTTTTTGGAGATTTACAAAAACAAACAAAACAGTGATATTTCCCCCTTGTGGTCGAAACTAAAGGTTGTAGGTAGGACTTTGACTACTCTCAAATACAGCAGAAAGTAAATTGCTAGGACTGCATCTATCCAAGTCTGCTGAAAAACAATACTTTATAACGCCACTTTTTCTTTAATCTTTTGATCTGCCTCAATAATGTAATGAATTTAAAATGAAAATAGGGGGTTTCTCAGTCATTTTTAGATGAGATTTAAATACAGATTAATTAATTACAGACCCTAATTAATTAATCATACAATTTTTTTAATCGCTTGACAGCACAAATTAAAATCACCCAAAATGATAAAGAGGGACTCTGTGTGCTTTTGCTCAAGCTTGTTTACTTGGTCAGCCAGCGTTTGTCACGCTGTGTTCGCGTAGCGGTGGGATGTAACACCCGCGAGTATGAAGGAGAACTCACGTGGCGAGTCGAGTGGCTGACAGTTTTGAAAGAGTGACTCCACATTGGGGTTTCAGTGTACCTTTAGCTTTGTGACGTCAGTGCATCATTCTTAGTTGACATGGAAGCATATTGCACAACCTTTTGATTTCCCTGATAGCCACGTGTCATGATCGGTTTGGAGGAGGCGGAAGCCAGGTGGGTTCAGCGTGGTGGTCGCTGAGCCAGGTTTTAGTGACAGAGAGAGAGAGAGAGAGAGAGGGGTGAGCACCACGTTTAATAGGAGAGGAGTGGGTTCCCCAGCAACAAGTTTCACTTGCGTAACGGGGGCGGAGTCACAGAGACCTGAGTGGAGGTTGGTCTCCCTGTTACATATACAGTGAGACCTCACTTATTGCGCGGACCGGGACTCTGACGTGATAAGTGCAAAACCGTGAAGGAGGGTTTGCTCACCCCTGGGAATTTTTGTGTAAGGGTATGTAGGTACCAGCATGCTGAAAATATGTAAACAGTATTTATACACTGTATAATGTATATTACATTCATCAGCATTGTCTTATGAGAGAGGTGAAGAGACTTGTGATGGTGGCGTAGAAGGTGGCTCCCACTTTATGCTCTGACAGTGTAGCCGCCGTTAGCCTGGGGGTAGCTCATGGCCATCTATCCCCACGCAGCCGATGTGTTTATGATAACATAATCGATATTAATGAGGAGGCGGTGAGGAGATGTACTGCTGCTGCTTTTGGACAAACCCAATCACCCTGCCGCCACGCACGTAGCAAACAACAGAAGAGAATCAATAGCAGGACGAGAGACAAGGGAAGCCAATCATCTTTGTTCTGAATACAGCACTTTGGAAAAAAACACGCAGAGTACTGATACTGATAAATGGAGCGCGATATAGTGAAGAATCACTGCACATAAAGAGCTGTCTTCATGAAAAAGTAGAGAATGGTCGTCTTATGTGCCAAGTGATCATTGCTACATTCCACCCTCATAGCTGTGCATGTGATGTAACAAAACATGTCGTGTTGCAACATGTTGGTTACGTCAGATTACAAACTGCTCATATGCTGAAAGAATAAACTGTCCAACATATTTATTCATACAAGTCTGAGATTGTCATCTTGGCTTTGGCTTTTTGCAGGAAGGATGATCAATACAGTGTGTGTACACTACCATGTGTAATGTCCACATAGAGGTACTTCCCTGCTCTTCGGTGGCTACTAAACGCTGAGAGTCGTGACAGGATGTCTGTCGCCTGCCTTACAGGTTCATCAAGTTGAAGACGAGTTAAAGCACATCTTTTTAATCACAAGAGCAAGCTGTAATGCTTGGAGACATGGACATACAGGTCATTCAATTGTAGCTTAAGACATTAATACGGCATCCTCCACGGTTTGAGTGCTGCACTTACATGAAATCACACTTAGGCAATGTACTTTTATTATAGAGATTGGTGCATCTTTTGAACATTTCTACACACAATGTTCTGATGAAAAATGTCAAATTTCAACACCACAAGAAGCAGCCAGCACATTTTTATTTCAGGTCAACCAGTAGATAAAGACAGAAATGTCAATCACTATTTACTACACTGCAGAGGAGACCAAACTGATCAATATATGACATGTTTATCATTTTGAAAAGACACAGTATTATAAAATGTTTGCGAAGGTGCAGCTTATCAAGTTCACCCCCCCCCCCCTGCTTTACATTATGACTTCATGATCCATAAAAAAAACATGCATGAAATAAATCCATGTATTTAAAACTAAATTATTAACAAGTACAAAGTACAACACCATACACCCACACACACCCCCACACACACGATTTGTCCCAACCATTCCGTAGAGCGCCCTGCTATTGTCGTCTTGCAGTGACGTAGCACTTCGGGTTTGTCGCTCATTAATGTCTCACTTTGGTAAAACGATTACTTTGTGTCAAATTTACGAAATAGAAATTATTTTTTCATGCTTCATTTAATGTATTTTGTTTCGTTGCTTGTGGCATGAACATATTTCGTTTGGGCTTTTCTCAAATCTCTGGTTGGAAAGATAATGGAGGTGCTACCCCATCTGTTGTTGGCAAATAGCAATGGATATTAAATACCGATTCCCTTTTCATGTGCTCACTGTAAACGTGTTGAGAGATGTCAGAAAGTTAAAAACAACAACAACAAAGCATATACGGGGAGAGCCCACCATTAGTGCAAGTCGTGCTTTGACAGATCAGCAGGTCTTCCCTGCTTGATGGAAATCTTTCCAAATCCACATGAGATTAGTATGCTCATCCAAGGTGGTGGCAACAAGTTTGGAATAAACACAGCGATTGTACGGCACCGGACTGTAATGGAAGTAATTCCCATGTGGAGGGTCTGTGGGAGGAATGCCCAGGTATTCCATGCACATCCCCAAGTACACGTCTTCAAGGTAGATGGCTTTGACAAATCTGGAAGCTGCCACAAGCTTTTTAGGCAGGTCCGAAGACAGAATATAACCCAGGCCCAGAGCATAACGTGGGTACTGTGCTTTCGGGTAAATATCCACCGGGACATACCACTTGGCGGTGGGATTTCTCCGTACTTCTGCTCCTCTGGCCACATGTCCAGTCATGTAGTTTTTTGTGGGTGCATTTAACAACATGGAGATGAGATTTGGCACATTAAGGTATATGTCGGAATCAATCTTCATGGCATAAGAGGCACCGGAACAGTAGGAGGTGAGCCACTCCAGCATCACCATGGTTTTGATGGTCAGGTTGTTGTAGCTGTCCAGAAAATTACTTTGGATCAAGTCTTGATGCTCCTTGCTTTCTTGCTGCAGCTGTTCTTCAAGGTGTTCCACAGGTTCGCCGCTATGCAGCCCCATCAGGAAGAAGACGTTGACCACCTTGTCCAACACCACACTTTCCCCGCCCCAGGTGCTGCGAATAATGTCTCGATGGCGTCTGTTGTGAGGCGTCACAGGAACCATCAGGACCACAAAAGGTTTCTGTTCGTCACATTTGTTTGGCTCATTTATAATAAAGTGATACTCAGAGGGGTAAGCCACAATGTATGGGCTTCGGCGTACAGGGAGCAGCTGACTTTCAGCGTCACTTCCTTCAAGTGCTTGTCCGGCTTTCACGACCTCTGACTCTGGAGAAATGTGCCAATCAGCTCCCGTGACAGAAATGTTGCCAATTCTTTTCAGCACACTCCACCATTTTGTTGCATTATGTTGCATCCACCATTCGGGTCTCCAGTCACTTGCACTGTTCTCTATGTTTACGCTGTAATAAAACAAAACGACTGCCAGTGCCACTACGAAGAGGAGGCAGCGAGGCCGTGGAGCACTGCACCATCTCCTGTGTCGCCAGTCTTCCAACATTCCCTGTCTGAGAGATGAGAGAGACAAGTTGAAACTCAATTACACATACTACAACAAAGACGAAGTGTCACATTCAACGACCTGATCCCCAACCACACACATTTTTAGTGGCCCACTAAAGCAAATAGTCTGCTAATTCCAGTTTCTTGCAACATGGATTTGTTGTTTTCATTTTGGAAGAAAATCTGTGCAAAAATTGCAACTTTTTTTCCCTCATCACAAATATTACCACAAATACCCGCCACCAAAACATAAATGAATGAATGATCAGGTTAAAAACAGTTGCATTATTTCCTCAGGGTGGATTTTAAAATACTTTGAAAAGTATTGAGTGGTAGGAGTGATTCTCGATTGAAGGCGGCTTGAAGTTCAGTGCAAAAATTTGGTGCAAATTATAAAAAAGTTGCTTTACCAAATTCTGTTCTTGTTCATGTTAATGTGTTGTGAATAGCATTTTTTTTTTCCTCACGAGTTTGCCCATAGCACTTTAGCAATAAAAATCAGTGTATGAGATAGGAGGAGGATCATTTCTGTGTCATCCAGGGGGCAGTGAGAGGCTCGAGCTGGTGCATCTGTATATAATGAAGAGTAAAGCTGAGTGGCAGAACACATCCACCATATATACTGTATATATATGTGTGTGTGTGTGTGTGTGTGTGTGTTTGTATAAAGATGAAGAATCACGCATATAAAGTGGGTCACCAACACCAACACCCAACACTGATAATAAAATGCTCTGCACTCACCATTTCCTTGCTGAGTAAGGAAAGCATTTTTTCATTACAAAGAAAGAGCCAAACTTGGGAGTTAGTAGGTTTTTATTTATTTTATTAAGGCTCTCAATATGAACCCCAAAATATACCTTATGGTTCAACCAAATACTAAAGGATTTGGAGAACAATATTCTCCTTATCGTAGTGCCATCCTGAGTTGACAAAGTGTTAGAGGAATCTATGAGCAAAATTGTATCACGTTTAAAGTTTCATTTTAATTTGGGCACATCGAAACGTTTGGGTGCGTATCCAGCACCCCCCAAATGCCTGTGCATAAAGGCACTGGCCGGAGGGCAGTGTTGTGTCCAAGGACCGGCAACCCGAGGCCAAGGCCAAGGCCAAGGACTTGACTCCGAGTCCAAGGCCGAGGACCAAGGACCTCCCCTCGGTCCTCGAGCCGGTCCTCGAGGCCAAGGACCGGCTCGAGGAACACATCTCTGCCGGAGGGCTGTTGAAGTCCACAATTAGCACCTCAATGCAGGTGGGCGATCACGGGGGAGAGGGCGAAACTCGGTCACAAAAGGGGAATGAATGATTCGGGAACAGCGGTTGAACAACAAAAGACGAGTTGAGAACACCCGTCGCGCCCAGGCGACATTGGCCATCCGCAAAGTCTGCAACATGTTAATTCAATGTAGACCAGACAGAAAAGGCGCCAACGTACTGGTGGTTCAATGTTTAAAACAGGTAACCAATCACTACCGAGGGGCCGGACCGGGGGTGCGGTATGCAAATATCGGGGGCAGTGTTTTCCTTGTATGTTACAATAAAAGTCTGAATTGGCGGGAAGGGAGCTCGAGTGTGATCGCGGAGCAACTAACCGTCGTTCGCTCTCAGAGATCCGCTTCCGCCGATATTGAAGACAATTTTCCTGTGTGCCGAGTCATTTCTTTAACTTTGTCCGAGAAAATCTCTGACACAAAGTCACTACCATTGGTGAGTATGAATGGGTAAATATCATAGATTTTTTCCCCCCTGTTGTGTAAGGTTAGGCCTCTTTGGCACATAGATACTGTATGGGTGACTCGAGCTAGACTGTTATATTCCTCCGACCCGACCGGTGCTTTTGTTTGCCTTTCTTTATTTATGGCACTCTATGCATACATACTAGTTGAATCCAGTTCAGACCGAGAAGTCACACATTGTCACATGAGATCGGCAAAGTATAAGAGTTGAAATCACTTGGGATTGGAATTTGACCTTCTTCTTCATCTGGCAGAAAGTGCTCCACATCTGTATATGCAATCTTTTTGGCTTTCATTAAATAATTGAAGGTGGCACGGTGGTCAATTGGTTAGCATGTTGGCCTCACAGTGCAGAGGTACAGGGCTCGATTCTGGCTTTGGCCTTCCTGTGTGGACTTTGTTTGCATGGCAGGTTAATGTAACACTCGAAATTGTCCCGAAGTGTGAGTGTGAGTGTGAGTGCGGATGGTTGTGTGTCTATTTATGCCCTGCGATTGGCTGACAACCATTTGAAGTTGCACCCTGCCTACTGCCCGAAGACAGCTGGGGTAGGCTCGAGCAATCCTGTAACCTTAGTGAGGATAAATGGATTAGAAAATGGATGGATAAATCTATCAATAGTTTTTTTATTGATTACACAGTTTTCTGGCAGTCAAGGAAAGGAAAATTTCAGATCATAACGTTTTAATACCATCTTTATCAAAGATTTTTGCTCTTCACCAAACGTAGACTGTGAACATGTTTCACTCACTGATGTAGCGGAGGTGTAAAGAATGGGATCAACTGCATAAAGATGAACCTTTGTGAGTTGCTGATGGTGTAGTGGTATACTCGCCGGACATGTGTGCGGGCAGCGCGGGATCGGTTTTCACTCAGTGACGATGTGGATGTGAATGGTTGTCTGTCTCTGTATGGGCCCTGTGACTGACTGGCAACCAGTTCAGGGTGAAGTCCAGCTTTCACCCAAGGTTGGCTGGGATAAGATCCAGCATGCCCTGCGACCCTGCGCAGGATAAGCGGTGTTGAAAATGGATAGATAGATGGATGGATGAACCTTTGTTTGCCCTATGTCCCTACATCAATTATTGACATCAATGGAAAATAAAATGGGGCCCAAAACTGACCCCTGTCGGACACCCATTTTAACTTACAGAAAGGATGAGGGACAACTATCGAATGCCACACACCATATTTACCACTCAGCTATAAAACAAGGATTCTACATAAATCCAAGTACAGTATCTTAAGGGATTAAACAGATACATAAATAAGGACTTTACAGAAGCTATTCCCCAACAAAAGGAACAAACCGATTCCAAACTTAAAACCAGCATGCAACAGAGGACAGATTGGCAGAAAGAGAGGTTTTCAAGTTGAAGCAAAGAACTTCTTCACCAGAACTACTTTTGAGCTCAAAACTTGCTGTCACATGTTCAAGCTTGTGGCACAAGTCTGCGGCTGCATATCTTGTTGAGAAACATGTATTCTTATGTTGCAAAAGTGTGTGCGTGTGTGTGTGTATAGGGGGGGCATCAATGCAATCAACATGAAGGTGGGGGGGGGGATATATCACCCTCCCCCCATACCCCTGCCATCTGAGCCCATTTATATCAATAAATCAATATGATAAGGCTATTTTTACACTGAAATGATTTTTGCAGTCACAAGGGCATATGATAAAAATGAGTGTGAGAACTTTGCCATACACGTGAGACTTTGTTCCGTGTTGGATACGAGATAGTAACTAACGTAAAATACGTCACAAATACAGCCTGCAATACAAGGTGAGTGTTTTTTAGATTACAACCTCATTATTTTTGTCTTGATTATTGTTTGATATTACATATAACATCAAACTTGTCCTCTTTCACACCCTGTCCTTTTCTATTCATTTTTCAAGGTTTATAAAGACACAAAAGAATGATGTACAATAACAATAATAGCACGAACAACACTAATAACACTTAATAGCATGTACACACACCTTTTTCCATACCTGTCAAACTCACTCTTGAGCATTGTTCTGCTGTCTTCACAGTGATGTGTCTTCATCCATTCCAAAGGGAGAGGAAAAACTTTGCTGTGCCAAAAAAATGAAAAGAAAAAAACGAGATGGAGTAAAATACTACATTGTGGCATGAACGCATTGAATCTGTCTGCGGGATTCACTCTAGTGGAGGAAAAAGTGCAGGTTGTTGTGAACCTGATCGTGAAGCCACACCTTTCTTTGCTCCACCTTTCCTTGCTGCATTTGCATCATCATTTCTGGGGAGGAAAAAGTCCACTCCTTGGTTAAACTTTGTTGTCACGTGAAAACTTGAAACCACAAGTTCAAAAATAGCGTAGGCTTCCTGTTCTTCTTCTTCTCGCGTATGAGGGCAGCTTTGCGGTGTTAAATGTCCAGACGTTGCAGCCATTGGACAGTAGATTCATTAGGTGCTGTGAGGTTCAAGTTGCCATCTGGTGGTCGATGAATGGGACAGTAGTAGAGGAGATGTTCTGCAGTTTGGAGTTCTGGTCCACAGTCGCAGAATGGTGATTTGACGAGACCCCATCGGAACATGTTGTCGTTGAAACGGCCTACCCCAGTTCTTAGGCGGTTGAGTCGTACCCAGGCTTTCCGGGGTAGCGTTGAGCCAGGTGGGGGTTCGGTGTTGGGTTGGACCATGAACTGGTTGGGTCTTGCAGTATTATCCCAACTACTTCTCCACGCTTCCAGGATGTTAAAGTTGGAATCATGAAGTTCTGCAGCATGATGAGGAAAAGGGTGGCGAGATTTTAGCCTTTGGCGCTTTCCAGGTTGTACCTCGGCGATCAACTGGTTTAGGGCATGGTTTTTGTCCAGCACAGCATGTTGAGCAAGGCAGTGGGTAGCTTTTTCTCTACGTAAGCTGGCCGGGGCAATGCCTGCCAGTACTGGTAGGAACTCCGTGGGGGTGGGACGCAGACATTCGGTGATTATCCGCATGGTGTCGTTGAGGGCAACATCAATTTTCTTTGAATGGGTACTTCGGCACCACACTGGTGTTGCGTATTCAGCTGTGCTGTAAGTAAGCGCAAGAGCACTTGTACGGAGTGTGTGAGTGTTTGCACCCCAGGATGAGCCAGCTAGGCGTCTCAGCAGATTGTTTCGAGCTGTTACTTTGGCACGAAGAGCATCTATGTGCTGTTTATATGTGAGCTGTCGGTCGAGCTTCACTCCTAGGTACGTGGGGGATGGGTTATGTGGAAGTGGAGTCCCATGCAGGTAGACAGTGAGTTGGCGCTTGGATTCCATGTTGTTTAGGTGGAAAGGTGTGGTGGTAGTCTTTGCCAAGCTCAATTTAAGTCTCCCCGTTGTTGGAGGATGATCAAACAGGGGGAAGTGTGTTGTTGTCGACACGGCGGGACCCCTTGACCGTTCTCCACTTCCCCAGGTCCTCCGCGTGTTCGTTTGATTCGGGCTGAGTCGATGTGCAAAAGTCAGAGGCTGGAAATGGAGAAGTTCTTGCAAGATGTTTTACTGAACGTTCAGGGCACAACACGAATCGATTCGGGCTCCTGTGAGTCTCAGATTTCATCAGGAAGCCCCGAGCAACTACAGTCACACGTACATATAGGCATAGTATGTTAATTATATTAATTAGGGGCGGGCAGTCCTTCCCCTCATGTAAAAATCTGAAACAAAGAAAGTCAAGCAAAGTTCGATTTTGGCATTTTGACAAAGTACAGACCATATCTGTTGGTCCACAAATCTTGAGATTAGGGTTCCTCTTCGAAGGCACTTGACAGCCTTCAGGGACTTTCCCAAGGTGGGAGACGCAAAAGAAAACACTTGGGGGGCTGTTCATCACTCAAGGGGAAATAGGACCGCAGCTTCACACTACATTCTTTGTTTTAAGTAGCGGATGTTCAGGAGAGAGACCTAATAGTCAAGGTCGACCTGTCTATGATACAAAGTTTTAAGCTAAACATATAACATAGGTGATATCTTCAACGTTCTCAGGTATTCCGCTATCAATGCCATATCAGCAGTTAGTGATTCTTCCACCATGCGCCAGCTTTTGTGGGAGTAGCATAGTGCAAGATCGTCAGCATATCCATATTGATGAGACTTGGTTTTGGTTCCTGTAAATTGTGACAAGTATGAAAACAAATCTAGATTTCAGAAAGCTAATTAAAAAGAGATTAAACGAATTCAGAGGAAAAATAAATGACACAAACATATTCCATAACAGAAAGGAGTACAAAATCCCAAAGTGATAAGAGTGAGCGTCATTTCAAGTTGATTTGAAATGACGCGGGTGTGTTCCTCACTTCTGTTCGTCCATTCTGTTGCAGTAGACGACATCATATGAAGGCCAAGTTTATAATTAAAACCCACCATTCCATGGGACCAAACGATTGTACTGTAGATGCAAAAGCTAAGTAAGTTTAGTAAACTCACTTATACGAGACCATTTTATAACTTGGCACAAGTACAAATAAATATATATAATGATTTCCACCCAAAATAGGTTCCCTCTTTTATTCACTCAGTGTTTCTCAACCAGCTACGTGCCATGTGATAAAAAGTCATACAATGTTAATCAGTTAGTTCGAAAAATATGATTCCTTATTACAAATATAGTGGCCCGGTGGTCGACTGGTTAGCACGTCGGCCCCACGGGGCAGAGGTGCAGGGTTCGACTACAGCTCCGACCTTCCTGTGTGGAGTTTGTTCTCCCTATGCCTGCGTGGGTTTTCTCCGGGTACTCCGGTTTCCTCCCACATCCCAAAAACATGCATGACAGGCTGATTGAACACTCCAAAAAATTGTCCCTAGGTGTGATTGTGATCAAAGCCATCGCTGCCCCCAACAAGCTGGCTTCATGCCCAACCGGTCCACTATAGATCACATCTCCGCAGTTAGACTCATTGTTGAGAAGGTCAGAGAGTTTCGGAAGGACCAACATCTCTTTATAGCCTTCATAGATCTCAAAGCTGCCTTTGATACAGTTGACCACCTCTCCCTTTGGAACGTTCTGAAATACCTTGGAGTGCCACCCAAAATAACCACATTGTTCCAGCGACTCTACAACAACTCAGAGAGCTGTGTTCGTGTGAATGGGAAGGACTCAGAGTGGTTCCCCATTAACAGCGGGGTCAGACAGGGCTGCGTGGCCGCTCCTGACCTATTTAACTGTGTCATTGACCACCTTATGATCCGAGTCCGGGAGCAAGTCTCAGGCGTGTCGTTCGGCAACTTCCACCTGACCGACCTTGAATACGCTGATGACACCACCCTGTTCAGCAACTCCCTCCAACACCTCAGCAGTGCTCTCTCCATATACCAAACAGAAGCAGCAAAGCTGGGCCTCCAAGTAAGCTGGCAGAAAACCAAACTTCTGAACATCGGTGACGGACCCCACCCCTCCCCCCTGTTCTTTGGCACAGACGAAGTGCAATTCGTCAATTCCATCATCTACTTGGGCTCCACTATTACTAGCAGCGGCGATCTCAAGCCAGAGATTGACCGCAGACGCGCCCTCGCGGCCGCGGCAATGCAGTCACTGTGGCGGCCCCTCTGGCGCCACCACTCAGTGTCCCAAAAGACCAAGATGCGCATTTATAACTCAGCAGTTCTTCCCATCCTCCTGTATGGTGCAGAATCCTGGCCTTTAAACAAGACCCTGGCCAAGAGGATCGACGGCTTTGACAGCAGGTCACTCAGAACCATCTTGAACATCAGCTGGCACCTCCATGTTTCCAACTCAGACCTCCGAAAACGTACTCTTCAGCCCCCTGCATCCCGACTGGCCGCTCAGAGGCGCATCCGTTGGCTTGGACATCTCCTCCGATTACCCCCGGAACACCCAACTCGTGCCATCTTCTCATTTGATCCAGCGACAGCCGGCTGGAGAAGGCCACGCGGCAGACCACACACCAGATGGCTTGATGTCATCAGAGAGGATCTCAAACACCAGGGCCTTACCCTAGAGGATGCAGCGGACCTGGCCCATGACCGTGGTCATTGGCGGGCCCTGGTGAAGCTGATCGGCTCTACGCACCACCAGCACTGTGGGGCTCCAGTGCTGGTGGTGCGTATTGATGATGTTGTTGCTCCCAGTCTCACCTGTTGTGTCCGTCCCGTCAGGAAGCTGAGGATCCACTGGCAGATCGTAGGGGACACACCGAGGTGGAGAAGTTTGGGGGTGAGGAGTTCCGGGATGATGGTGTTGAACGCAGAGCTGAAATCCACAAACAGAATCCTTGCATAGGTCCCTGTGCTGTCGAGGTCCTCGAGGATGTAGTGCAGACCTATGTTGACTGCGTCTTCCACAGACCTGTTTGCCCGGTAGGCAAACTGGAGAGGGTCCAGCAGGGGTCCGGTGACGTTCTTTAGGTGGTTCAGCACAAGGCGTTCAAAGGACTTCATGACCACAGACGTCAGGGAGACAGGCCTATAGTCGTTCAGTTCCGATGTTGCCGATTTCTTGGGAACTGGGATGATGGTAGACTGTTTGAAGCAGGATGGGACCTCACACAGCTCCAGAGATCTGTTGAAGATTTGTGTGAAGACCGGAGCCAGCTGGTCAGCGCAGACTTTCAGGCAGGAGGGGGACACTTTGTCGGGCCCCGCAGCTTTCTTGATCTTCTGCTGCTTGAAGAGCCGTCTCACGTCCTGTTCGTGGATCTGTAGTGGAGAAAAAGAGGGTGGAGGGGTAGATAGAGTAGTTTCTGGTAGAGGTGGGTGTGTGTGGGAAATGGGGGTGTCCTTTTCAAATCGGCAGAAAAACATGTTTAGTTCATTAGCAAGACCTTTATTGTTCACTGTTTGGGGGGGTGGCATTCTATAGTTAGTGATTGCTTTCAGGCCATTCCATACAGATGCAGAGTCGTTAGCAGAGAACTGTTTTTTCAGCCTCTCTGCATAGCTTCTCTTAGCGATGTTAATTTCCTTTGTCAATTGGTTTCGGGCGTGTTTGTACAGTGCCCGATCTCCACTTCTAAATGCGGCCTCTTTCTCTTTCCTGAGTTGCCTGAGTTTGGGAGTAAACCATGGCTTGTTATTGTTGAAGGAGCGGAAGGACTTCGTTGGTACACACATGTCCTCACAGAAACCGATGTATGATGTTACAGTGTCTGTGTATACAACCCGTTGAAGTTTCAAAGACGCCCCAATCAGTGCAGTCTAAGCATTCTTGTAGAGCTAGCTTTGCTTCATCTGTCCATAACAACCGGTTTAGCACATTTGAGTTTCTGTCTGTATGTAGGTATTAAGTGGATTAAATTGTGGTCAGAAAGACCCAATGCTGCACGGGCGACCGATCGGTATGAATTTTTGATTGTTGTATAGCAGTGGTCTAGAATGTTGCCTTCTCTGGTGAAACAGTCGACGTGCTGCTTATATCTGGGAAGTTCACGGTTAAGATGTGCTCTATTAAAATCGCCCAAAATGATCAGGGGTGACTCTGGGTATTTTAGTTCGAGTTTGTTTACTTGTTCGGCTAGCGTTTGTATCGCCGTGTTGGCGTTAGCTTGTGGCGCAATGTAAACGCCGACTAGTAAAAAGGAGGTGAACTCACGTGGCGAGTAGAATGGCTTGCAGTTTAAAGACAGCGACTCCAGGTCCGGGCTGCAGTGTGCGTCGAGCTTCGTGACATCAGTGCACCATTCTTTGTTGATATAGAAGCAAATCCCGCCACCTTTCGATTTCCCTGATAGCTCCGTGTCGCGGTCGGCTCGGAGAAGGCGGAAGCCGGGTAGATGTAGCGCGGAATCCGGGTGGCGGTCACTGAGCCAGGTTTCAGTGAAGCAGAGCGCAGCAGAACGTGCAAAGGTTTTGTTGGTCTTTGTGAGGAGAAGAAGTTCATCCATCTTGTTTGGCAGAGATCGTAGATTAGCAAGATGGATCGATGGGAGCGGGGTTCGAAATCCGCGCTGCCGGAGCTTGACGAGCCGGCTCGCTTCCCCCTCCTCCGGCGGCGTTTCCATGCTCCGTACAGCGCAGGCGCTCCACTCGCGATTAGCTCCGAAAAACCTTGTGGATTTTCGTGTGCTGGTGAAAAAAGACCGAGCGTAGACTCCCCAATGCGCAGCAACTTTTCCCTCGTGTAAGTAAGCCGCTCAGGGTCGCCAAAAACTAATGAAAATGACAAAAACAGGGATAATACTAAGGAGCGTGTCACCGAGGCTGCCATCCCTGTCGGCGCCTGATGACTTTAGAAATGAGAAGGCAACATTCTAGACCACTGCTATACAACACTCAAAAATTCATACCGATCGACATTGGGTCTTTCTGACCACAATTTAATCCACTTAATACCTACATACAGACAGAAACTCAAATGTGTTAAACCGGTTGTTAAGACTGTGAATAAATGGACAGATGAAGCAAAGCTAGCTCTACAAGAATGCTTAGACTGCACTGATTGGGGCGTCTTTGAAACTTCAACGGGCACACTGGATGAATACACAGACACTGTAACATCACAAATGGGAATTTTGACCGTAGCCCGAATTTTGATTGCATATAAACCTATTCAATATCATCAATAAAGACAGGTGAAGCTGTTCCAGAAGCAGTCATGAAAGTCCATGCGATGACATTGCCTCCATCATGCTACCCAGATGAGCTTTTGTGTTTCGGATCATTAACAAATCCTTTCTTTCGCCATAATTTGGCATATTTGGCTAACCAGGGAGGACATGCAAACTCCACACAGAAAGGCCGGAGCCAGAATCGAATCCTTCATCTCTGCACTGTGAGGCGGACGTGCTAAACCAGTCGCCCACCGTGACGTGCAAACAATCAATAACTTTGAATTATATGCCTGCAACATGTTCTAATAAAGCTGGGACAGGTATTTAAAAAAAAAAAAAGACTGAGAAAGTTGAGGAATTCTCATCACACCTGTTTGGAACATCCCACGGGTGAACAGGCTATCTGCGAACAATGATTGGGACCCATAATTGGGTAGTTAAGGAGCTTCCCTGAAGCGCTCAATCATGCACAAGCAAAGATGGGGTGAGGTTAACCTCTTTATGAGCAACTTTGTAAGAAAACTGTCCAACAGTTTAAGGACAATCTGTTTGCAATTACGATTGCAAAGAATTTAGGGATTTTATCCTCTATGGTCCATGATCTCATGAAAAGGTTCCGGAGAAATCACTGCATGTAAGCGACAAGACCGAAAACCAACACTGAATGCCTGTGACCTTCGATCTCCCAGGCGGCACTGCATCAAAACTTGACATCCATGTATAAAGGATATCACCACATGGGCTCAGGAACATTTCAGACAACCAATTTCAGTAAATTGCCCTGCGATTGGCTGGCAAGCGGTTCAGGGTGTCCCCCGTCTACTGCCCGAAGACAGCTGGGATAGGCTCCAGCACCTCCCGCGACCCTTGTGAGGTTAAGCGGATCGGAAAATGAATGAATGTAGATATGAAAATGAATGAATGAATTTCAGTAAATACAGTTTGGCACTACATCCGACTTAAAACTCTACTATGCAAAGCAAAAGCCATTTATCAACAACACTCAGAAACACAGCCGGCTTCTCTCGACCCGAGCTCATCTAAGGGGGACTGATGCAAAGTGGAAAAGTGTTCTGTGGTCTGACGAGTCCACATTTCAAATTGTTTTGGATTACTTTGTATTTGTGAATTACAAGTATGGAAGGGGACATTTTGAGCACAAAAACGTGTTTTGCGCACACAAGAACTATTCTTGTGTGCGCAAAACATCATCAAGTTGAAGACGAGTTAAAACACATCTTTTTAATCACAAGAGCAAGCTGTAATGCTTGGAGACATGGACATACAGGTCATTCAATTGTAGCTTAAGACATTAATACGGCATCCTCCACGGTTTGAGTGCTGCACTTACATGAAATCACACTTAGGCAATGTACTTTTATTATAGAGATTGGTGCATCTTTTGAACATTTCTACACACAATGTTCTGATGAAAAATGTCAAATTTCAACACCACAAGAAGCAGCCAGCACATTTTTATTTCAGGTCAACCAGTAGATAAAGACAGAAATGTCAATCACTATTTACTACACTGCAGAGGAGACCAAACTGATCAATATATGACATGTTTATCATTTTGAAAAGACACAGTATTATAAAATGTTTGCGAAGGTGCAGCTTATCAAGTTCACCCCCCCCCCCCCCTGCTTTACATTATGACTTCATGATCCATAAAAAAAACATGCATGAAATAAATCCATGTATTTAAAACTAAATTATTAACAAGTACAAAGTACAACACCATACACCCACACACACCCCCACACACACGATTTGTCCCAACCATTCCGTAGAGCGCCCTGCTATTGTCGTCTTGCAGTGACGTAGCACTTCGGGTTTGTCGCTCATTAATGTCTCACTTTGGTAAAACGATTACTTTGTGTCAAATTTACGAAATAGAAATTATTTTTTCATGCTTCATTTAATGTATTTTGTTTCGTTGCTTGTGGCATGAACATATTTCGTTTGGGCTTTTCTCAAATCTCTGGTTGGAAAGATAATGGAGGTGCTACCCCATCTGTTGTTGGCAAATAGCAATGGATATTAAATACCGATTCCCTTTTCATGTGCTCACTGTAAACGTGTTGAGAGATGTCAGAAAGTTAAAAACAACAACAACAAAGCATATACGGGGAGAGCCCACCATTAGTGCAAGTCGTGCTTTGACAGATCAGCAGGTCTTCCCTGCTTGATGGAAATCTTTCCAAATCCACATGAGATTAGTATGCTCATCCAAGGTGGTGGCAACAAGTTTGGAATAAACACAGCGATTGTACGGCACCGGACTGTAATGGAAGTAATTCCCATGTGGAGGGTCTGTGGGAGGAATGCCCAGGTATTCCATGCACATCCCCAAGTACACGTCTTCAAGGTAGATGGCTTTGACAAATCTGGAAGCTGCCACAAGCTTTTTAGGCAGGTCCGAAGACAGAATATAACCCAGGCCCAGAGCATAACGTGGGTACTGTGCTTTCGGGTAAATATCCACCGGGACATACCACTTGGCGGTGGGATTTCTCCGTACTTCTGCTCCTCTGGCCACATGTCCAGTCATGTAGTTTTTTGTGGGTGCATTTAACAACATGGAGATGAGATTTGGCACATTAAGGTATATGTCGGAATCAATCTTCATGGCATAAGAGGCACCGGAACAGTAGGAGGTGAGCCACTCCAGCATCACCATGGTTTTGATGGTCAGGTTGTTGTAGCTGTCCAGAAAATTACTTTGGATCAAGTCTTGATGCTCCTTGCTTTCTTGCTGCAGCTGTTCTTCAAGGTGTTCCACAGGTTCGCCGCTATGCAGCCCCATCAGGAAGAAGACGTTGACCACCTTGTCCAACACCACACTTTCCCCGCCCCAGGTGCTGCGAATAATGTCTCGATGGCGTCTGTTGTGAGGCGTCACAGGAACCATCAGGACCACAAAAGGTTTCTGTTCGTCACATTTGTTTGGCTCATTTATAATAAAGTGATACTCAGAGGGGTAAGCCACAATGTATGGGCTTCGGCGTACAGGGAGCAGCTGACTTTCAGCGTCACTTCCTTCAAGTGCTTGTCCGGCTTTCACGACCTCTGACTCTGGAGAAATGTGCCAATCAGCTCCCGTGACAGAAATGTTGCCAATTCTTTTCAGCACACTCCACCATTTTGTTGCATTATGTTGCATCCACCATTCGGGTCTCCAGTCACTTGCACTGTTCTCTATGTTTACGCTGTAATAAAACAAAACGACTGCCAGTGCCACTACGAAGAGGAGGCAGCGAGGCCGTGGAGCACTGCACCATCTCCTGTGTCGCCAGTCTTCCAACATTCCCTGTCTGAGAGATGAGAGAGACAAGTTGAAACTCAATTACACATACTACAACAAAGACGAAGTGTCACATTCAACGACCTGATCCCCAACCACACACATTTTTAGTGGCCCACTAAAGCAAATAGTCTGCTAATTCCAGTTTCTTGCAACATGGATTTGTTGTTTTCATTTTGGAAGAAAATCTGTGCAAAAATTGCAACTTTTTTTCCCTCATCACAAATATTACCACAAATACCCGCCACCAAAACATAAATGAATGAATGATCAGGTTAAAAACAGTTGCATTATTTCCTCAGGGTGGATTTTAAAATACTTTGAAAAGTATTGAGTGGTAGGAGTGATTCTCGATTGAAGGCGGCTTGAAGTTCAGTGCAAAAATTTGGTGCAAATTATAAAAAAGTTGCTTTACCAAATTCTGTTCTTGTTCATGTTAATGTGTTGTGAATAGCATTTTTTTTTTCCTCACGAGTTTGCCCATAGCACTTTAGCAATAAAAATCAGTGTATGAGATAGGAGGAGGATCATTTCTGTGTCATCCAGGGGGCAGTGAGAGGCTCGAGCTGGTGCATCTGTATATAATGAAGAGTAAAGCTGAGTGGCAGAACACATCCACCATATATACTGTATATATATGTGTGTGTGTGTGTGTGTGTGTGTGTTTGTATAAAGATGAAGAATCACGCATATAAAGTGGGTCACCAACACCAACACCCAACACTGATAATAAAATGCTCTGCACTCACCATTTCCTTGCTGAGTAAGGAAAGCATTTTTTCATTACAAAGAAAGAGCCAAACTTGGGAGTTAGTAGGTTTTTATTTATTTTATTAAGGCTCTCAATATGAACCCCAAAATATACCTTATGGTTCAACCAAATACTAAAGGATTTGGAGAACAATATTCTCCTTATCGTAGTGCCATCCTGAGTTGACAAAGTGTTAGAGGAATCTATGAGCAAAATTGTATCACGTTTAAAGTTTCATTTTAATTTGGGCACATCGAAACGTTTGGGTGCGTATCCAGCACCCCCCAAATGCCTGTGCATAAAGGCACTGGCCGGAGGGCAGTGTTGTGTCCAAGGACCGGCAACCCGAGGCCAAGGCCAAGGCCAAGGACTTGACTCCGAGTCCAAGGCCGAGGACCAAGGACCTCCCCTCGGTCCTCGAGCCGGTCCTCGAGGCCAAGGACCGGCTCGAGGAACACATCTCTGCCGGAGGGCTGTTGAAGTCCACAATTAGCACCTCAATGCAGGTGGGCGATCACGGGGGAGAGGGCGAAACTCGGTCACAAAAGGGGAATGAATGATTCGGGAACAGCGGTTGAACAACAAAAGACGAGTTGAGAACACCCGTCGCGCCCAGGCGACATTGGCCATCCGCAAAGTCTGCAACATGTTAATTCAATGTAGACCAGACAGAAAAGGCGCCAACGTACTGGTGGTTCAATGTTTAAAACAGGTAACCAATCACTACCGAGGGGCCGGACCGGGGGTGCGGTATGCAAATATCGGGGGCAGTGTTTTCCTTGTATGTTACAATAAAAGTCTGAATTGGCGGGAAGGGAGCTCGAGTGTGATCGCGGAGCAACTAACCGTCGTTCGCTCTCAGAGATCCGCTTCCGCCGATATTGAAGACAATTTTCCTGTGTGCCGAGTCATTTCTTTAACTTTGTCCGAGAAAATCTCTGACACAAAGTCACTACCATTGGTGAGTATGAATGGGTAAATATCATAGATTTTTTCCCCCCTGTTGTGTAAGGTTAGGCCTCTTTGGCACATAGATACTGTATGGGTGACTCGAGCTAGACTGTTATATTCCTCCGACCCGACCGGTGCTTTTGTTTGCCTTTCTTTATTTATGGCACTCTATGCATACATACTAGTTGAATCCAGTTCAGACCGAGAAGTCACACATTGTCACATGAGATCGGCAAAGTATAAGAGTTGAAATCACTTGGGATTGGAATTTGACCTTCTTCTTCATCTGGCAGAAAGTGCTCCACATCTGTATATGCAATCTTTTTGGCTTTCATTAAATAATTGAAGGTGGCACGGTGGTCAATTGGTTAGCATGTTGGCCTCACAGTGCAGAGGTACAGGGCTCGATTCTGGCTTTGGCCTTCCTGTGTGGACTTTGTTTGCATGGCAGGTTAATGTAACACTCGAAATTGTCCCGAAGTGTGAGTGTGAGTGTGAGTGCGGATGGTTGTGTGTCTATTTATGCCCTGCGATTGGCTGACAACCATTTGAAGTTGCACCCTGCCTACTGCCCGAAGACAGCTGGGGTAGGCTCGAGCAATCCTGTAACCTTAGTGAGGATAAATGGATTAGAAAATGGATGGATAAATCTATCAATAGTTTTTTTATTGATTACACAGTTTTCTGGCAGTCAAGGAAAGGAAAATTTCAGATCATAACGTTTTAATACCATCTTTATCAAAGATTTTTGCTCTTCACCAAACGTAGACTGTGAACATGTTTCACTCACTGATGTAGCGGAGGTGTAAAGAATGGGATCAACTGCATAAAGATGAACCTTTGTGAGTTGCTGATGGTGTAGTGGTATACTCGCCGGACATGTGTGCGGGCAGCGCGGGATCGGTTTTCACTCAGTGACGATGTGGATGTGAATGGTTGTCTGTCTCTGTATGGGCCCTGTGACTGACTGGCAACCAGTTCAGGGTGAAGTCCAGCTTTCACCCAAGGTTGGCTGGGATAAGATCCAGCATGCCCTGCGACCCTGCGCAGGATAAGCGGTGTTGAAAATGGATAGATAGATGGATGGATGAACCTTTGTTTGCCCTATGTCCCTACATCAATTATTGACATCAATGGAAAATAAAATGGGGCCCAAAACTGACCCCTGTCGGACACCCATTTTAACTTACAGAAAGGATGAGGGACAACTATCGAATGCCACACACCATATTTACCACTCAGCTATAAAACAAGGATTCTACATAAATCCAAGTACAGTATCTTAAGGGATTAAACAGATACATAAATAAGGACTTTACAGAAGCTATTCCCCAACAAAAGGAACAAACCGATTCCAAACTTAAAACCAGCATGCAACAGAGGACAGATTGGCAGAAAGAGAGGTTTTCAAGTTGAAGCAAAGAACTTCTTCACCAGAACTACTTTTGAGCTCAAAACTTGCTGTCACATGTTCAAGCTTGTGGCACAAGTCTGCGGCTGCATATCTTGTTGAGAAACATGTATTCTTATGTTGCAAAAGTGTGTGCGTGTGTGTGTGTATAGGGGGGGCATCAATGCAATCAACATGAAGGTGGGGGGGGGGATATATCACCCTCCCCCCATACCCCTGCCATCTGAGCCCATTTATATCAATAAATCAATATGATAAGGCTATTTTTACACTGAAATGATTTTTGCAGTCACAAGGGCATATGATAAAAATGAGTGTGAGAACTTTGCCATACACGTGAGACTTTGTTCCGTGTTGGATACGAGATAGTAACTAACGTAAAATACGTCACAAATACAGCCTGCAATACAAGGTGAGTGTTTTTTAGATTACAACCTCATTATTTTTGTCTTGATTATTGTTTGATATTACATATAACATCAAACTTGTCCTCTTTCACACCCTGTCCTTTTCTATTCATTTTTCAAGGTTTATAAAGACACAAAAGAATGATGTACAATAACAATAATAGCACGAACAACACTAATAACACTTAATAGCATGTACACACACCTTTTTCCATACCTGTCAAACTCACTCTTGAGCATTGTTCTGCTGTCTTCACAGTGATGTGTCTTCATCCATTCCAAAGGGAGAGGAAAAACTTTGCTGTGCCAAAAAAATGAAAAGAAAAAAACGAGATGGAGTAAAATACTACATTGTGGCATGAACGCATTGAATCTGTCTGCGGGATTCACTCTAGTGGAGGAAAAAGTGCAGGTTGTTGTGAACCTGATCGTGAAGCCACACCTTTCTTTGCTCCACCTTTCCTTGCTGCATTTGCATCATCATTTCTGGGGAGGAAAAAGTCCACTCCTTGGTTAAACTTTGTTGTCACGTGAAAACTTGAAACCACAAGTTCAAAAATAGCGTAGGCTTCCTGTTCTTCTTCTTCTCGCGTATGAGGGCAGCTTTGCGGTGTTAAATGTCCAGACGTTGCAGCCATTGGACAGTAGATTCATTAGGTGCTGTGAGGTTCAAGTTGCCATCTGGTGGTCGATGAATGGGACAGTAGTAGAGGAGATGTTCTGCAGTTTGGAGTTCTGGTCCACAGTCGCAGAATGGTGATTTGACGAGACCCCATCGGAACATGTTGTCGTTGAAACGGCCTACCCCAGTTCTTAGGCGGTTGAGTCGTACCCAGGCTTTCCGGGGTAGCGTTGAGCCAGGTGGGGGTTCGGTGTTGGGTTGGACCATGAACTGGTTGGGTCTTGCAGTATTATCCCAACTACTTCTCCACGCTTCCAGGATGTTAAAGTTGGAATCATGAAGTTCTGCAGCATGATGAGGAAAAGGGTGGCGAGATTTTAGCCTTTGGCGCTTTCCAGGTTGTACCTCGGCGATCAACTGGTTTAGGGCATGGTTTTTGTCCAGCACAGCATGTTGAGCAAGGCAGTGGGTAGCTTTTTCTCTACGTAAGCTGGCCGGGGCAATGCCTGCCAGTACTGGTAGGAACTCCGTGGGGGTGGGACGCAGACATTCGGTGATTATCCGCATGGTGTCGTTGAGGGCAACATCAATTTTCTTTGAATGGGTACTTCGGCACCACACTGGTGTTGCGTATTCAGCTGTGCTGTAAGTAAGCGCAAGAGCACTTGTACGGAGTGTGTGAGTGTTTGCACCCCAGGATGAGCCAGCTAGGCGTCTCAGCAGATTGTTTCGAGCTGTTACTTTGGCACGAAGAGCATCTATGTGCTGTTTATATGTGAGCTGTCGGTCGAGCTTCACTCCTAGGTACGTGGGGGATGGGTTATGTGGAAGTGGAGTCCCATGCAGGTAGACAGTGAGTTGGCGCTTGGATTCCATGTTGTTTAGGTGGAAAGGTGTGGTGGTAGTCTTTGCCAAGCTCAATTTAAGTCTCCCCGTTGTTGGAGGATGATCAAACAGGGGGAAGTGTGTTGTTGTCGACACGGCGGGACCCCTTGACCGTTCTCCACTTCCCCAGGTCCTCCGCGTGTTCGTTTGATTCGGGCTGAGTCGATGTGCAAAAGTCAGAGGCTGGAAATGGAGAAGTTCTTGCAAGATGTTTTACTGAACGTTCAGGGCACAACACGAATCGATTCGGGCTCCTGTGAGTCTCAGATTTCATCAGGAAGCCCCGAGCAACTACAGTCACACGTACATATAGGCATAGTATGTTAATTATATTAATTAGGGGCGGGCAGTCCTTCCCCTCATGTAAAAATCTGAAACAAAGAAAGTCAAGCAAAGTTCGATTTTGGCATTTTGACAAAGTACAGACCATATCTGTTGGTCCACAAATCTTGAGATTAGGGTTCCTCTTCGAAGGCACTTGACAGCCTTCAGGGACTTTCCCAAGGTGGGAGACGCAAAAGAAAACACTTGGGGGGCTGTTCATCACTCAAGGGGAAATAGGACCGCAGCTTCACACTACATTCTTTGTTTTAAGTAGCGGATGTTCAGGAGAGAGACCTAATAGTCAAGGTCGACCTGTCTATGATACAAAGTTTTAAGCTAAACATATAACATAGGTGATATCTTCAACGTTCTCAGGTATTCCGCTATCAATGCCATATCAGCAGTTAGTGATTCTTCCACCATGCGCCAGCTTTTGTGGGAGTAGCATAGTGCAAGATCGTCAGCATATCCATATTGATGAGACTTGGTTTTGGTTCCTGTAAATTGTGACAAGTATGAAAACAAATCTAGATTTCAGAAAGCTAATTAAAAAGAGATTAAACGAATTCAGAGGAAAAATAAATGACACAAACATATTCCATAACAGAAAGGAGTACAAAATCCCAAAGTGATAAGAGTGAGCGTCATTTCAAGTTGATTTGAAATGACGCGGGTGTGTTCCTCACTTCTGTTCGTCCATTCTGTTGCAGTAGACGACATCATATGAAGGCCAAGTTTATAATTAAAACCCACCATTCCATGGGACCAAACGATTGTACTGTAGATGCAAAAGCTAAGTAAGTTTAGTAAACTCACTTATACGAGACCATTTTATAACTTGGCACAAGTACAAATAAATATATATAATGATTTCCACCCAAAATAGGTTCCCTCTTTTATTCACTCAGTGTTTCTCAACCAGCTACGTGCCATGTGATAAAAAGTCATACAATGTTAATCAGTTAGTTCGAAAAATATGATTCCTTATTACAAATATAGTGGCCCGGTGGTCGACTGGTTAGCACGTCGGCCCCACGGGGCAGAGGTGCAGGGTTCGACTACAGCTCCGACCTTCCTGTGTGGAGTTTGTTCTCCCTATGCCTGCGTGGGTTTTCTCCGGGTACTCCGGTTTCCTCCCACATCCCAAAAACATGCATGACAGGCTGATTGAACACTCCAAAAAATTGTCCCTAGGTGTGATTGTGATCAAAGCCATCGCTGCCCCCAACAAGCTGGCTTCATGCCCAACCGGTCCACTATAGATCACATCTCCGCAGTTAGACTCATTGTTGAGAAGGTCAGAGAGTTTCGGAAGGACCAACATCTCTTTATAGCCTTCATAGATCTCAAAGCTGCCTTTGATACAGTTGACCACCTCTCCCTTTGGAACGTTCTGAAATACCTTGGAGTGCCACCCAAAATAACCACATTGTTCCAGCGACTCTACAACAACTCAGAGAGCTGTGTTCGTGTGAATGGGAAGGACTCAGAGTGGTTCCCCATTAACAGCGGGGTCAGACAGGGCTGCGTGGCCGCTCCTGACCTATTTAACTGTGTCATTGACCACCTTATGATCCGAGTCCGGGAGCAAGTCTCAGGCGTGTCGTTCGGCAACTTCCACCTGACCGACCTTGAATACGCTGATGACACCACCCTGTTCAGCAACTCCCTCCAACACCTCAGCAGTGCTCTCTCCATATACCAAACAGAAGCAGCAAAGCTGGGCCTCCAAGTAAGCTGGCAGAAAACCAAACTTCTGAACATCGGTGACGGACCCCACCCCTCCCCCCTGTTCTTTGGCACAGACGAAGTGCAATTCGTCAATTCCATCATCTACTTGGGCTCCACTATTACTAGCAGCGGCGATCTCAAGCCAGAGATTGACCGCAGACGCGCCCTCGCGGCCGCGGCAATGCAGTCACTGTGGCGGCCCCTCTGGCGCCACCACTCAGTGTCCCAAAAGACCAAGATGCGCATTTATAACTCAGCAGTTCTTCCCATCCTCCTGTATGGTGCAGAATCCTGGCCTTTAAACAAGACCCTGGCCAAGAGGATCGACGGCTTTGACAGCAGGTCACTCAGAACCATCTTGAACATCAGCTGGCACCTCCATGTTTCCAACTCAGACCTCCGAAAACGTACTCTTCAGCCCCCTGCATCCCGACTGGCCGCTCAGAGGCGCATCCGTTGGCTTGGACATCTCCTCCGATTACCCCCGGAACACCCAACTCGTGCCATCTTCTCATTTGATCCAGCGACAGCCGGCTGGAGAAGGCCACGCGGCAGACCACACACCAGATGGCTTGATGTCATCAGAGAGGATCTCAAACACCAGGGCCTTACCCTAGAGGATGCAGCGGACCTGGCCCATGACCGTGGTCATTGGCGGGCCCTGGTGAAGCTGATCGGCTCTACGCACCACCAGCACTGTGGGGCTCCAGTGCTGGTGGTGCGTATTGATGATGTTGTTGCTCCCAGTCTCACCTGTTGTGTCCGTCCCGTCAGGAAGCTGAGGATCCACTGGCAGATCGTAGGGGACACACCGAGGTGGAGAAGTTTGGGGGTGAGGAGTTCCGGGATGATGGTGTTGAACGCAGAGCTGAAATCCACAAACAGAATCCTTGCATAGGTCCCTGTGCTGTCGAGGTCCTCGAGGATGTAGTGCAGACCTATGTTGACTGCGTCTTCCACAGACCTGTTTGCCCGGTAGGCAAACTGGAGAGGGTCCAGCAGGGGTCCGGTGACGTTCTTTAGGTGGTTCAGCACAAGGCGTTCAAAGGACTTCATGACCACAGACGTCAGGGAGACAGGCCTATAGTCGTTCAGTTCCGATGTTGCCGATTTCTTGGGAACTGGGATGATGGTAGACTGTTTGAAGCAGGATGGGACCTCACACAGCTCCAGAGATCTGTTGAAGATTTGTGTGAAGACCGGAGCCAGCTGGTCAGCGCAGACTTTCAGGCAGGAGGGGGACACTTTGTCGGGCCCCGCAGCTTTCTTGATCTTCTGCTGCTTGAAGAGCCGTCTCACGTCCTGTTCGTGGATCTGTAGTGGAGAAAAAGAGGGTGGAGGGGTAGATAGAGTAGTTTCTGGTAGAGGTGGGTGTGTGTGGGAAATGGGGGTGTCCTTTTCAAATCGGCAGAAAAACATGTTTAGTTCATTAGCAAGACCTTTATTGTTCACTGTTTGGGGGGATGGCATTCTATAGTTAGTGATTGCTTTCAGGCCATTCCATACAGATGCAGAGTCGTTAGCAGAGAACTGGTTTTTCAGCCTCTCTGCATAGCTTCTCTTAGCGATGTTAATTTCCTTTGTCAATTGGTTTCGGGCGTGTTTGTACAGTGCCCGATCTCCACTTCTAAATGCGGCCTCTTTCTCTTTCCTGAGTTGCCTGAGTTTGGGAGTAAACCATGGCTTGTTATTGTTGAAGGAGCGGAAGGACTTCGTTGGTACACACATGTCCTCACAGAAACCGATGTATGATGTTACAGTGTCTGTGTATACATCCAGTGTGCCCGTTGAAGTTTCAAAGACGCCCCAATCAGTGCAGTCTAAGCATTCTTGTAGAGCTAGCTTTGCTTCATCTGTCCATAACAACCGGTTTAGCACATTTGAGTTTCTGTCTGTATGTAGGTATTAAGTGGATTAAATTGTGGTCAGAAAGACCCAATGCTGCACGGGCGACCGATCGGTATGAATTTTTGATTGTTGTATAGCAGTGGTCTAGAATGTTGCCTTCTCTGGTGAAACAGTCGATGTGCTGCTTATATCTGGGAAGTTCACGGTTAAGATGTGCTCTATTAAAATCGCCCAAAATGATCAGGGGTGACTCTGGGTATTTTAGTTCGAGTTTGTTTACTTGTTCGGCTAGCGTTTGTATCGCCGTGTTGGCGTTAGCTTGTGGCGCAATGTAAACGCCGACTAGTAAAAAGGAGGTGAACTCACGTGGCGAGTAGAATGGCTTGCAGTTTAAAGAAAGCGACTCCAGGTCCGGGCTGCAGTGTGCGTCGAGCTTCGTGACATCAGTGCACCATTCTTTGTTGATATAGAAGCAAATCCCGCCACCTTTCGATTTCCCTGATAGCTCCGTGTCGCGGTCGGCTCGGAGAAGGCGGAAGCCGGGTAGATGTAGCGCGGAATCCGGGTGGCGGTCACTGAGCCAGGTTTCAGTGAAGCAGAGCGCAGCAGAACGTGCAAAGGTTTTGTTGGTCTTTGTGAGGAGAAGAAGTTCATCCATCTTGTTTGGCAGAGATCGTAGATTAGCAAGATGGATCGATGGGAGCGGGGTTCGAAATCCGCGCTGCCGGAGCTTGACGAGCCGGCTCGCTTCCCCCTCCTCCGGCGGCGTTTCCATGCTCCGTACAGCGCAGGCGCTCCGCTCGCGATTAGCTCCGAAAAACCTTGTGGATTTTCGTGTGCTGGTGAAAAAAGACCGAGCGTAGACTCCCCAATGCGCAGCAACTTTTCCCTCGTGTAAGTAAGCCGCTCAGGGTCGCCAAAAACTAATGAAAATGACAAAAACAGGGATAATACTAAGGAGCGTGTCACCGAGGCTGCCATCCCTGTCGGCGCCTGATGACTTTAGAAATGGAGTGCCACCCAAAATAACCACATTGTTCCAGCGACTCTACAACAACTCAGAGAGCTGTGTTTGTGTGAATGGGAAGGACTCAGAGTGGTTCCCCATTAACAGCGGGGTCAGACAGGGCTGCGTGGCCGCTCCTGACCTATTTAACTGTGTCATTGACCACCTTATGATCCGAGTCCAGGAGCAAGTCTCAGGCGTGTCGTTCGGCAACTTCCACCTGACCGACCTTGAATACGCTGATGACACCACCCTGTTCAGCAACTCCCTCCAACACCTCAGCAGTGCTCTCTCCATATACCAAACAGAAGCAGCAAAGCTGGGCCTCCAAGTAAGCTGGCAGAAAACCAAACTTATGAACATCGGTGACGGACCCCACCCCTCCCCCCTGTTCTTTGGCACAGACGAAGTGCAATTCGTCAATTCCATCATCTACTTGGGCTCCACTATTACTAGCAGCGGCGATCTCAAGCCAGAGATTGACCGCAGACGCGCCCTCGCGGCCGCGGCAATGCAGTCACTGTGGCGGCCCCTCTGGCGCCACCACTCAGTGTCCCAAAAGACCAAGATGCGCATTTATAACTCAGCAGTTCTTCCCATCCTCCTGTATGGTGCAGAATCCTGGCCTTTAAACAAGACCCTGGCCAAGAGGATCGACGGCTTTGACAGCAGGTCACTCAGAACCATCTTGAACATCAGCTGGCACCTCCATGTTTCCAACTCAGACCTCCGAAAACGTACTCTTCAGCCCCCTGCATCCCGACTGGCCGCTCAGAGGCGCATCCGTTGGCTTGGACATCTCCTCCGATTACCCCCGGAACACCCAACTCGTGCCATCTTCTCATTTGATCCAGCGACAGCCGGCTGGAGAAGGCCACGCGGCAGACCACACACCAGATGGCTTGATGTCATCAGAGAGGATCTCAAACACCAGGGCCTTACCCTAGAGGATGCAGCGGACCTGGCCCATGACCGTGGTCATTGGCGGGCCCTGGTGAAGCTGATCGGCTCTACGCACTGCGACGACCCAGCCGAATGAGACTGGGCCTCCGCATCGCAAGAGCATTTATTATTATTATTGTGATTGTGAGCACGAATGGTTGTTTGTGTGTGCCCTGCGATTGGCTGGCAACCAGTTTAGGGTGTGCCCTGCCTACTAATTAATTAACTTCCAGTGCCCATAAGTCAACATACCCAAGCAGAATTTGTGAAACCTTGGCCATTATTTATTTATTTATTATATTACTGGGTGACGCAGAAATGTTTTCTTCGTGTTCAGGTCATATTATGTCATTTATTGGCGGCCGAGGAAATTCAAAAGTGTATTCACTATTTGTACTGTTGTTTAGCACTTCCAAGGTGACGCACGCATGTGTGTGTCTCATAAAAAGAGAGAGAGCGAGAGAGGGAGAGAGACAGAGAAAGAGAGAATGTGTTGGGGTTGAGATCAAAGTTCACTGATAATGAACTTGTGACGGTTCCAATGACTTCAGAATCAGAATCATCTTTATTGGCCAAGTATGTAGAACACACAAGGAATTTGTCTCCGGTATAACACGCTGCATTAGTATCATCATAAACAACAAAATCATTGAACCATTTTAGAGTAACCAGTAGCAGTATTTGTAGTACAAGAAGAGTGACTACGTCAGTGACTGTTTAAGGAGTTAATGGCGAGAGGGAAGAAGCTGTTTAAGTGTCTACTGGATTTGGTGCGCATGGATCTGTGGCGTCTGCCTGAGGGGAGTAGCTGGAAAAGGTGGTGGGCAGGGTGCGGGGGATCCAGGAGGATTTTCCGTGCCCTTGTCTTGATTCTTGCAGTGTGCAAGTCCTCAAGAGTGGGTAGGGCGGTGCCAATGATTTTTTCCGCCGTCGTAACTGTCCGTTGAAGTCGGATTTTGTCCTTTTTTGTGGCGGCCCCAAACCAAACCGTGATGGAAGAACACAGGATTGATTCGATGACTGCCGTGTAGAACTGTCGTAGCACCTCCTGTGGCAGGCCATGCTTCCTCAGCAGCCTCAGGAAGTACATCCTCTGCCGGGCCCTTTTCAGGATGGAGATGGTGTTGACTTCCCACTTCATGTCCTGGCAGACTGTGATTCCCAGGAACTTGAAGGTCTCGACGGTTGACACAGGGCAGTTGGATAGTGTGAGGGGCAACTGTGGAGAAGAATGTTTCCTGAAGTCCACGATCATCTCTACAGTCTTGAGCGTGTTCAGCCCGAGGTTGTGCTCTTGTGCTCTTGTATGTTGCCTTCTCGGGTGAAACAATCACTGTGCCGCTTATATATGGGAAGTTCATGGTTAGGTTTTATGCTCTATTAAAATTAGAGGTGTCAAATTATTCAGCACTTTTAAGGACCTGGTGTTTTATTTTATTTTTATTTTGTAATTTTTTGGAGATTTACAAAAACAAACAAAACAGTGATATTTCCCCCTTGTGGTCGAAACTAAAGGTTGTAGGTAGGACTTTGACTACTCTCAAATACAGCAGAAAGTAAATTGCTAGGACTGCATCTATCCAAGTCTGCTGAAAAACAATACTTTATAACGCCACTTTTTCTTTAATCTTTTGATCTGCCTCAATAATGTAATGAATTTAAAATGAAAATAGGGGGTTTCTCAGTCATTTTTAGATGAGATTTAAATACAGATTAATTAATTACAGACCCTAATTAATTAATCATACAATTTTTTTAATCGCTTGACAGCACAAATTAAAATCACCCAAAATGATAAAGAGGGACTCTGTGTGCTTTTGCTCAAGCTTGTTTACTTGGTCAGCCAGCGTTTGTCACGCTGTGTTCGCGTAGCGGTGGGATGTAACACCCGCGAGTATGAAGGAGAACTCACGTGGCGAGTCGAGTGGCTGACAGTTTTGAAAGAGTGACTCCACATTGGGGTTTCAGTGTACCTTTAGCTTTGTGACGTCAGTGCATCATTCTTAGTTGACATGGAAGCATATTGCACAACCTTTTGATTTCCCTGATAGCCACGTGTCATGATCGGTTTGGAGGAGGCGGAAGCCAGGTGGGTTCAGCGTGGTGGTCGCTGAGCCAGGTTTTAGTGACAGAGAGAGAGAGAGAGAGAGAGGGGTGAGCACCACGTTTAATAGGAGAGGAGTGGGTTCCCCAGCAACAAGTTTCACTTGCGTAACGGGGGCGGAGTCACAGAGACCTGAGTGGAGGTTGGTCTCCCTGTTACATATACAGTGAGACCTCACTTATTGCGCGGACCGGGACTCTGACGTGATAAGTGCAAAACCGTGAAGGAGGGTTTGCTCACCCCTGGGAATTTTTGTGTAAGGGTATGTAGGTACCAGCATGCTGAAAATATGTAAACAGTATTTATACACTGTATAATGTATATTACATTCATCAGCATTGTCTTATGAGAGAGGTGAAGAGACTTGTGATGGTGGCGTAGAAGGTGGCTCCCACTTTATGCTCTGACAGTGTAGCCGCCGTTAGCCTGGGGGTAGCTCATGGCCATCTATCCCCACGCAGCCGATGTGTTTATGATAACATAATCGATATTAATGAGGAGGCGGTGAGGAGATGTACTGCTGCTGCTTTTGGACAAACCCAATCACCCTGCCGCCACGCACGTAGCAAACAACAGAAGAGAATCAATAGCAGGACGAGAGACAAGGGAAGCCAATCATCTTTGTTCTGAATACAGCACTTTGGAAAAAAACACGCAGAGTACTGATACTGATAAATGGAGCGCGATATAGTGAAGAATCACTGCACATAAAGAGCTGTCTTCATGAAAAAGTAGAGAATGGTCGTCTTATGTGCCAAGTGATCATTGCTACATTCCACCCTCATAGCTGTGCATGTGATGTAACAAAACATGTCGTGTTGCAACATGTTGGTTACGTCAGATTACAAACTGCTCATATGCTGAAAGAATAAACTGTCCAACATATTTATTCATACAAGTCTGAGATTGTCATCTTGGCTTTGGCTTTTTGCAGGAAGGATGATCAATACAGTGTGTGTACACTACCATGTGTAATGTCCACATAGAGGTACTTCCCTGCTCTTCGGTGGCTACTAAACGCTGAGAGTCGTGACAGGATGTCTGTCGCCTGCCTTACAGGTTCATCAAGTTGAAGACGAGTTAAAGCACATCTTTTTAATCACAAGAGCAAGCTGTAATGCTTGGAGACATGGACATACAGGTCATTCAATTGTAGCTTAAGACATTAATACGGCATCCTCCACGGTTTGAGTGCTGCACTTACATGAAATCACACTTAGGCAATGTACTTTTATTATAGAGATTGGTGCATCTTTTGAACATTTCTACACACAATGTTCTGATGAAAAATGTCAAATTTCAACACCACAAGAAGCAGCCAGCACATTTTTATTTCAGGTCAACCAGTAGATAAAGACAGAAATGTCAATCACTATTTACTACACTGCAGAGGAGACCAAACTGATCAATATATGACATGTTTATCATTTTGAAAAGACACAGTATTATAAAATGTTTGCGAAGGTGCAGCTTATCAAGTTCACCCCCCCCCCCCTGCTTTACATTATGACTTCATGATCCATAAAAAAAACATGCATGAAATAAATCCATGTATTTAAAACTAAATTATTAACAAGTACAAAGTACAACACCATACACCCACACACACCCCCACACACACGATTTGTCCCAACCATTCCGTAGAGCGCCCTGCTATTGTCGTCTTGCAGTGACGTAGCACTTCGGGTTTGTCGCTCATTAATGTCTCACTTTGGTAAAACGATTACTTTGTGTCAAATTTACGAAATAGAAATTATTTTTTCATGCTTCATTTAATGTATTTTGTTTCGTTGCTTGTGGCATGAACATATTTCGTTTGGGCTTTTCTCAAATCTCTGGTTGGAAAGATAATGGAGGTGCTACCCCATCTGTTGTTGGCAAATAGCAATGGATATTAAATACCGATTCCCTTTTCATGTGCTCACTGTAAACGTGTTGAGAGATGTCAGAAAGTTAAAAACAACAACAACAAAGCATATACGGGGAGAGCCCACCATTAGTGCAAGTCGTGCTTTGACAGATCAGCAGGTCTTCCCTGCTTGATGGAAATCTTTCCAAATCCACATGAGATTAGTATGCTCATCCAAGGTGGTGGCAACAAGTTTGGAATAAACACAGCGATTGTACGGCACCGGACTGTAATGGAAGTAATTCCCATGTGGAGGGTCTGTGGGAGGAATGCCCAGGTATTCCATGCACATCCCCAAGTACACGTCTTCAAGGTAGATGGCTTTGACAAATCTGGAAGCTGCCACAAGCTTTTTAGGCAGGTCCGAAGACAGAATATAACCCAGGCCCAGAGCATAACGTGGGTACTGTGCTTTCGGGTAAATATCCACCGGGACATACCACTTGGCGGTGGGATTTCTCCGTACTTCTGCTCCTCTGGCCACATGTCCAGTCATGTAGTTTTTTGTGGGTGCATTTAACAACATGGAGATGAGATTTGGCACATTAAGGTATATGTCGGAATCAATCTTCATGGCATAAGAGGCACCGGAACAGTAGGAGGTGAGCCACTCCAGCATCACCATGGTTTTGATGGTCAGGTTGTTGTAGCTGTCCAGAAAATTACTTTGGATCAAGTCTTGATGCTCCTTGCTTTCTTGCTGCAGCTGTTCTTCAAGGTGTTCCACAGGTTCGCCGCTATGCAGCCCCATCAGGAAGAAGACGTTGACCACCTTGTCCAACACCACACTTTCCCCGCCCCAGGTGCTGCGAATAATGTCTCGATGGCGTCTGTTGTGAGGCGTCACAGGAACCATCAGGACCACAAAAGGTTTCTGTTCGTCACATTTGTTTGGCTCATTTATAATAAAGTGATACTCAGAGGGGTAAGCCACAATGTATGGGCTTCGGCGTACAGGGAGCAGCTGACTTTCAGCGTCACTTCCTTCAAGTGCTTGTCCGGCTTTCACGACCTCTGACTCTGGAGAAATGTGCCAATCAGCTCCCGTGACAGAAATGTTGCCAATTCTTTTCAGCACACTCCACCATTTTGTTGCATTATGTTGCATCCACCATTCGGGTCTCCAGTCACTTGCACTGTTCTCTATGTTTACGCTGTAATAAAACAAAACGACTGCCAGTGCCACTACGAAGAGGAGGCAGCGAGGCCGTGGAGCACTGCACCATCTCCTGTGTCGCCAGTCTTCCAACATTCCCTGTCTGAGAGATGAGAGAGACAAGTTGAAACTCAATTACACATACTACAACAAAGACGAAGTGTCACATTCAACGACCTGATCCCCAACCACACACATTTTTAGTGGCCCACTAAAGCAAATAGTCTGCTAATTCCAGTTTCTTGCAACATGGATTTGTTGTTTTCATTTTGGAAGAAAATCTGTGCAAAAATTGCAACTTTTTTTCCCTCATCACAAATATTACCACAAATACCCGCCACCAAAACATAAATGAATGAATGATCAGGTTAAAAACAGTTGCATTATTTCCTCAGGGTGGATTTTAAAATACTTTGAAAAGTATTGAGTGGTAGGAGTGATTCTCGATTGAAGGCGGCTTGAAGTTCAGTGCAAAAATTTGGTGCAAATTATAAAAAAGTTGCTTTACCAAATTCTGTTCTTGTTCATGTTAATGTGTTGTGAATAGCATTTTTTTTTTCCTCACGAGTTTGCCCATAGCACTTTAGCAATAAAAATCAGTGTATGAGATAGGAGGAGGATCATTTCTGTGTCATCCAGGGGGCAGTGAGAGGCTCGAGCTGGTGCATCTGTATATAATGAAGAGTAAAGCTGAGTGGCAGAACACATCCACCATATATACTGTATATATATGTGTGTGTGTGTGTGTGTGTGTGTGTTTGTATAAAGATGAAGAATCACGCATATAAAGTGGGTCACCAACACCAACACCCAACACTGATAATAAAATGCTCTGCACTCACCATTTCCTTGCTGAGTAAGGAAAGCATTTTTTCATTACAAAGAAAGAGCCAAACTTGGGAGTTAGTAGGTTTTTATTTATTTTATTAAGGCTCTCAATATGAACCCCAAAATATACCTTATGGTTCAACCAAATACTAAAGGATTTGGAGAACAATATTCTCCTTATCGTAGTGCCATCCTGAGTTGACAAAGTGTTAGAGGAATCTATGAGCAAAATTGTATCACGTTTAAAGTTTCATTTTAATTTGGGCACATCGAAACGTTTGGGTGCGTATCCAGCACCCCCCAAATGCCTGTGCATAAAGGCACTGGCCGGAGGGCAGTGTTGTGTCCAAGGACCGGCAACCCGAGGCCAAGGCCAAGGCCAAGGACTTGACTCCGAGTCCAAGGCCGAGGACCAAGGACCTCCCCTCGGTCCTCGAGCCGGTCCTCGAGGCCAAGGACCGGCTCGAGGAACACATCTCTGCCGGAGGGCTGTTGAAGTCCACAATTAGCACCTCAATGCAGGTGGGCGATCACGGGGGAGAGGGCGAAACTCGGTCACAAAAGGGGAATGAATGATTCGGGAACAGCGGTTGAACAACAAAAGACGAGTTGAGAACACCCGTCGCGCCCAGGCGACATTGGCCATCCGCAAAGTCTGCAACATGTTAATTCAATGTAGACCAGACAGAAAAGGCGCCAACGTACTGGTGGTTCAATGTTTAAAACAGGTAACCAATCACTACCGAGGGGCCGGACCGGGGGTGCGGTATGCAAATATCGGGGGCAGTGTTTTCCTTGTATGTTACAATAAAAGTCTGAATTGGCGGGAAGGGAGCTCGAGTGTGATCGCGGAGCAACTAACCGTCGTTCGCTCTCAGAGATCCGCTTCCGCCGATATTGAAGACAATTTTCCTGTGTGCCGAGTCATTTCTTTAACTTTGTCCGAGAAAATCTCTGACACAAAGTCACTACCATTGGTGAGTATGAATGGGTAAATATCATAGATTTTTTCCCCCCTGTTGTGTAAGGTTAGGCCTCTTTGGCACATAGATACTGTATGGGTGACTCGAGCTAGACTGTTATATTCCTCCGACCCGACCGGTGCTTTTGTTTGCCTTTCTTTATTTATGGCACTCTATGCATACATACTAGTTGAATCCAGTTCAGACCGAGAAGTCACACATTGTCACATGAGATCGGCAAAGTATAAGAGTTGAAATCACTTGGGATTGGAATTTGACCTTCTTCTTCATCTGGCAGAAAGTGCTCCACATCTGTATATGCAATCTTTTTGGCTTTCATTAAATAATTGAAGGTGGCACGGTGGTCAATTGGTTAGCATGTTGGCCTCACAGTGCAGAGGTACAGGGCTCGATTCTGGCTTTGGCCTTCCTGTGTGGACTTTGTTTGCATGGCAGGTTAATGTAACACTCGAAATTGTCCCGAAGTGTGAGTGTGAGTGTGAGTGCGGATGGTTGTGTGTCTATTTATGCCCTGCGATTGGCTGACAACCATTTGAAGTTGCACCCTGCCTACTGCCCGAAGACAGCTGGGGTAGGCTCGAGCAATCCTGTAACCTTAGTGAGGATAAATGGATTAGAAAATGGATGGATAAATCTATCAATAGTTTTTTTATTGATTACACAGTTTTCTGGCAGTCAAGGAAAGGAAAATTTCAGATCATAACGTTTTAATACCATCTTTATCAAAGATTTTTGCTCTTCACCAAACGTAGACTGTGAACATGTTTCACTCACTGATGTAGCGGAGGTGTAAAGAATGGGATCAACTGCATAAAGATGAACCTTTGTGAGTTGCTGATGGTGTAGTGGTATACTCGCCGGACATGTGTGCGGGCAGCGCGGGATCGGTTTTCACTCAGTGACGATGTGGATGTGAATGGTTGTCTGTCTCTGTATGGGCCCTGTGACTGACTGGCAACCAGTTCAGGGTGAAGTCCAGCTTTCACCCAAGGTTGGCTGGGATAAGATCCAGCATGCCCTGCGACCCTGCGCAGGATAAGCGGTGTTGAAAATGGATAGATAGATGGATGGATGAACCTTTGTTTGCCCTATGTCCCTACATCAATTATTGACATCAATGGAAAATAAAATGGGGCCCAAAACTGACCCCTGTCGGACACCCATTTTAACTTACAGAAAGGATGAGGGACAACTATCGAATGCCACACACCATATTTACCACTCAGCTATAAAACAAGGATTCTACATAAATCCAAGTACAGTATCTTAAGGGATTAAACAGATACATAAATAAGGACTTTACAGAAGCTATTCCCCAACAAAAGGAACAAACCGATTCCAAACTTAAAACCAGCATGCAACAGAGGACAGATTGGCAGAAAGAGAGGTTTTCAAGTTGAAGCAAAGAACTTCTTCACCAGAACTACTTTTGAGCTCAAAACTTGCTGTCACATGTTCAAGCTTGTGGCACAAGTCTGCGGCTGCATATCTTGTTGAGAAACATGTATTCTTATGTTGCAAAAGTGTGTGCGTGTGTGTGTGTATAGGGGGGGCATCAATGCAATCAACATGAAGGTGGGGGGGGGGATATATCACCCTCCCCCCATACCCCTGCCATCTGAGCCCATTTATATCAATAAATCAATATGATAAGGCTATTTTTACACTGAAATGATTTTTGCAGTCACAAGGGCATATGATAAAAATGAGTGTGAGAACTTTGCCATACACGTGAGACTTTGTTCCGTGTTGGATACGAGATAGTAACTAACGTAAAATACGTCACAAATACAGCCTGCAATACAAGGTGAGTGTTTTTTAGATTACAACCTCATTATTTTTGTCTTGATTATTGTTTGATATTACATATAACATCAAACTTGTCCTCTTTCACACCCTGTCCTTTTCTATTCATTTTTCAAGGTTTATAAAGACACAAAAGAATGATGTACAATAACAATAATAGCACGAACAACACTAATAACACTTAATAGCATGTACACACACCTTTTTCCATACCTGTCAAACTCACTCTTGAGCATTGTTCTGCTGTCTTCACAGTGATGTGTCTTCATCCATTCCAAAGGGAGAGGAAAAACTTTGCTGTGCCAAAAAAATGAAAAGAAAAAAACGAGATGGAGTAAAATACTACATTGTGGCATGAACGCATTGAATCTGTCTGCGGGATTCACTCTAGTGGAGGAAAAAGTGCAGGTTGTTGTGAACCTGATCGTGAAGCCACACCTTTCTTTGCTCCACCTTTCCTTGCTGCATTTGCATCATCATTTCTGGGGAGGAAAAAGTCCACTCCTTGGTTAAACTTTGTTGTCACGTGAAAACTTGAAACCACAAGTTCAAAAATAGCGTAGGCTTCCTGTTCTTCTTCTTCTCGCGTATGAGGGCAGCTTTGCGGTGTTAAATGTCCAGACGTTGCAGCCATTGGACAGTAGATTCATTAGGTGCTGTGAGGTTCAAGTTGCCATCTGGTGGTCGATGAATGGGACAGTAGTAGAGGAGATGTTCTGCAGTTTGGAGTTCTGGTCCACAGTCGCAGAATGGTGATTTGACGAGACCCCATCGGAACATGTTGTCGTTGAAACGGCCTACCCCAGTTCTTAGGCGGTTGAGTCGTACCCAGGCTTTCCGGGGTAGCGTTGAGCCAGGTGGGGGTTCGGTGTTGGGTTGGACCATGAACTGGTTGGGTCTTGCAGTATTATCCCAACTACTTCTCCACGCTTCCAGGATGTTAAAGTTGGAATCATGAAGTTCTGCAGCATGATGAGGAAAAGGGTGGCGAGATTTTAGCCTTTGGCGCTTTCCAGGTTGTACCTCGGCGATCAACTGGTTTAGGGCATGGTTTTTGTCCAGCACAGCATGTTGAGCAAGGCAGTGGGTAGCTTTTTCTCTACGTAAGCTGGCCGGGGCAATGCCTGCCAGTACTGGTAGGAACTCCGTGGGGGTGGGACGCAGACATTCGGTGATTATCCGCATGGTGTCGTTGAGGGCAACATCAATTTTCTTTGAATGGGTACTTCGGCACCACACTGGTGTTGCGTATTCAGCTGTGCTGTAAGTAAGCGCAAGAGCACTTGTACGGAGTGTGTGAGTGTTTGCACCCCAGGATGAGCCAGCTAGGCGTCTCAGCAGATTGTTTCGAGCTGTTACTTTGGCACGAAGAGCATCTATGTGCTGTTTATATGTGAGCTGTCGGTCGAGCTTCACTCCTAGGTACGTGGGGGATGGGTTATGTGGAAGTGGAGTCCCATGCAGGTAGACAGTGAGTTGGCGCTTGGATTCCATGTTGTTTAGGTGGAAAGGTGTGGTGGTAGTCTTTGCCAAGCTCAATTTAAGTCTCCCCGTTGTTGGAGGATGATCAAACAGGGGGAAGTGTGTTGTTGTCGACACGGCGGGACCCCTTGACCGTTCTCCACTTCCCCAGGTCCTCCGCGTGTTCGTTTGATTCGGGCTGAGTCGATGTGCAAAAGTCAGAGGCTGGAAATGGAGAAGTTCTTGCAAGATGTTTTACTGAACGTTCAGGGCACAACACGAATCGATTCGGGCTCCTGTGAGTCTCAGATTTCATCAGGAAGCCCCGAGCAACTACAGTCACACGTACATATAGGCATAGTATGTTAATTATATTAATTAGGGGCGGGCAGTCCTTCCCCTCATGTAAAAATCTGAAACAAAGAAAGTCAAGCAAAGTTCGATTTTGGCATTTTGACAAAGTACAGACCATATCTGTTGGTCCACAAATCTTGAGATTAGGGTTCCTCTTCGAAGGCACTTGACAGCCTTCAGGGACTTTCCCAAGGTGGGAGACGCAAAAGAAAACACTTGGGGGGCTGTTCATCACTCAAGGGGAAATAGGACCGCAGCTTCACACTACATTCTTTGTTTTAAGTAGCGGATGTTCAGGAGAGAGACCTAATAGTCAAGGTCGACCTGTCTATGATACAAAGTTTTAAGCTAAACATATAACATAGGTGATATCTTCAACGTTCTCAGGTATTCCGCTATCAATGCCATATCAGCAGTTAGTGATTCTTCCACCATGCGCCAGCTTTTGTGGGAGTAGCATAGTGCAAGATCGTCAGCATATCCATATTGATGAGACTTGGTTTTGGTTCCTGTAAATTGTGACAAGTATGAAAACAAATCTAGATTTCAGAAAGCTAATTAAAAAGAGATTAAACGAATTCAGAGGAAAAATAAATGACACAAACATATTCCATAACAGAAAGGAGTACAAAATCCCAAAGTGATAAGAGTGAGCGTCATTTCAAGTTGATTTGAAATGACGCGGGTGTGTTCCTCACTTCTGTTCGTCCATTCTGTTGCAGTAGACGACATCATATGAAGGCCAAGTTTATAATTAAAACCCACCATTCCATGGGACCAAACGATTGTACTGTAGATGCAAAAGCTAAGTAAGTTTAGTAAACTCACTTATACGAGACCATTTTATAACTTGGCACAAGTACAAATAAATATATATAATGATTTCCACCCAAAATAGGTTCCCTCTTTTATTCACTCAGTGTTTCTCAACCAGCTACGTGCCATGTGATAAAAAGTCATACAATGTTAATCAGTTAGTTCGAAAAATATGATTCCTTATTACAAATATAGTGGCCCGGTGGTCGACTGGTTAGCACGTCGGCCCCACGGGGCAGAGGTGCAGGGTTCGACTACAGCTCCGACCTTCCTGTGTGGAGTTTGTTCTCCCTATGCCTGCGTGGGTTTTCTCCGGGTACTCCGGTTTCCTCCCACATCCCAAAAACATGCATGACAGGCTGATTGAACACTCCAAAAAATTGTCCCTAGGTGTGATTGTGATCAAAGCCATCGCTGCCCCCAACAAGCTGGCTTCATGCCCAACCGGTCCACTATAGATCACATCTCCGCAGTTAGACTCATTGTTGAGAAGGTCAGAGAGTTTCGGAAGGACCAACATCTCTTTATAGCCTTCATAGATCTCAAAGCTGCCTTTGATACAGTTGACCACCTCTCCCTTTGGAACGTTCTGAAATACCTTGGAGTGCCACCCAAAATAACCACATTGTTCCAGCGACTCTACAACAACTCAGAGAGCTGTGTTCGTGTGAATGGGAAGGACTCAGAGTGGTTCCCCATTAACAGCGGGGTCAGACAGGGCTGCGTGGCCGCTCCTGACCTATTTAACTGTGTCATTGACCACCTTATGATCCGAGTCCGGGAGCAAGTCTCAGGCGTGTCGTTCGGCAACTTCCACCTGACCGACCTTGAATACGCTGATGACACCACCCTGTTCAGCAACTCCCTCCAACACCTCAGCAGTGCTCTCTCCATATACCAAACAGAAGCAGCAAAGCTGGGCCTCCAAGTAAGCTGGCAGAAAACCAAACTTCTGAACATCGGTGACGGACCCCACCCCTCCCCCCTGTTCTTTGGCACAGACGAAGTGCAATTCGTCAATTCCATCATCTACTTGGGCTCCACTATTACTAGCAGCGGCGATCTCAAGCCAGAGATTGACCGCAGACGCGCCCTCGCGGCCGCGGCAATGCAGTCACTGTGGCGGCCCCTCTGGCGCCACCACTCAGTGTCCCAAAAGACCAAGATGCGCATTTATAACTCAGCAGTTCTTCCCATCCTCCTGTATGGTGCAGAATCCTGGCCTTTAAACAAGACCCTGGCCAAGAGGATCGACGGCTTTGACAGCAGGTCACTCAGAACCATCTTGAACATCAGCTGGCACCTCCATGTTTCCAACTCAGACCTCCGAAAACGTACTCTTCAGCCCCCTGCATCCCGACTGGCCGCTCAGAGGCGCATCCGTTGGCTTGGACATCTCCTCCGATTACCCCCGGAACACCCAACTCGTGCCATCTTCTCATTTGATCCAGCGACAGCCGGCTGGAGAAGGCCACGCGGCAGACCACACACCAGATGGCTTGATGTCATCAGAGAGGATCTCAAACACCAGGGCCTTACCCTAGAGGATGCAGCGGACCTGGCCCATGACCGTGGTCATTGGCGGGCCCTGGTGAAGCTGATCGGCTCTACGCACCACCAGCACTGTGGGGCTCCAGTGCTGGTGGTGCGTATTGATGATGTTGTTGCTCCCAGTCTCACCTGTTGTGTCCGTCCCGTCAGGAAGCTGAGGATCCACTGGCAGATCGTAGGGGACACACCGAGGTGGAGAAGTTTGGGGGTGAGGAGTTCCGGGATGATGGTGTTGAACGCAGAGCTGAAATCCACAAACAGAATCCTTGCATAGGTCCCTGTGCTGTCGAGGTCCTCGAGGATGTAGTGCAGACCTATGTTGACTGCGTCTTCCACAGACCTGTTTGCCCGGTAGGCAAACTGGAGAGGGTCCAGCAGGGGTCCGGTGACGTTCTTTAGGTGGTTCAGCACAAGGCGTTCAAAGGACTTCATGACCACAGACGTCAGGGAGACAGGCCTATAGTCGTTCAGTTCCGATGTTGCCGATTTCTTGGGAACTGGGATGATGGTAGACTGTTTGAAGCAGGATGGGACCTCACACAGCTCCAGAGATCTGTTGAAGATTTGTGTGAAGACCGGAGCCAGCTGGTCAGCGCAGACTTTCAGGCAGGAGGGGGACACTTTGTCGGGCCCCGCAGCTTTCTTGATCTTCTGCTGCTTGAAGAGCCGTCTCACGTCCTGTTCGTGGATCTGTAGTGGAGAAAAAGAGGGTGGAGGGGTAGATAGAGTAGTTTCTGGTAGAGGTGGGTGTGTGTGGGAAATGGGGGTGTCCTTTTCAAATCGGCAGAAAAACATGTTTAGTTCATTAGCAAGACCTTTATTGTTCACTGTTTGGGGGGGTGGCATTCTATAGTTAGTGATTGCTTTCAGGCCATTCCATACAGATGCAGAGTCGTTAGCAGAGAACTGTTTTTTCAGCCTCTCTGCATAGCTTCTCTTAGCGATGTTAATTTCCTTTGTCAATTGGTTTCGGGCGTGTTTGTACAGTGCCCGATCTCCACTTCTAAATGCGGCCTCTTTCTCTTTCCTGAGTTGCCTGAGTTTGGGAGTAAACCATGGCTTGTTATTGTTGAAGGAGCGGAAGGACTTCGTTGGTACACACATGTCCTCACAGAAACCGATGTATGATGTTACAGTGTCTGTGTATACAACCCGTTGAAGTTTCAAAGACGCCCCAATCAGTGCAGTCTAAGCATTCTTGTAGAGCTAGCTTTGCTTCATCTGTCCATAACAACCGGTTTAGCACATTTGAGTTTCTGTCTGTATGTAGGTATTAAGTGGATTAAATTGTGGTCAGAAAGACCCAATGCTGCACGGGCGACCGATCGGTATGAATTTTTGATTGTTGTATAGCAGTGGTCTAGAATGTTGCCTTCTCTGGTGAAACAGTCGACGTGCTGCTTATATCTGGGAAGTTCACGGTTAAGATGTGCTCTATTAAAATCGCCCAAAATGATCAGGGGTGACTCTGGGTATTTTAGTTCGAGTTTGTTTACTTGTTCGGCTAGCGTTTGTATCGCCGTGTTGGCGTTAGCTTGTGGCGCAATGTAAACGCCGACTAGTAAAAAGGAGGTGAACTCACGTGGCGAGTAGAATGGCTTGCAGTTTAAAGACAGCGACTCCAGGTCCGGGCTGCAGTGTGCGTCGAGCTTCGTGACATCAGTGCACCATTCTTTGTTGATATAGAAGCAAATCCCGCCACCTTTCGATTTCCCTGATAGCTCCGTGTCGCGGTCGGCTCGGAGAAGGCGGAAGCCGGGTAGATGTAGCGCGGAATCCGGGTGGCGGTCACTGAGCCAGGTTTCAGTGAAGCAGAGCGCAGCAGAACGTGCAAAGGTTTTGTTGGTCTTTGTGAGGAGAAGAAGTTCATCCATCTTGTTTGGCAGAGATCGTAGATTAGCAAGATGGATCGATGGGAGCGGGGTTCGAAATCCGCGCTGCCGGAGCTTGACGAGCCGGCTCGCTTCCCCCTCCTCCGGCGGCGTTTCCATGCTCCGTACAGCGCAGGCGCTCCACTCGCGATTAGCTCCGAAAAACCTTGTGGATTTTCGTGTGCTGGTGAAAAAAGACCGAGCGTAGACTCCCCAATGCGCAGCAACTTTTCCCTCGTGTAAGTAAGCCGCTCAGGGTCGCCAAAAACTAATGAAAATGACAAAAACAGGGATAATACTAAGGAGCGTGTCACCGAGGCTGCCATCCCTGTCGGCGCCTGATGACTTTAGAAATGAGAAGGCAACATTCTAGACCACTGCTATACAACACTCAAAAATTCATACCGATCGACATTGGGTCTTTCTGACCACAATTTAATCCACTTAATACCTACATACAGACAGAAACTCAAATGTGTTAAACCGGTTGTTAAGACTGTGAATAAATGGACAGATGAAGCAAAGCTAGCTCTACAAGAATGCTTAGACTGCACTGATTGGGGCGTCTTTGAAACTTCAACGGGCACACTGGATGAATACACAGACACTGTAACATCACAAATGGGAATTTTGACCGTAGCCCGAATTTTGATTGCATATAAACCTATTCAATATCATCAATAAAGACAGGTGAAGCTGTTCCAGAAGCAGTCATGAAAGTCCATGCGATGACATTGCCTCCATCATGCTACCCAGATGAGCTTTTGTGTTTCGGATCATTAACAAATCCTTTCTTTCGCCATAATTTGGCATATTTGGCTAACCAGGGAGGACATGCAAACTCCACACAGAAAGGCCGGAGCCAGAATCGAATCCTTCATCTCTGCACTGTGAGGCGGACGTGCTAAACCAGTCGCCCACCGTGACGTGCAAACAATCAATAACTTTGAATTATATGCCTGCAACATGTTCTAATAAAGCTGGGACAGGTATTTAAAAAAAAAAAAAGACTGAGAAAGTTGAGGAATTCTCATCACACCTGTTTGGAACATCCCACGGGTGAACAGGCTATCTGCGAACAATGATTGGGACCCATAATTGGGTAGTTAAGGAGCTTCCCTGAAGCGCTCAATCATGCACAAGCAAAGATGGGGTGAGGTTAACCTCTTTATGAGCAACTTTGTAAGAAAACTGTCCAACAGTTTAAGGACAATCTGTTTGCAATTACGATTGCAAAGAATTTAGGGATTTTATCCTCTATGGTCCATGATCTCATGAAAAGGTTCCGGAGAAATCACTGCATGTAAGCGACAAGACCGAAAACCAACACTGAATGCCTGTGACCTTCGATCTCCCAGGCGGCACTGCATCAAAACTTGACATCCATGTATAAAGGATATCACCACATGGGCTCAGGAACATTTCAGACAACCAATTTCAGTAAATTGCCCTGCGATTGGCTGGCAAGCGGTTCAGGGTGTCCCCCGTCTACTGCCCGAAGACAGCTGGGATAGGCTCCAGCACCTCCCGCGACCCTTGTGAGGTTAAGCGGATCGGAAAATGAATGAATGTAGATATGAAAATGAATGAATGAATTTCAGTAAATACAGTTTGGCACTACATCCGACTTAAAACTCTACTATGCAAAGCAAAAGCCATTTATCAACAACACTCAGAAACACAGCCGGCTTCTCTCGACCCGAGCTCATCTAAGGGGGACTGATGCAAAGTGGAAAAGTGTTCTGTGGTCTGACGAGTCCACATTTCAAATTGTTTTGGATTACTTTGTATTTGTGAATTACAAGTATGGAAGGGGACATTTTGAGCACAAAAACGTGTTTTGCGCACACAAGAACTATTCTTGTGTGCGCAAAACATCATCAAGTTGAAGACGAGTTAAAACACATCTTTTTAATCACAAGAGCAAGCTGTAATGCTTGGAGACATGGACATACAGGTCATTCAATTGTAGCTTAAGACATTAATACGGCATCCTCCACGGTTTGAGTGCTGCACTTACATGAAATCACACTTAGGCAATGTACTTTTATTATAGAGATTGGTGCATCTTTTGAACATTTCTACACACAATGTTCTGATGAAAAATGTCAAATTTCAACACCACAAGAAGCAGCCAGCACATTTTTATTTCAGGTCAACCAGTAGATAAAGACAGAAATGTCAATCACTATTTACTACACTGCAGAGGAGACCAAACTGATCAATATATGACATGTTTATCATTTTGAAAAGACACAGTATTATAAAATGTTTGCGAAGGTGCAGCTTATCAAGTTCACCCCCCCCCCCCCCTGCTTTACATTATGACTTCATGATCCATAAAAAAAACATGCATGAAATAAATCCATGTATTTAAAACTAAATTATTAACAAGTACAAAGTACAACACCATACACCCACACACACCCCCACACACACGATTTGTCCCAACCATTCCGTAGAGCGCCCTGCTATTGTCGTCTTGCAGTGACGTAGCACTTCGGGTTTGTCGCTCATTAATGTCTCACTTTGGTAAAACGATTACTTTGTGTCAAATTTACGAAATAGAAATTATTTTTTCATGCTTCATTTAATGTATTTTGTTTCGTTGCTTGTGGCATGAACATATTTCGTTTGGGCTTTTCTCAAATCTCTGGTTGGAAAGATAATGGAGGTGCTACCCCATCTGTTGTTGGCAAATAGCAATGGATATTAAATACCGATTCCCTTTTCATGTGCTCACTGTAAACGTGTTGAGAGATGTCAGAAAGTTAAAAACAACAACAACAAAGCATATACGGGGAGAGCCCACCATTAGTGCAAGTCGTGCTTTGACAGATCAGCAGGTCTTCCCTGCTTGATGGAAATCTTTCCAAATCCACATGAGATTAGTATGCTCATCCAAGGTGGTGGCAACAAGTTTGGAATAAACACAGCGATTGTACGGCACCGGACTGTAATGGAAGTAATTCCCATGTGGAGGGTCTGTGGGAGGAATGCCCAGGTATTCCATGCACATCCCCAAGTACACGTCTTCAAGGTAGATGGCTTTGACAAATCTGGAAGCTGCCACAAGCTTTTTAGGCAGGTCCGAAGACAGAATATAACCCAGGCCCAGAGCATAACGTGGGTACTGTGCTTTCGGGTAAATATCCACCGGGACATACCACTTGGCGGTGGGATTTCTCCGTACTTCTGCTCCTCTGGCCACATGTCCAGTCATGTAGTTTTTTGTGGGTGCATTTAACAACATGGAGATGAGATTTGGCACATTAAGGTATATGTCGGAATCAATCTTCATGGCATAAGAGGCACCGGAACAGTAGGAGGTGAGCCACTCCAGCATCACCATGGTTTTGATGGTCAGGTTGTTGTAGCTGTCCAGAAAATTACTTTGGATCAAGTCTTGATGCTCCTTGCTTTCTTGCTGCAGCTGTTCTTCAAGGTGTTCCACAGGTTCGCCGCTATGCAGCCCCATCAGGAAGAAGACGTTGACCACCTTGTCCAACACCACACTTTCCCCGCCCCAGGTGCTGCGAATAATGTCTCGATGGCGTCTGTTGTGAGGCGTCACAGGAACCATCAGGACCACAAAAGGTTTCTGTTCGTCACATTTGTTTGGCTCATTTATAATAAAGTGATACTCAGAGGGGTAAGCCACAATGTATGGGCTTCGGCGTACAGGGAGCAGCTGACTTTCAGCGTCACTTCCTTCAAGTGCTTGTCCGGCTTTCACGACCTCTGACTCTGGAGAAATGTGCCAATCAGCTCCCGTGACAGAAATGTTGCCAATTCTTTTCAGCACACTCCACCATTTTGTTGCATTATGTTGCATCCACCATTCGGGTCTCCAGTCACTTGCACTGTTCTCTATGTTTACGCTGTAATAAAACAAAACGACTGCCAGTGCCACTACGAAGAGGAGGCAGCGAGGCCGTGGAGCACTGCACCATCTCCTGTGTCGCCAGTCTTCCAACATTCCCTGTCTGAGAGATGAGAGAGACAAGTTGAAACTCAATTACACATACTACAACAAAGACGAAGTGTCACATTCAACGACCTGATCCCCAACCACACACATTTTTAGTGGCCCACTAAAGCAAATAGTCTGCTAATTCCAGTTTCTTGCAACATGGATTTGTTGTTTTCATTTTGGAAGAAAATCTGTGCAAAAATTGCAACTTTTTTTCCCTCATCACAAATATTACCACAAATACCCGCCACCAAAACATAAATGAATGAATGATCAGGTTAAAAACAGTTGCATTATTTCCTCAGGGTGGATTTTAAAATACTTTGAAAAGTATTGAGTGGTAGGAGTGATTCTCGATTGAAGGCGGCTTGAAGTTCAGTGCAAAAATTTGGTGCAAATTATAAAAAAGTTGCTTTACCAAATTCTGTTCTTGTTCATGTTAATGTGTTGTGAATAGCATTTTTTTTTTCCTCACGAGTTTGCCCATAGCACTTTAGCAATAAAAATCAGTGTATGAGATAGGAGGAGGATCATTTCTGTGTCATCCAGGGGGCAGTGAGAGGCTCGAGCTGGTGCATCTGTATATAATGAAGAGTAAAGCTGAGTGGCAGAACACATCCACCATATATACTGTATATATATGTGTGTGTGTGTGTGTGTGTGTGTGTTTGTATAAAGATGAAGAATCACGCATATAAAGTGGGTCACCAACACCAACACCCAACACTGATAATAAAATGCTCTGCACTCACCATTTCCTTGCTGAGTAAGGAAAGCATTTTTTCATTACAAAGAAAGAGCCAAACTTGGGAGTTAGTAGGTTTTTATTTATTTTATTAAGGCTCTCAATATGAACCCCAAAATATACCTTATGGTTCAACCAAATACTAAAGGATTTGGAGAACAATATTCTCCTTATCGTAGTGCCATCCTGAGTTGACAAAGTGTTAGAGGAATCTATGAGCAAAATTGTATCACGTTTAAAGTTTCATTTTAATTTGGGCACATCGAAACGTTTGGGTGCGTATCCAGCACCCCCCAAATGCCTGTGCATAAAGGCACTGGCCGGAGGGCAGTGTTGTGTCCAAGGACCGGCAACCCGAGGCCAAGGCCAAGGCCAAGGACTTGACTCCGAGTCCAAGGCCGAGGACCAAGGACCTCCCCTCGGTCCTCGAGCCGGTCCTCGAGGCCAAGGACCGGCTCGAGGAACACATCTCTGCCGGAGGGCTGTTGAAGTCCACAATTAGCACCTCAATGCAGGTGGGCGATCACGGGGGAGAGGGCGAAACTCGGTCACAAAAGGGGAATGAATGATTCGGGAACAGCGGTTGAACAACAAAAGACGAGTTGAGAACACCCGTCGCGCCCAGGCGACATTGGCCATCCGCAAAGTCTGCAACATGTTAATTCAATGTAGACCAGACAGAAAAGGCGCCAACGTACTGGTGGTTCAATGTTTAAAACAGGTAACCAATCACTACCGAGGGGCCGGACCGGGGGTGCGGTATGCAAATATCGGGGGCAGTGTTTTCCTTGTATGTTACAATAAAAGTCTGAATTGGCGGGAAGGGAGCTCGAGTGTGATCGCGGAGCAACTAACCGTCGTTCGCTCTCAGAGATCCGCTTCCGCCGATATTGAAGACAATTTTCCTGTGTGCCGAGTCATTTCTTTAACTTTGTCCGAGAAAATCTCTGACACAAAGTCACTACCATTGGTGAGTATGAATGGGTAAATATCATAGATTTTTTCCCCCCTGTTGTGTAAGGTTAGGCCTCTTTGGCACATAGATACTGTATGGGTGACTCGAGCTAGACTGTTATATTCCTCCGACCCGACCGGTGCTTTTGTTTGCCTTTCTTTATTTATGGCACTCTATGCATACATACTAGTTGAATCCAGTTCAGACCGAGAAGTCACACATTGTCACATGAGATCGGCAAAGTATAAGAGTTGAAATCACTTGGGATTGGAATTTGACCTTCTTCTTCATCTGGCAGAAAGTGCTCCACATCTGTATATGCAATCTTTTTGGCTTTCATTAAATAATTGAAGGTGGCACGGTGGTCAATTGGTTAGCATGTTGGCCTCACAGTGCAGAGGTACAGGGCTCGATTCTGGCTTTGGCCTTCCTGTGTGGACTTTGTTTGCATGGCAGGTTAATGTAACACTCGAAATTGTCCCGAAGTGTGAGTGTGAGTGTGAGTGCGGATGGTTGTGTGTCTATTTATGCCCTGCGATTGGCTGACAACCATTTGAAGTTGCACCCTGCCTACTGCCCGAAGACAGCTGGGGTAGGCTCGAGCAATCCTGTAACCTTAGTGAGGATAAATGGATTAGAAAATGGATGGATAAATCTATCAATAGTTTTTTTATTGATTACACAGTTTTCTGGCAGTCAAGGAAAGGAAAATTTCAGATCATAACGTTTTAATACCATCTTTATCAAAGATTTTTGCTCTTCACCAAACGTAGACTGTGAACATGTTTCACTCACTGATGTAGCGGAGGTGTAAAGAATGGGATCAACTGCATAAAGATGAACCTTTGTGAGTTGCTGATGGTGTAGTGGTATACTCGCCGGACATGTGTGCGGGCAGCGCGGGATCGGTTTTCACTCAGTGACGATGTGGATGTGAATGGTTGTCTGTCTCTGTATGGGCCCTGTGACTGACTGGCAACCAGTTCAGGGTGAAGTCCAGCTTTCACCCAAGGTTGGCTGGGATAAGATCCAGCATACACAGACACTGTAACATCACAAATCTATAATACACTAGTCTATAATACTCAGAGAATGTTTAGAGATTCAGCCATCTTGTTACCTCTGCGTCCCGCGTCCGAGACGCATAATTTTCCCACGGGACGCACAGTTCCAAATAATGTGCGTTTTTGGGACCCAAGGAAATTTCTCAGTCAAAACAAGCAAACAAACAAAAAAACTACGGCAAGCTGAGGATTTCACAGTAACAATCATTACCGGTAGCGTGTCGTTTCCGTGGCGTCATTTTCACGGTACCGAAAAATAGTTTCATTATAAAAGTCACCGCACTTGAATTGACTGTGTGATCCACGCGATTTCACTGCGCCTGTATGTGTGTTTGTGATGTGATGTGGTGTGTGAGTGTGTTTCTTCTAATTTACTTTCGTTTTGTTTTGTTTTCAGTGTTGGGGGGGGGGGGGGGGGACACAACAGACGACGTTAGGTGCGCATGCGGGTTGTTATTTTAGTCCGCAAACTGAGGAATCGCGCAGATGAAAGTTTGAGATGGCGGCGAAAAAAACTCACCAAGGTCTACTAATTACGATATTTAAGAAATGGGAATGCGAGTCTGATTTTTCGTATGAATCGTCAAAGGGCGTATCACTAAACTCACCTGTGACGTATGCACAGAACGCGATAGCGAAATACGACGCGAGGCACGATTATGAGGCAAATTGGTTAGATTTGTAGGCTAATCGCTGTGAAAAATATTATGAAACAGTCTTGGTTATTCTATAATTTACTGGTTGTAGCATGGTAACTTTATGAATAAAACATTCGTCACAAGGTGTAGTAATGCTAATGTTAACTGTTGGTAGAACTCATGATGACGTGTGTTAAATTCTTTCGTCAAATTGATCGTAGATTACACATGCATCGTCTTGGGAAGAGGATGTCAAGCCACATCAATACTTACAAAGATTAACACTGCAAAGATTAATTACCAGTCAATTCATCTTTGCAGTGTGAGATTGGAAAAAATACTCTGATGATGCCACATGAGTACACCAGTTTTTGATCCATTTATTTTTTGGAATAAACCTGGAGTAGACAGCTGCTGATGTAATGTTCATTGTTAATGCATCGTTTTCAAACATTGACCCTTGAAACATGATACTTTTGAGTTTCGGAATTCTTGATTATCAATATCAGTCAAAATAGAAAAATGGGTTCCCATGATGAACGTTTACGGAACCCAACATTTGTTATCGTGGTTTCCCATTGGGTAATCCGACGGAACCGAAAAACGGTTACCGTGAATTTCCGAAATCCTCAGGCCTGCTCCTGAATTATTTACATTTTTGCAGCATTTGTTTATCATTGTATGTATATGTTGTTGTTTGTGTTATTATCATATGCAATTGAATAAGTAGACCCTTTCAGAATTCGAAATTTGGGACTCTCTCAATGCATAATGGCACTCATACTTTTCTGATCAGCGAGTCCCTGGGACTCGCTGCCGGTAAACTGTAAAATTATCACTGAGAGAGTACCGCTTTTTCTGCAGCAAGTGATTGACTTCTATGCAAAGTCATTTCTCAACTTGTCTTCCGTGCCATGTCATGCCTGTTGAGTGTTGATTTGCTTCATATTAAGAAACTACTGCACTAAAACATTAATTCATAAATATACTGTATACCATATGATTTTTTTTCTCAGTATAAATAACACGTACCCTGACTGTTCTACTCTTTGAATAAAAACACTTCATTCAAGCGTTAGGGAGTGCAAAGGGTTATGATGGAGGGGTGTTGCAAATCATGAAGACCTGCCAAGTGGTATGATAGCATTGTTTTATACATGTCCTCAGCTAGGCCTCAGTTTCAAAATCAGTCCTTGGTCCTTGGCCTTGGCCTCGGAGGCAAGTCCTTGGTCCTTGGCCTTGGCCTCGGAAAATTTCTCAAGTCCTTGGCCTTGGCCTTGCCCCGGAAAATTTTCCAAGTCCTTGGCCTCGGAGTCAAGGCCTTGGCCTCGAGTTGCCGGTCCTTGGACACAACACTGGTGGTTACACTCACATTTAGGGACAATTTTGATTGTTCAATCAGCCTGCCATGCATGTTTTTGGAATATGGGAGGAAACCGGAGTACCCGGAGAAAACCCACGCAGGCCCGGGGAGAACATGCAAACTCCACACAGGGAGAGGCCGGAACTGTGAGGTCGACGCACTAACCACTGGCCCACCGGCCCACCGGGCCACCACCTGCTTTATTTTATTTTATTTTTTTAATACTTTTTGTGAAAATGAGACTGGTCTATAGCTTGCACGGACAGCTCGCGAGATCCCTGCCAATGAGGACGCTGTGCCTATAGGTAAGCAACCCAGCAGGATTAGTTTCATCATGGCTCTCATGTTATTCTTCGCATGCTTTCATTTCATATTCACGGTTTCTCCCATCGAGACTAAATGCATTTGAATTGCTTGCAAATGTATGAAAATGCGTCCAAGCGAGGCTGCTGTATACATCATGAATATCCTTTTGTTGCGTGGTAAAGGAAAAGCCGATACAGTCCACACAAGCCATTATCATTTCCGACTGTGCTGGAGAGACATAAAATAAAAATGGAATTTGTCTTCACTTGGCTCTGTTTATTACTTTGAGAAATCCGTTGAGGTTAAAAAAAAAGTCCAAGGAAGAAAATTAAGGGCAAAAAACATGCCCTGTAAAATATCCTTCATTATTCTTCGGCAGCCTTGGAATAACACACTCGGACAAAGAAGCCACAGCAAACACGCCAACCTTGACTCCACTTCCACTTGTCCACCAAAAATGAGATCCAAGGGCGGAATGATTGTTCCCTTCCAATTTGATTTCCACCGTGTTTACTACAGTATCAGCGCGGCTGCCAGCTGCCAATCGCTACGTCGATAGGTTAGACCTTACAATCGTGAAGCTTCTATGATCGAACATGGCAGATAACGCCCAAGTAGTCGACATCTTGATACCGTCCCCCCTCCCACCCCCTCATCCGCTCATCGTGTTTACTTGAGGTAGTGAAAGCTCACGTTCTGGAAGTTTGCCCCATTCCAAAATGGTCTCGTTTTGGCAGGCAAAACGATAACACTGGTTGCTCGGTTGCCTATTTGAAACACGAGAGCAGCTGGGGAGATGACTCACACACGCACACACACACAATGGTCCAAACAAACAAACCTTTGGTCCAATTGTGTCTCCCCACTAAAAATCTTAAGGTTGACTCGGCCAACGAAATACAGTCACATCAGAATGAAAAACAGTTCACTCAGAGTGCTACTAATCTATTTCGATGTAGCCTGTTGCTGTTCTGCTGCCTATAATGATTAATTTAAAATAGTGCAAACTCATGCAAAAAAATGTTAATATCCTGAGAGAGGGCACAAAGAGCAATGGATAAGACAAAAACATTAGTGGAACGGTGTTCCTATGTGTTTACAGTCAACAAATTGTTTTTTCCCCCAAACTAACAAACTGAACTGGTCATCTCACAATACATCTCAATAATCATCTACAATGTTGTACATTTCAGAATGAACCTGAGCCGTAGCTTAATGTAGGCGCGAAATGCAGGATGCGAGAGGCTTGAGACATTGAATCATATCATTTCTCATATCCTCATCAAAAATGAGGCTAAACTTGAGATAAGTCCTATTTTCTCACGTCCTTTCAAATTTACACTGTGCCCTTAACTAGTGGCCAAAAATGAAATTACACTCCTCCAAAAAAATAAAGAACTGGGAGGGAAAAAGCTAAATGGAACCCGCAACCTGTGATGGAGAGGGCAGTACTGTACCGTAAATAAAATAAATTTTAAAAATTAACAATTACCAGTGTGGATATGCATTTCATGGACGGCATGGATTTTTCCGCCTAAAGTGATTTCCCTTATTTTTGCAATAATGAGCATGTTTAACTGATCCTATGAGCATCTGGTTTGGTATACTGGATGGCTACTCGGAATTCTCCTCAAAATGACTCGATCGTAAGCTCCAGTGCAAAAGAACCGCTTGGCAATGAGTGACTGTGCAGACCTCCACACAGGAATACTTTGATAGGATCTTTAGGGTGCAGTGTATATTAACACACACACACAAAAACATTACTAACAAGACATACAAATGGTTCTTTGTTTTTTTTTTCTCCTCTACACCCCTCGAGATCGACTTGGGACCAGTCCGCGATCTACCGGTCGATCGTGATCGACATAATGGGCACCCCTGGTAAAGACTGAAAAATTTTTTTTTAAATATCACCTAGTCACAACGAGAACATGCAAACTTGGCACAGGAAGGACTAAGATGAAATTTTAATCTAGAACCTCAGAACTGTGTGGCAATTTGGTGATCAGCGCAGTGATCGTAGTGCACAGGAAATGTGTGGTGACTTCTTTGAGCTCTCGTCCATATTCTAGCAGTAACATTTTGGACTATCCATCCATCCATTTTCCGAACCGCTTAATGCTCACTAGGCTCGCGGGGGGAGCTGCAGCCTATCGCAGCCGTCATCGGGCAGTAGGCGGGGGACACCCTGAACCGGTTGCCAGCCAATCGCAGGGCACACAGAGACGAACAACCATGCGCGCACACACACACACACACACCTAGGGACAATTTAATGTGTTCAATCAGCCTGCCATGCATGTTTTTGGAACGTGGGAGGAAACCGGAGCACCCGGAGAAAACCCACGCAGGCCCGGGGAGAACATGCAAACTCCACACAGGGAGGCCGGAGCTGGAATCGAACCCGGTACCTCTGCACTGTGAAGTCGACGTGCTAACCACTGGACTACCGGGCCGCCACATTTTTGGACTAAATGGACACCAATGATCGGCGTGTTGTTCAAGTTGAAGAAAGTGAAAAAAAAAATCCAGCTTCAGGTCACAAAAGCATGAATTTATTTTCCTTCAGCAGCCGTTGTCTCCAAAAAACAGCAACAAAGACACTATCCTTAACTTTTGTAGGATGCTCAAGTTAAAGGATAAGATCATCTTTGCTCCTGAAGACAGGTGCAAAACCTTTTTCAGTTTTGCGGTGTGGAAAACGGGATAACAAGTTGTCACTGAAGTTCTCTCAATGTTTTAACCCAAGTTATTTTCAAGGTTTTAATCAAACTTATTTGATACACTCAAATCAGGAGAGGGATAAACATACAGTATAAGAACCATGAACCCCAGATGTTGTCCGTGTGTTACTCCGATACTCCTCCACACTTTGTAAACGGGATAAAAAAGGAGAAGTACTGTACTTCAACGGCAATAAGCATTAACGAGTGTAATAAAATGACAAGCCTATGACGTGTGTCTATTTACTTTCAGGAGTGGAGTTGTGTTTATTACCATATTTGCAACTGACAGACTCAGTTGCTGTTTACACATTTCAGTGACTGAGGCTCGTCATTCTTGTTATTGAGGAGTTTCTATTTGCAAAGCACACTAATTAGTTTTCCTCTGCCTGACTGCCACGTCAGTCATTTGCTTCCCACAGCCTCACGATTTTGGTGAGAGACATTGTAAGCATTTTCTGGTTGCCAAACACCTCATGAGAGTAACTTAAACAATAGTTGAATAAACGTATTCTTGACTTCTTTCTATGATTTCAGTCATAATGGCCCTACAAGGGAAATGGTAACTAAAATGTGGCCCGCGGCAAAAATGAGTTTGACACCCCTGTTGTACAGTATGTGCCTTGGGATTGACTGGTAGCCAGTTCAGGGAATAGTTGGGAGAGGTTGGAGCTCACCAATGACCCTGAATTGAATAAGTGGTGTCGAAAATGCATGCAAATAGTTCACAAGTTGGAAAATGAGTCTGCAGATCAAAACAATTACCGTATTGATAGTTTTGTCTTGCCGGCTTATTTGTCGTTATGACATCCTGTTTCAGTTAGTCATCCAAATCAGGAGTGGATAACCTACTACAGTCGAACATGTTTTCAACATACCCCATTTACAACGTTCACATTTCAAAAGTCCCGGTTTCACGCAATTCATTTTCCATTTGCCAATTTTGCCGACAGCAAACACGCTTGTAATGTGCACTTCCTTATAACGACCCGATTTCTCCCCACAAAAGGCCTTTGTTACAATGAAGCGTGGAAAGCTAATTGCCACCGCGTTCTTGCTTATGACTCAGCACATTGTTATACTTCCGGATGCACGGCATGTTCATGAGCAAATGGTCTGAAAACGTGTGTTGTAAACCGAAGCAAATCTCACTGTCTGTGAAGGCTGAAATACTCTCTCACTTTCGAAAGGGAGTCTCCCAGACGAAGCTCAGCCGAGACTACGAATCGGGAGTCAACGATTTCCACAATCATTCACAATGGCAACAAAATCATCAGAAGGCACTTTTCATTTGCCAATTGAATATTTTCAGAGAAGAAATAGGAATGCTATACGGTTGTTTGTTGCGTCTATTATAAAACCATTTTTTTTGTCATCCTGTAAATTTGTAATTGACATGTTTATACTGTATTACATATTCATGTTTTTGCATCTTTAATATTCATACTGTATTATACAGTACAGTACATCGTGGTTGGCAGCCATTTTATTGGAGATGGTTACAACTAACCACCGTTATAACATAAAGATTCATGATGTCTCTAGAGGTACTTTGTAACAAGTTTCTACTGTACCGTTAGCTGTGTTTTGGTTTATTTTATTTTAATTACATTTACTTTGGTTTCATGTTTTGCCAGATTTGTCCCGTGTCCCATAGTCCTGTCTTGCCTTGGTGGTTAAGGTATCGTTTCCACTTGTTCTGATCACTTTCCTGTGCAGGGCCGGTCCTACACAATGTGGTGCCCTTAGTGAGATTTTTATATGCCACCCCCACTTCATCGACAATTTAGATATGCTGACAAAAGAAGTTTGCTTTTTAACATTGCCGTTAAATCGCAGGTATCAAGCTCAAGGCCGGGGGACCAGATCTGGCCCGCCATGCATTTTATGAGGCCCGTGAAAGCAAACCATGCATGACAACGTCCAGGATCCTAGCTACAACCCATCTGCGGCAATGCACTGGCTAAAATGGGTGATCAACAACATTGGTCTCATTTAAAAAGTGTTAATACTTTCATGCTTTTTGTTCTGCTGATGTTCGATATGGACTGTTAACAAATGCAGTATTTTATATGTATAAATATAAAATACATAATATATATTTTATATTATATAAATTTGACAGCTGGGCCGGGTCTTGTGCTGACAAATTTCAAAAGTCCCTGAGCCAAAAAGTTTGCCCACCCCTGGTGTACATGGATGTGAATAATATCTCACAGTATGTGGATTGAATTTAGCTGACATTACTTACTGTAGTTATTTTATTGTCGACGCTGATGTACTCTCGGCCCGTCTTTTGTGGATCTTCTGATTAAGGACAGCGCTGGAATTAACGTGCTTTCTGTGGAGTGAATTCCACAAATGAATACCAATTGAGGTCAATTGGTATTCATTTCATTTCTACTGTGTTTTGTGAAGTCGTCATGTATTTATGTTTAATATAAAATTTCCCTTGTTTTTTACGAGTGTTGTCTTGTTTTCTTTGCTTCTGCCACTCTCAGTGTCGACATCATTGGCTCCCATGAATCGAACCTCGTATCACTTTGACTGGTCCAAAGAGTAACGTGTTTGTCGGCAAGCCCCCTCGCTGCCCATATTTAAAACTTGCCTCAATACTCTTTTGTATTCTTTGGCATTTGACTCAGCATGACTCAGACTTGATCTTGGTTTTACTCTTTTGTGCTTTCTAAGGTCGTCGTTATTAATTTCTTGTTTTATTGTTGTATATATGATATTTGCTCCATGTACAGCACAGCGATGGCTGTTGTGAAGTGTTCTATAAATACAGTTGAGTTGAGTTGTCCATTCTCGAGTGTTTCATATAGACGTCGTCCTTGATACACTAAGAAGTTTGTGCACAAAGTGCAAATCTGCTCTGAGGTAAAACCTGTACAACAAAAGCATTGCCTCTTTCAGTACATGAAGCTGTCACCAGAGAATTGAATCGACCGGGGGAGCAAGGGCTCATTGAGAAAATTCACCGGGGATGAGAGTGATGAAAAAAATCAGAAAATCAGCCGGGGGTCTGGGGGCCAGAAGCCTCCAGTGGGGTCCAGGGGCAACGCCCCCGGAACCTAATGGGTTTTAGAGATTTTAAAGCCTTAAAACCATTAATTTTATCAACAAAATGTTACAATTTTTGTTGAAATGCCATTCCCTATTTGCTTACAAAATTGGCACTTTATACTAAACATGCTCAAGATGAAGTGTATTCAATGTACACACTACTTGAAACTTTCACAGAAAAAAACCCCAAGATTGTTTTCTTTCAAGTGAAAATTTGACATATGCCTTTGTGCAATTTTGCTTCTGCATTCCTGGTGAGCACCAACATGTAACTTCAAATTTGCTGCTCAAAATCAAAACGAAAAAAGGAAACACATTCCCTGCCATATTTAAGATTTGTTCATTACTTGTATTCATTAAATGTTGTGTAAATGTGATAAAAAGCTGTTGATTCTTACCTCATATAGTGATAGTGAAGTCCCAAACTGTTTACTATCTATGGGTTATGAATGCATTTTCCGTATAGAATGACATCGTCACACAGAGCTTTACCAGCGACATCGCGCTTTTTCACGAAATCCGACACAAGCACAGGCAATGGTTCCTCTTTGCTGGTTCCTACTGGGGACACCGTCAGCTTTCTATCCAACCAGTCCCATTGAAACTTGTTTTTCAGATCCGCATCTATCTGATGCACGTTAGCTTCGTCACGAGTCTCGATAACATTCGGCATTTGTTTAATACAGACTACATACACGAGTAATTTCAATACAAAACCATTCAGAATTTGCGGGAAAGGGGTTTAGGAAGGCGAACATGGATTGGTTGTGATTCTGCATTTGCCAAAAACAGCGACCAATCACAACAAGTAAGACATTGGTTTTAGCCCAGATACGAAGTAACGACAAACTAACGCTTCGCGAGAAAAAACGGTATTCAAAATGGATGCTTGCAAACCTTATTTGTAAACATTACGAGTCCGAAGACAGTCTGCCGAAGACAAGTAAGTCCGGCAGCCCAGAAATAACACCAGACCCTACCCCCCCCCCCCCCTCACTAAAATTTCAAACGGATTTGGAACAATATAAAAAAGGTCCATTTTGACTGGAAAAAAGCGGAAAAATCTCATCCCTGATTCACTCATCTGAGTGGGTGTCCCCCATTGTTGTGACTAAAATGACAAACTGGGGAATCCACACGCGTGTGGATATGAGGGAACCTGACAAGGCGGTGGTGCCCTTACCGCTGATTGCAAGACCTGCTGTCAGAGCTGCGTGGTTCCAAGATATAATCCACCCTGGATCTGAAAAGTGTCAAACATCAGTTCGATCTGCACCAAGAAAGTAGCGGACCGACTGCTTTCATCACACATGTTGTTAACCTGCATGTTTTATGCCGCATTCAGGAGGCAGGTTTGAAACGTAACATGGAAAAATACCTGTTGCGCTTGACTTTCTGGGTTTCAGTCGATCACCTGACGGCTTGGAGCGTAACGACTCCCATGTCACAGCAATACTAGGTGCCCCCCACACCTGCCAATGTAGCTTCTTTACGTTCCTGGGCCTATTCAAGATGGTGCTGTAATTGGCAGTCGTCCAGTCTGCTTTGGTGTGGCTGGCATGATGACTGGTGCAGTTGAGGATGGCGAGAGAGGAGCATCAGCGCAGAGCGCGGGTTTGTATTTGGAACTCACAGGCGCTTGAAATTGAAGCGGATCTAAATGGGAGGGCTGGAGCCTATCCCAGCTGTTTTCAGCCAGTAGGCGGGGGACACCCTGAACTGGTTGCCAGCCAATCGCAGGGCACACAGAGACGAACAACCATCCACGCTCACACTCACACCTAGGAACAATTTGGAGTGTTCAATCAGCCTGCCATGCATGTTTTTGGAATGTGGGAGGAAACCGGAGTACCCGGAGAAAACCCAGCCAGGCCTGGGGACAATGTGCAAACTCCACACAGGAAAGCCAGAGCCGGGATCGAAACCACGACCTCTGCACTGTGAGGTTGACGTGCTAAACACTGGATCAACGCCCTAGAAGTGAACCAATCTTTTTTTTTTTCTTTTTCGTCAATGGACACTACAGTTAATTGTTTACTTTCAAACTTAGCTTGTAGTAGACATGTGGGACGTCATGCATGTTTTGCGCATGACCTCTCTGATCCACTGGTGAAATGACTCTTTGACTCTCTCCTCTTTCATCAATAACTGCTTCAAACAACAAGGTATGCACGACTGTATGACTGTCCATGTTTTATGTTGTGTTCTATTGCATTATTTTTCTTATTTTATGTTAAATATTCTGGAAAATGCTTTGTTACAGCTGCAGCTGTTGTGAAAGCGCCATATAAATGTCAAGTCGACAATGCTACTCAAAACAATTAATTCACAGAAGATTATTGTCAGTAGCCTCCGTCCCAAGCAGATGCGCAAGGATGAACGCATCGCATACATGTCCGATTTACGAACCATTTCCAATTACCGGTAAGTTGGAATGTTGTGTGTACCGGTACCTGATGGAGAATAGACAAACACAATGTTATCATGTTTGAAAGTTCATTTTGTTACATGCTTGATTGACCTCAAACGGGTGTGTTCATACAGCTTGTACACAATGGAGCGCAGAGAATCAGGTGTCAATTTGAGGTGAATAGACCCCCAGGCGCCTGTCAACTGACTACATCTCAGAAAGGAAGATTCAACTTCGGTGAATAGACCCAGAGGCGCCTGTTAACTGACAACTTGGAAAGGGAGATTTAACTCTGGGCGATAGGGAGTACTTGGTACGCTCCATCATGAAAAGAGGTCACGAAACCAGGAGACAGATGTATCAGTTCATGGAAAGGCCACTCATTAAAATATCCATGTTTCTGTTGGTTTATGGATGTTGGTGCTTGTACCAAGGGAATGCCTTGGCCTTCAGGGGTCCACTGCGGGACGACCCGTTGGGGCCATCCAGGGGTGTGGTATGTAAATGAAGAAGGGAGCGTTTCTCTGATATATCACTTGTAATTTGCATACACAATCAATAAAAAGCTGGCAGAGGCTGCAGAGGTCGAGTGTCTGCAGAGTTGGAGAAGCGAACACAGAGTGGCTTCATAGAAAACTCCTGCCGGCAGTGAAAGACAATCTGTTCCTGCGTTGAGCCTCTGTTCAACTGTCCGAGCGAACATCTCTGACAGTACCCTTGCAGGGGCAGCGGCTACGACAGTGGACACCTTATCATGTTCGATTAGATTACAGGTTGCATGAAAGGGTTAAACATAAATAAAAACAAAACAATGCTTTGCAAATCATGTTCATCCAATCCAATACATTGCAAAGACAAGATATTTTCAAACTGATCAACTTGATTGTTTTTAGCAAATAACCATGAACTGAATTTTACGGCTGCAATATGTTCCAAAAACGCTGGAACAGGTGGCAAGTAAGGCTGAGGAGTATGAAAGGAGCTTCCCTGAATTGCTCAATCATGCACAAGCAAACACGGAGCGAGATTCACCTCATCGTGAACAAATGCGTGAGAAAATAGTCAAAATGTTTAAGAACTATCTTCTTCAATGTACAGTTGCAAGGAATTTAGGGATTTCATCATCTATGATCCATATCATCAAAAGGTGTCAGAGACTCTGGATAATTCACTGCATGTCAGAGGCCAGGCGGAAAGCCTCCATTAAATGCCGTGACCTTCGGTCCATCGGGCGGCACTGCATGAAATACCAACGTCAATGTGTAAATGATGTAATTGTAAGTTGTACAGGAGTATACTGTTATTTAATGTTTCAAATATGTTAATTTAATGAACATAGTTTACTGTTCTGTACTTTTTTTGCTGTAATTAAGATAAAAAAAAGCTGTCTGTCCGAATCGCCAAAACAAATGAGGGAACCGCTGCAAATACAGATTGTACTGCATTTTGTAATGCATTTCCGCGTGCTCAAGGATGCACACAGTCGCTGATGCAATCTGTTTGCTTTTTAATCAACAAAATGAGAACAAATAGGACATTCACAGAAGAACTTAAAAAAAATCTTGATTGAACAAGCCGAATTACAAATCACAGTAAACAAAAGGAACAAGTTATTAATACATGTGCAGAATAAAGAGAGATAAACAAAAAGAAGAGCCAGGGGATTTTAAACAAAAACAAAGAACATAAAGCCAGAGTCTTAACTGCTTTCTTCTTTTTGGAATCCATCATAGAATTCAAGTATTGTTTGGTTTCTGCTTCAAAGATTAAGAAAAAAAAAAGGTTTTGAATGACTACATTTAGATTTGTGGATATGGAATTTTGATGGCGTATTTATTAAATTTATAATAAAGACTTATTTAGTTGTTTTTTAAAAATCATCGTTATTGAAGAAGTCAAACAGTATATTTTTCCAGTAAAGAGTGATGTCAGAGTCAACATAATAAGTAATAAATCGGGATATACAGTATGTTTCTAAAATGTGTTGGCATATAGGGTGTACAACGTTTCAGGGGACATTCCACAAAACAAACTATCAACACAGATGTCTTTCTTGAACCTAAGAAGACAATGCTTGGTAGCATAGTACCTGTGTATAATTTTAAAAGAGATTTCCATTCCTTTATCAGTCAGAAGATATTTGTATGGAAGAGACCAGATGTTTTGCCCTTGTAAATTATGAACAAAACCAGACCTTCACACAAAAGAGCTGCTCAAGACTCTTTCTTCCACTCTCACTGACATCATCCACACCTAACTGCCTCCGCCCTCACACGCACGGATAATGATACGTATGCCAATACTTTGCGGGGCTGTTCGGACACAGCCTGAGCCTCGTGGTGGTTCGAGATTTCTCCATTATAGAGGGAGGTTTTCCTTGTCTCCGTTGCCTTGAGCTTGTTCAATTAGGGTGGGTTCAGTGCCTTGAACTTCTGTTGAGCTTTTGATGCTGTCTAAATAAATTTTGATTGACCTGCTGTAAATAGAATTGTTACTCTACTATTAATAATCGTGTCATTTAGAACACATTAAAAGTATTATTACAATAATCGTTTTAACATTTAGGGAAAAAAACATTTTTAACAATAAGGCACATCCAAAGATGATGCTGTTAAACAATTTTTTTCTTGAAAAGGAAAACTCTATCATATGATTGCTCATCATCTGTGAACGAAAATTATGCTATCACAATTGCTATTTTCAAACTATAGTGATGTTTATCGACATTTGAACCGGAATACAGTGGTGTTACGCTTCCGGGGTCAGACGTCATCACGCAGAGGCATGTGACGTCATATGTTCCAACGCCACCGCCGCTTCCTGGCCGGTCCAAGGCTTGCGTCTCAGGCCCGCTTCTACCCGGACCGTTACTCGCCTTGTTTCTGCTCTCTCCTGCTCCCGAACCAGTCGGCTCCCCGGTGCCAAGAGTCTGCGGTCGTCATGTGCAAGTGAACGGCGGGGAAGAATGGAAAACCTTTCGCACCGCTGATTGGCTCTTTGGTTGGATGTAGTTTGTGGAGGAAATGATGGTGAGATCATTTGTTTGTAGGGTCTGAAGAATCAATATTGAACTGATTTTAAATGAGTTTGTATCGCATATTAAATTCAAAATATGTTTTTTTCCCAATTAATTACGTGTATTATGTTTCTGGGAGTGATCAGATTTTTGCGGAATATTTTCTCTGGAGAATTTACTCGGCAGCAGCGGTGGGATGGAACGAAGTACACATACTTAGTTACTGTACCTAAGTAGATCTTTTATGTATCTATACATTACATGAGTATTTATTCATCAGACAACTTTTTCCTGTTACTTTCTACATTTGAAAACATAGATATGTTTTGATATGTTTAGATATGTTCGATTCATTACTTTGTCAAAGAAGTAAATATAGTCAGGTAAAGGCAACGTTGGGTTGATCTATTGACTCATTAAGATCTTGGGGAGTTGGAGGATGGAAAAAAATACCTTCGGCAGTAGGAGGAATGTCAACCAATGAGTATTAACGACAAATTGAAAGAACATTTGAAGTTGCAAGATATTCCCCATCGCTGACCTATTTTAAGAGAATTGTGAGTGGCAGCTGATGATTCTTGGCAAATGTGCTGTCTTTTGCCAGCCTAAAAATCACCACCTTCCGGCATTCACAATTAATGTCCCAACCGAAAAAGCACATAAATGTACCGTTATTTTTTTCAGTTGTGACAATGAAATATTTAGATTTTTTTTATTATTATAATTTTGATTATTATTATTTTTTTCTTATTAAGTTTACACCTTATTGAGTTTACAACCTTAGTAAAGCCAAAGGAACATGTTTGAACAAAAATCTAAATAAAAAAAAATAAGACTGGGAGTTTTTAAAATCCTCAGGAATCATTTGCCTGTGTTTAGAGTTAACTCGTTAATTCAGATGATTAGGTAAATAGCCCCTTTAGAGTATTTTTTCATGATATGCATATTTTTGAGATAGGAATTTTCATGAGCTGTATGCCAAAATGATTAGTATTAAAACAATCAAAGATCTGAAATATTTCAGTTGGTGTGCAATAAATCTAAAATATATGAAAGTTTAATTTTTATCATTACATTATGGAAAATAATGAACTTCATCACAATATGCACATTTTTTGAGAAGGATCTGTGTTTATACACACTATATTTACACACACATACACAAACACACGCACACACACAAAGGCATACATACAGTATACACACACTGTATATATGGGCAGGCTGTGCAAACTGCTTGCTTTTTCATGCTTTCCACTTGATCACTTGGGTGCTACTTGTTCAACTGATTCAAGAAGTGTCTTGTATTGCCTTGTTTGTGATGACATATCATGCACAACAGTGTCCTCCCCCATGTCGCTCTGGAGATACCGCTAGGTGAGGAACTTCCCTTGTCAAAATAGCTTCCTCTTCGGAAGTCATGGATGCCCCTCAGCTGCGCGTATAGCAATTTTTTTGGTCAGTTTGTTACAATTACTTTCTGTTTACTGCTTCTTCTTTCATTTATTGGTGGATTCTGTTTATTTCAACTTGCAAAGCAATGTTAGAAGGGGGACTCCGACTGGCGAGAGTCACACACATTTCCGCCACGTCAGAAAATTTGCTCACAGCTCGCAGGCGCCCCGGTCCCAAATGGGCAGAGGTCCCGGTACTGGTCCACAGGGACTCCTGCTCTAAATTGTCCATAGGCGTGATTGTGAGTGGAAATGGTTGTTTGTCTGTGTGCCCTGTGAATGGCTGGCAACCAGTTCATGGTATACCACGCCTACTGCCTGGGATAGGCTCTAGCATGCCCGTGAGCCTAAGCGACTTGGATAATGGTTGATTGGATGGATGAATGGATCAACTTCCTCCATATTAGCCCTGAGCATTTGCATGACCTCTTAGTTAGTCATGAGTTTGTTACATTAACACCGTGGAAATATTTAATTCAGTTTGCATTGCTTGTTTGAAAAAAATCTGTTTTGGGGATCTGAACAATTTGTACAAACGTCGTATTTGTCTCATCTGCTGTGTGTGTAATATGGTCGTCTGCGCTGCGAATTCATGGTGCGTTCATGGGCATCATGGAAAAATATGAAATGTTAAAAAAATAACTTTTTTTAATGACAAGACAAGTTTGCTGTAGGACATATGGAACAAGTTGAGAAAGTGTAGGGGATGACACAGACTTCATCCTCTCATTAATAACTAGAGGTTTAAAATTATCGAGTTAATTGCGAATAATTAATTACAGTCATATTTAGCGGATTTTTTAAAATCGCGTTAATCTAAATTTTAATTGCTAACTTTATGGTTTCTGTAGGTGGGTTGCCTTTTGATAATATTCTTTTTATGTTCTGGCTTCCTGTGTTCGAGTTGTTGAGGGTGGGGAAACAATGGTCAGTCACAGCCTGAAGCAGACATTGATTGGCTGCCATTATGTTGGGCTTGTTTAGCCGAAGCTGATAGGCTCCCATTGGAGTTGGCGGGCTGAGTAAGCAGCGGTGAGGAGTGGAGAGGTGAAAATGGAGGAGCATGTGAGAGTTCTTGGCACAATGAATAAAAAATTTACATTCCAAAAATGCCCTGACGACACTATTGATAAAGGTAGAGTGTTGTGCCTAATTTGTAAGAAGGAGTTTGCTTACCACCAAAGCAGCTCAAATTTAGCCTCCCTGATCAATGCAAAGCACCCAGTCGTGAGTGCAGCCACAGCTAACGTTAGCACAGAAAGCGTTATAGCAATATAGCGAGCGAGCCATACATAGCGAAGCTCTTCGGCAAACTAAACTCCAAAACACCCCACATACGAGACATAGTTGCTGTGTCCTCTGTAGACTACTAGAAGTGATTGATGTTTATTTTAGCACTTTATTATGTCATGATGAACAGTGTTATTTCTGAAGTGCTAATTTACATCACCGGGATTTAAGGGTTTGTTTTATTTATTGTTTATTATCTGAAGCAAGTTCAGTGTTGAGTACTTGAATTGCTCAGAAAATTGTTCTTACTGTTTTTGATATGTTAACCTAAGCACTTTTTAAGGACCTGATCTTCTATTTTATTTTTATTTTGTAATTCTTTGGAGATTTACAAAAACAGACAAAACAGTGATATTCCCCCTTGTGATGAAATGAAAGGTTTCAGGTAGGACTTTCACTAGTCTCAAATACAGCAGAAAGTAAATGGCTAGGACTGCATCTGTCCAAGTCTGCTGAAAAACAAAATACTTCATAATGCCACTTTTTTGATCTTTTGATCTGCCTCAATAATGTAATGAATTTAAAATGAAAATGGGGGGTTTCTTAGTAATTTTTAAATGAGATTAAAATATAGATTAATTAGATCAATTAATTACAGTCCATAATTAATTAATCTAACAATTTTTAATCACTTGACAGCACTATTAATATCTCCCACTTTCACACCAAAAATGCATGAATATGAATCTCAATGTTGTGTCTGCCTTAGCCCAAGTGAGGCAAAGCTGGTGGCTGTGGTGATGGTGTTGGACTCAGGTGAAGTCTTCATGGATCATGTCGAGGATGAGCACTCTGAAGGCAGCAGGGACCTGTTGGAGCTGGACAAGTCCAAAGCCGTCAAAGCAGGCAGCAGTGCTAAAACGATGCTGAGACCTCAGGCTGGAAGGCAGAATGTTTCCAAGCAGGCGAAGGCGCCCACAAACGGGTTCCTGGCTCAGAATGACACTGACCAGGTGGCAGAGAGAAAGTTGGTCCTAAAAGCGGGTGCCAAGCCCAGGCCTCCTCTCCGTCGCCCTCTCAGCCTTGACATGACACCTCAGCGTCTGCAAAGATCTAAGGAGCAGATGACAGACAGGCAGCTTATGCAACCACCTTGGCGCAGCGGGTCAGCCGCCCCGTCGCCCCCTGCTCGCTGCCTGACTAGCCTCGGCCTGGCTTCCAGTGGCTGGATGCGACGCAGTGAGAGCACATGCTCAGTCAACCAATCCGCAGGCCTGCGAGCTAAAAAAGGGCAATTGCGACCTGCCACCTCCCTACCACACATCGCTAAAGGCACGGGAAGCAGCACAATGTCGCCCTCCTCCAAGCCGTGTCTGCTTGTAGCTCTCAGGCCTCTGAACCTTGAGCAGGAGAAGCAAAAGTTCTTCCAGTCCGACTACAAGTATGAGCCCCAGTTTGAGTATGCCCAGCCAGAGCCGAAGTCCGTGCTAGACAAGTACAGCGAGGGGTCTGGCCTCTTTCTTGAGCAGGTATGTCACAGTCTTCGAAAAAAAAAAAAAAAAAAAGAACACTAACTAAAAGTTGCTATCAGTCAATCATTACAGTTCACTTCGGGCTCTTTATTTGTGACTCCAGGCTGTTGGAATCATGGAGTGTGTGCTGAAGAAGTTTGGCTCCTATGAAACCTTTGAGGAGGTCACAGGTGGAACTGTGCTTCCTAAGAGTCAGGTGTGGGCCATTGTGAGGAAATATTTACAAAAGGAAGGCTGCGTGGGTGAGGTAAGTGCAAAGCTCCCTTACAGTATGTCGCAACCCTTTCCCAAGCACAAGATAAGCTGCCTTTTACAGAAATACTTCACATATGCATGCCATTTCCAGCAGCAAGAAAACATTTCATCTATTTAATTTGCTATCTTCATTATTATTCACATTATGTAATAACATTTAAAAATGAAAATAATAAAGTGGAACGCCATATTCGTTAAGCACATCACTAGATAACCTTCCGTGTATCAAATAGGGCTGTAATATGTCCTCGACTTATTCGAATACCTCACTTCAAAAAATGCTTGAGGCAATTTTTCTGCCTTGAGTACCTGCATATATGTACAGTTGGGTAAGAAGCCACCCTCAAAGTAAACCTTACCTTACCAAAGAATATATGAACATAAATGCCTTGGTATGCTTTTATTTTGAAGTTGAAGTTAATATTAAAGCCATATACAATATGGTGGATGGGCTGACATATCGCTTCGGCCCGTTTCAATAATTGTCAGCTACAGAAATGACAAGAAAAATAACCTGTATCTTCATTTTATATTTCCAAAGAGTTTGTGGCTCAGGTTAATAATCTTGTATAAAAGGGTTCAGATGGCTCTTTAGTTGCCGACACTCATGTAATACAATATGTCCGTCATCACTTGCCGTATAGCGGCGCACCATGACAGTCTTGACCTGTTATGACGGAATCTAAACTTTCCTAATGCACGAAAACTGCAGTCAGTGGTCACCAAAATTTAGGTTGACATCTTTTCTTATGCTCACATCAACCTATGAAAATATTTGACTCATCGCCCAGGTATTGTGTTTTCCTCTTCATAGAGGCGCACACAACAAAGCTTTTGTCACTTCATGAGAGAAACGCATTGTCCATAAAATACAAAAAAACATGACATGTCTTGCCACGTTACACCACAGCCAACTTTCTTTACTGGCTGAATTGTTTACAACTGCATTACGCTGCCAACACAACCACTGTCGCTCACCACACTGATTGGCGAGGTGTAAACATTTTTGGACGGAGGAGGAGTGCTGCTCCTCTTGTCTGCTTGAAGCAAAGTGAAGTCACTCCCTCCACGCATGAGACATGAGGCGAACCGTGATTATTTCACACTCTGTCTGAAGTAGTGAATTGGCAGATTACACACGCAAGAGAGGCTGGGCGTGTTTCTGTCATTCGTTACTGAAATGGGTGTCCGTAGGTACATGCGGATTATTAAAGGGATGGACGAAAACCCACTTCCGTCCTAGTTTAATCCTCCGTCCCCAAAATGGGTGTCCGTTCATGACAGACAAACAGACGGACGGGCAGGTCCGTCCCAAGACCAGAATGCCCATGTCTGTAAATCAGTATCAGCGCCCCCCTCAATAAGTGCTTTTCCAATAGATTGAGCGCGTAGCTTGATTCAGATCATTTTTTAAACAATGTGAAATTGTTTTTTGTGGGAGTTTTCCCTTCTGCGTTGCGCACAGAGCAACTTTTCATGACTTGTATGTCTGATTGCACTCTTGGAGGAGATCATAATGATGTGTGTGTGTTGTGTTGCCTCTAGGTTGTGGTACGTCTCTCCGACGAGTTGCTTTCTCAGGCAGTCATGATGGTAGAGAGCTGTCGTCCCACTCTGACCATCAACCTGGCTGGAGCCCGTCAGCACTGGCTGGAGGGGATGCTGAGACACGAAATAGGTGAGCCTTCACAAGCGCTCTCCTGATTGGATGATGCATCCACCCATCCATCCATTTTCTGATCCGCTTTGTCCTCACAAGTGATTAGACGATGAAACAGCAAAAGCTTGCGACCAAAATGTTGCATATACAGTACTGGATAATGTATGGCGTCGGGCATGTTTCAAATGATGAATTTGATCCCAATCATTCTTTGTTCTTGTTCACGTCTTCTTCCAACTGACATTTTTTGCTATATTTCAGTCCAAGGTGGGATTGAACTCATTGTGCGGCGTGCAAGCACGCCTTGCGTTCTTGAAAAACAACTGGAACCAAGATAACACGAATAATAATTATTTATCGACTCTACATTCCTTGTATAACTCTTTAACTTGGTTCCATTGTTAAACAAACATTATACATTGAAAAATAATTGTTAGATTCAAAAAAAATGATTGTAAAATAAAATCAGATGTTATCATTTACTATTATAAACAACGGAACAAAAGTAGCAAAAAATTGGTACCGTTGAGGGCCACTATTTATTGCCACATACAGAGAATTGGAACAGAGGCGATTGCTCTAAGACTGCAAGGGAAGCTCAGCTTCCCCTAAAATGTCAAAAAGTAAGCGATCAAATATATGTGTGTGCGTACAATTGTGTGGACATGTCATTGACTAAATATGCGCTACAACACGCTCAACTTTTGTTTCAAATCAGCTTTTTATTACTGGTTACGACCCGACCCTCTTCTCATTCATTCCCGCAGCTTCACTATGCTTTAAACTGTGTGGACAGTGAGCGTCGACCGCGTGGACGCTGGGCGTCTTGAGAGTTCAGTGTAGGTTGTCCCAATGCATTGAAACGAGACGAGTCATTGGATAAATGCTGGTTTTGTCCCGCCCATCGGACACTCGGCGTCTCTGGGAATCTATGGACAGTGGGCGTTTATCGGCTGGCCCGGACGCTCAGCTTTTCTGCATGATGATTGGATGGTCTGTCTGAGGTGGAATCTATTTTTGATTGACAGCGAAATGAGCCATTCACCGATCTTTTGGTGTAGGCATCCATGGAGACTTCTTCTAATCATTTTAGCGACGCTCTCTTTGTTGAAAACGACTAGCGACAAATTCATCTTTTATTTCTGGTGGGCTTTATTGTAGTTGCTTGTGTTCACAGACTGACTTATATCACCACAGTTTCCGCGAGCATAATTCACGTACAAAATAAACGGACACATTTTATGATGTAGGCTGAAATTGAGGTTCCCCTCCTAGACAGACCAGCATCCACCACTGAATTGGAACAGAACTGGTTTAAATGTGAAAGGTACAGAATGTTTGCTGCTATACACAGTGTGAATAAAAGAAAGAAATATCTGTTGATAAAGGAAAAAGTAGCTAAGCCGAAAGGCGAAGGTTTCGATTTACCAGTTGATCTCTGTTCCTATCTTCACCTAAAGTCACGAGCTGTGGGAATGGATATGAGTGGCAGAAATGAGTTTCCTCCAATGGGTGTCCGGGCTCTCCCCTACAGAGTCGTCACAGAATTGAGACGCTTTTCCTCTTCATTGAGAGGAGGCAGATGAGGTGGCTCGGGCATCTGCTTCGAGTGCCTCCTATTACGCCTCCGTAGTGATTGTTCCAGGCATATCCCACCGGCAGATACTTTTGAGACGATATCATCTGGCTGGCTTGGGAACACCTTCCCCCAGAAGAGTTGGAAGAATTGGCTTGGGACAGAGAATTCATCTACCACTAGATGGCATCATCTTTTTGCGTGTAGCAAAACCGTTATTTGATGTGTGCTCGTCTAATTGCTGTTTGTATTGCAGAGCAATCTATTTGGTTTAAAATGTAACCTCATTCGGTTATCAATGTTTGTACCTCCTCAGGCACACATTATCTGCGAGGGGTCAACAACAGTTTTCAGCCATGGGCCACGGCAGAAGGCAGAAAGCAGTTTGGCCTCAAGCCAGCTAACCCCACTGAGGAGGGGCTGGCCAGCCTGCACAGTGTGTTGCTACGGAAGCAGCCATACCTGTGGCGTGCGGCTCTTCTTTATTACACAGTTTTCCATGCTGGGAGCATGAGCTTCAGCCAGCTTTTCAGTCACGTTGCACGCTTTGTACAGCATCCAGACGTCCGCTGGGAATACTGCCTGCGTGCCAAGAGAGGACAGACGGACACGTCGCAACCCGGTGAATCCACGCAAATGCGCGCACACGTGCAAACACACTCACACGTGCGCACGCACGCACACACACACACACACGCACACACAAAAGGGCGCGGTGCAAACAAACTAATTCCCTCTTTTACTCTGAAGTTGGAACATTTGTTTAAATAAAAAAATATGATTTGCAAATCGAGGTCTATCTATCCACTCCAAAGATGAGATAATTGCTGTTCAAACTGATAAACTTTATTGTTTAATCATTAACTTTGAATTTTATGGCTAGGACCTTCCAAAGAGCTGGGGCAGGGTCATGTTTACCACTGTGTTCTCACCTTTTAACAATTTATAAACATTTGGGAACTTAGGACACTAACTGTTAAAGCTTTGCAGATGGAATTCTTTCCCATTCTTGCTCAATATACAGCTTCAACTGTTTACCAGTTCGCAGTCTCCGTATTTTACTCTTCATAATATGGCACCCATTTTTAATGGGAGATAGGTCTGGACTGCAGGCAAGCATAGTACTCGTATTCTTTGACTAAGAAGCCAAAATGTGGTTCGAAATTGTCCATTAAAAAAGACATTGCTTCGATGGCAGCATATGTTTCTCCAAAACCCACATATACCTTTCAGCGTGGTGCCCTCACAGATGTGGAAGTTACTCATGCAGTCGGCACTAAGACAGCCCCATACCATCACAGATGCTAGCTTTTGAACATTGCGTTCATAACAGTCCGGATATATAGTTTCCTCTTTGGCCCGAAGGACACAACGTCCACAATTTCTAAACACAATTTGAAATGGGGACTCGTCAGACCACAGAACATTTTTCCAACCTGCCATTAGTCCATCTTAAATGAGCTCGGGCCCAGAGAAGTCAGCATCTTTTCTGGGTGTTTTTGTTAAATGATGTGCTGAGTCGAACTTACAGATGTAGTGCCAAACTGTCTTTACACACAGTGGGTTTCTGAAGTGTTCCTGAACCCACGTGGTGATATCCTGTACACGTTAATGTTGGTTTTTGATGTAGTACCGCCTGAGGGATCAAAGGTCACGGGCTTTCACTGTTGGTTTTTGGCCTTGACGCTTACATGCAGTCATTTCTCCAGAGTCTCTGAACTTTTGGATGATATATTGTTCATAAACTCTATTTTCTCACGCAGCTGTTCAAACAGAGGTGGACCTCGCCCCATCTTTGCTTGTGAATGACTGAGCAAGATCCTTTTATACCCAATCATGGCATGCACCTGTTCCAAGTTAGCCTGTTCATCTATGGGATGTTCCAAACAGGTGTTCGATGAGCATTCCTCAACTTTCTCAGTCTTTTTTCGACACGTGTCCCAGTTTATTTGCAGCCATAAGACTCCATAAAGTTAATGATTATTTGCTAAAAACAATAAGTTGTATCAGTGGGAACTTGAACTGTGTTCCATTAAATATACGGTAGATTGAATATGATTTGCAAATCACTGTATTCTGTTTGTATTTATGTTTAACACAACATTCCGTGAACAAGTGCCCGGTGTCCAGTGGTTAGCGCGCCGACCTCACAGTGCAGAGGTACCAGGTTCAATTCCAGCTCCGGCCTCCCTGTGTGGAGTTTGCATGTTCTCCCCGGGCCTGCGAGGGTTTTCTCCGGATACTCTGGTTTCATCCCACATTCCAAAAACATGCATGACAGGCTGATTGAACACTCAAAACTGTCCCGCAGTGTGAATGTGGATGGTTGTGTGCCCTGCGATTGGCTGGCAACCGGTTCAGGGTGTCCCCCGCCTACTTCCCGAAGACAGCTGGGATAAGCTCCAACAACCCCCCCACCTCCGCAACCCCTGTGAGGATAAGCGGATCGGAAAATGGACGGTTGTGTGTGTGTGTGTGTGTGTGTGTGTATTCGTGTGTGTCTATTGACTGACCTTTTTGCTCTGAAATTGCAGCCTTTCCGATTTAAAAATTCCATTCTACTCCATTGCAATGTCAATTTGAATTCTAGCAATTGTTCAGCCCTCGTGTTCACACTGAAGAAATCAAAACATTACACACACTATCAAAATATGTTCCCATTGCTTTGCTCATATTGTGAACTGACTAATAAAGTAATGCTAAATTTGCGAATAAGTAAGAACTTTTCACCAGTCGTGGGTGCGCCAGTAAATATCATTGGTCCGTCATTCGTCATTCGCCAACGGCCGGCCTGCCAGTGAGTCCTCATCAATCCGTCATCATTTCAGGCCGGCCCAATTCATCAGTCCGTCACACCGTCATCACTATTTTAACCACTCTTCCACCATCGATAAATTAGAATTTGTCACCGTTATTTTAGGCGCATCATTAAAAACTGTTTACAGGGGTTAACGGCACAAAATTTCATTCATTTAGAAACAGTTCGGACCACTTTACACACACACACACACACACCCACATACACACAATATATTATGGTTCCGGAAGAATCCGGAACAGAACCTGATCCCACAAATGCAGACTGAGATAGGATTGAGTACAAAAAATAGTTTTATTAAAGAATAAAACACAAGACAAAGTACAATGTAAAACGCCGGTGACCAGGAACCAGGATCAGAACGAGATGAACTTGCCAAGGTAGCAATAACACAAAATCTCTTGTTGCGAAAAGGACAAGGAAGAGCCAATTACAGAAAAGCACAAAGATTTACAAAAGGAGCAAAAATTAGCAGAACAAGGACTTACCAAATACGAGCCGATGAGCACCAACGTGGAAGCTTGAGAAAAATCAAGCACTCGGTACGAGTCGTGAGCAAGGCAGAATTAGCTGACAACAGGCGACAACTTGGCGGTCATTTTAACAGGCGAAATCTGATGACATGGTGAGACACGGGTGCGAATCTGGAGGAGAAGCCTTCCGATCCGACCTGCTGGAGACAAACAGAACAAAACCAAGACAACTACTGCTTCTCCTCGTCAAGCTACCCCTTGTAGCTGGAGTAGCCTCACGGGGACATGTTCCCCTTGAGGAAGAGCAGCCTCTGGAAGTTGGCACTGGACAGTACAGCCCTTGTCAGCCTGAGGATTTTGCCAGCTGTAGAGAACATCCTCACCACGTCAACCACAAGTCTACCCATGCCTCACTGCTCTCCTTGGGGTAGAGGGCCCAAGAGACTGCTTCCCGCTCGGGCCTCCAGTCCTGGATGCTGGTCCTCAGGCACCACCGAAGCCGAGAGCTCTCAACAACCTTTAATGAAGGCTATGACGCATATGACGTAGCGCAGTCGCACAGAGATTTCTCTCGTGTGGACGATGTGCCGCAACACAATTTGCCAAAAGTCGTTTTTGATTTTCAGGTTAGTGACGCTTCGAGTAGTGGCTTGAAATCGCTTCCGTCTGCACTTCGTCAGAGTCCGCAGTGACAAACTGACGGTGTTTCCGTCTGTACTGATGCGCTGCCCACCACTGGCAAATACAGTAATCAAGTGTTTGTACTTTCCACTACTGGTTGCAGCGTATAAGGCGTAATCACTATCTTTACATAGATACACAAAATATGTAAAAAAAAAAAATTATTTATTCAACTCAAATCAAGTTAGCTCGTCAATAATTTGTAGCTCTTCTAAGGCCTTGATCTTGATGTAGCCTGGATGCCGTGTGTTGCTTTTGCAGGCTGCTTCAGTAAAGACCAGGTTTATTTGGACGGGATCCTGCGAATACTTCGGCATCGAAAGAATATTGACTTCAAGATGCTGACTTCCCTAGGAAAGGTCTGTGTCAGTACCTTGACGCACGCATCCACACGTCACAATTTCACTTGTCATTTCTCTTGGAAATCTCTCTCTCCCTCACACAGAAAACGCTTTTTAAAATGTTTTAATTGCTTTACCTTGCTAATGAGACAGGCATGAAAACAGCATGGGACAAACAAGTTCACGGAACCAAAACCAATAACACACCAAACAAAGGTCTGGCTGCGGCGGATAGAGTTATGCTTGGTGAGCTGGAAGTTTGGGGAATTTGTTTGCGAGGGAGAAGAACGGAACGAGAGAAAAATTAATACATAAAATAATGCATTGAGGAATAAACTGGATGGACTGCATGGATGGGGACCAAGTTATATTGTAATGGGTCATAGTGTGTTTTGATTAGTCAATTGCTTCGACCAGGCCTCATTTCAAGTTTTAGATTTCTTGTGTTGAAATATTTTTCACAAGGCTAACAGTTTTTCTGACGCTGAAATGCCGTGAGAGCTGCCACCTCTTCCTGGTTTGACGTGTCTTAAAAAAATGCGTCTTGGGCCGGCAACCTTTTTAAGTCAAAATGATGCTCCCCATAGCTTAATTTTTTAATTTATTTATTTTTAAGTGATCGTGCAAATATATTCTTTGTTGGTTTGGTTGCGTCTAGGTGTCCTATGAAGATGTGGAGAAACTGCGGAACTTGGCAGTGATCAACAACGCCAGGATCCCACATTTCATGCAAGACCAGGAGCGGTACCTTCAACATCTGGATCACATCGTCGCAGTGAACAAAGTGGATGATTCAACATTGCAGCAACTGCTTCCCGCACCACCTGAAGATGGGGGAGGAGGCGCTTGAGGTCTTGACGGTCATTGCGGGTGCCTGACGAGCACTTAAGCGATTCCATTTTAGCAAAGCTCTGAGCATGTTTTTTAAAACTTGAATGATACAAGTAAAAAGGATGTACGCACTAGCAACTCTTGCCACACTCACCTTTGTTCATTGCATCTCCACCAGACAGACATTTGCTTTAAACATTATTTTATACACATATATGTACAGTATATATTGTTTTGTTCTTTGCCTGAGAGCATTTTTAATAATGCAAAAGGATACCAATTTAAAATCCTAGCAGGTCATGAATCTTTGAAATCAAGTACCAGTGGCCTCAAGAAGGATTTACTTACAGTATCAATGTTGTTTGTCGTTTGTCTTCACATGTTTTTTTTTGTATTCTTATCAAAAAGATTCTGTGGCATGAGTTCGACACTGTAGGACAACTGGAGATGAGAGGATTTGTGTCATTTTTACAAAGTGAGATCAACAACAACGGAAGAAAAACGCCCTGAAAGAGATTACCCATCCTCTACCACTTATCTGGCATCGGCTCGCAGGGACAACGGCTTAAACAGGAAACCCCAGATTTCCCGAATCACTTGATCCAGCTCTTCCAGGTGGAAGCCAGAGGCATTCCCAGGAGACATAGCTTCTCCAGTTTGTCCTGGGTCATCCCTATGGGCTCCCAGTGGGACGTGCCTGGAATAGCGAAACCAAAGGGGTGTCCGGCAGGCATCGTGATGCGATGCCAGAGCCACCTCATCTGGCTCCTCTTGACGCAGAGGAGCGGCGGCTCTACCCTGAGCCCCTACCTGGTGGCCGAGCGTCTGACACCAAGGAGGAAACTCATTTCTGCCGCTTATATACCTTTACGTCACGATCCATGACTCCTGATCATAGGTGAGGGTAAGAACGTAGATCTTGGCCTTTCGCTTTCGTAATGAAAGGCTGTCTGTTGCGAGCTCTCCATTTCTTCTGTGCTGAGGGTCAGCATCCATGACTGGAAGCTCCACTGGGAAGCACTCTCCTGGCCCCTCTTGGGTCGACTTGCTCTTCAAGTACAACACCGTCCACTGCCATGGGGAGGATGTTCTCCAAAGCCAGTGACATCCTTAGGCCGAAGAGGGCCGCCCTGAGCAGCACCAATTTCCAGAAGCTGGTGTTCCCCAAGGGCAAGGGCAACACGTCATTGTTGGGGTAACCTCAGTTTTGGGAAAGAGTAGCAGGAATATTCTAAGATCTTTTTTGGGCGGGGGCGAGGGGTGTATAACGTGTTCCAAACTGAGTGGAAATGAATAAAATTACTCTTCCCCTTGTAATCAGTTTTATACTCATGGTCCTAAAATAGCGGTGATGGCAGTGTGGTGAAAATAACCATGACCAACTGCGCTGGCCTCAAATGATGAGGGACAGATGATGGACTGGTGGGCCTGCCACTGGTGAATGACAAATGATGGACCAGCGAAATTTAAGGATGCGCTCATCGCTAACAATAAGAATAAAAATATGTCATGCAGCCAGTGGGGCTGTAAGTGGGCGAGATGAGTAATGGCAATTCTAAAGGCCCGTGACTCACAATTCGCCCTGGAAAATATTTTCAATCTGCAACACTGAAGCGGGGCCCCCCAAATACTCAGGCAGCACCCCTCTGCAAGTAACAAGAGGCACAGGACACCGGTCCTCAAACACGCTGCCACCAATAAGGATGCTGCTATCTTATCTTTTTCCTTTCTGAATTCTGATTGTAATTTCCCCATTGCGGGACAAATAACGGATATCTTATCTTATCTTATCTTATCTTAACACGTCATCATTCACGCTCTCATGTATCTTGTGTGCATACATCAAACGAGAGCGTTCAAATTTCGAAGTGATTTTTGTTTTAAATCAGCGGCCGGTGCTCCATCAATAGTGGCTGAGTGAACAAGGCATTCTCATTTGCCATGCCATGATGGCTTTACTCCTGCGCTAGCTGGTCATGTGTTCGTCCTGCTTTCTACTCTTCGTAACACTTTGAATTTTATATATGTCTCAAGCCACTTGATGTTTGATTCAATCAATCCTTGGTTAATGTCTGGCAGGTAAACCAGGACACGACAACCAGGTTCGGGATGGTATGACGGCCAGATCTGCTCTACAGTAAACTGTGCCGAGAGCAGGTTCATTTCCATGTTTGACAAACAGACATGTTTTTTTGTTTGTTTGTTTGTTTTTTAAACTCCATCAACCTTTAACACACACTCATCAACATCAACATGGCAAGACAAACGAATGTCCTATTTATTTAAAAAAAAAACGAGAATTTCCCTGCACTTCTTTTAAACTCCTAAATGAGCTAACGTACTGTATGTTGCATGTGTTCTTTACAACACAGTTAACCCATACTTCACAGCAAAAATTTGAAAACTTGGGGCCTTTTGTGTGGTGTTTACTTCTGCTGTTTTCCTTTGCATATGTTCACTCCAGCTACTTCCGCCATCATCTCAAAAAGGAATTAGAGAGAGACACTGAAAAGAATGAAAAAAAAAACAGCAAGGACATGAAAAAAGCAATCCTGTTTTCGAGAACAGGTCGAAATGTTAAAACAGCTGCTTAGCTTGTCCATAAGTGTTCATGTGAAGGTATTGTTGGCCTTTAAGTGCCAGTCCTGTGATTGAAAGGTGACACTCGACAGGACAACAGATGGATTGATGAACTATATCTTATTGTGTGCGCGCGCGTGTGTACATGTACATACAATGGCGTATGAAAGTATTGAGCCTCCTTGAGTTTACCTTTTGCCACATTTCAGGTTTCAAACATAAAGATATAAAATGGGATTTTTTTTTTTTTGTGAAGAATCAAAACCAAGTGGGACACAATCGTGAAGTGGAACGAAATTCAAAGCGCTTTTTTTTTTTAAACTGAAAAGTGAGGCGTGAGATATTATTCACCCCCTTTACTGTAAGTGCAGCCAACTCACTCCGGAAGTTCCCCGAGGATTTCTGACTGATCAAATATTGACTTAAAATAAATAAATAAAAAGAATGACAATGATAGAATGTACCTGTGTGTAATAAATCTCAGTATGATTGCACCTGATCTGTGATAATCTCAGAGGTCGGTTTCAAGTGCGAATAGCAACATGAAGACCAAAGACCAGGCAGGTCTGAGATCCTGTTGTGGACAAGCTGAAAGCAGGATTAAGATATAAAAGAATTTGACACGCTTGAACATCTTGCAGAGCACTGTTCAAGCAATTATATTGATACGCAAAGAATCTGAGACCCCAGCAAACTTGCAAAGACCCGGCCGTCCCCCTAAACCAGGGGTGTCAAACTCATTTTTGTTGTGGGCCACATTTTAGTGTTCCCTTCGAGAGCCGTTATTACTGAAACCAAATAAAAACAGTCAATAATAATGGTTTATTCAGCTCTTGTTTGTTAATGTAATGAGGGGTTTGGTCACAAGAAAATGCTTACAATATGTGAATGAATTTTACATTTTGGTAGAAATGTTAGCAAGCATCATGGAAGTTGACATGTTTGATTTGCTTTCGCGGGCCACATAAAATGATGTGGCGGACCAGATCTGGCCCCCAAGGCCTTGGGTTTGACACCCACGCTCTAAACTTTCAGCCCAAACAAAGTGAGCACTGAACAGAGATGAGGCCAAGAGGCCCACGATCACTCTGAATGAACTGCGGAGATCCACAGCGGAGGTTGGTGAATCTGTCCATAGAAGAAAAATTCATTCGCATACTGCACAAAAATTTGGCCTTAATAAAAAGAAAAATCCATTTCTCAAAGAAATCCAGATAAGTCCCGTTTGAAGTTTGCCATAAGTAACCTGGGAGATGCACCAAAAGTGCAATGTGCTCTGGCCAGATGAAACAAAACGTAACTTTTCGGGCTGAATGCAAAATATGATGTTTGGTATAAAAATATCAGTGCACATCACCCGAAGAGAGAGAGAGAAAAAAAATATGGCCTTCACAGTCCCCAGACTTACCGACCAGGAGGAGCAAAAAGTATGCCTCCACCTGCTCTGCGCCTCTCACTGTAGGCATCTCCAGAGTGCAAGAGTCTCCAACCCCTTTTGAGAGAACCGGTATGAGCGCCCGAGCTGTGTGTGGAGGCAAGTTCGACTATGTCAAAACCGAAACTTCTCTGCCTCACACAACCAGCTTGGGCATCTTCTCTGACAGAGAGCTGAGATTCTATACCCCTAGAGCTAGCATCTGTAGTTGGAGATCAGACTGCCAAGGACCCTGCCTTTGTCCGCTACCCAGCTCACAAAGCATCAGACCTCCTTTGCCCCATCCCACAGGTGGTGAGCCCATGGAAATTGGGACATATGTTGCCTCTTCGGGCTGAGCCCAGCCGATATTCAGCGTCATATGAACCGTGCTTTGTCTGGTCCCTGACCCAGGACCTTTTTTGCCATGGGTGAGCCCACCAGGGTCATAAAACCCCAGAATGCTGAGCTCCCTGGATCAATCCCTCCACTACGGCACATGTGCACATACACTGGATATAAAAAATAATCTGTGGAAAGCCTGGTGTTTGTTTACTGTAACTCATCTGGTATGTAAGGTGTGACCGAGGAATACAGCAATCATTTGCTCAGGCGGAGACACAGGATTTAAAGAAGTGAGTATTATAGTTTCTTTAACTTATTTAAATTCCAGTTAGGGGCGGCCCGGTAGTCCAGTGGTTAGCACGTCGAGTTCACAGTGCAGAGGTACCGGGTTTGATTCCAGCTCCAGCCTCCCTGTGTGGAGTTTGCATGTTCTCCCCGGGCCTGCGTGGGTTTTCTCCGGGTACTCCGGTTTCCTCCCACATTCCAAAGACATGCATGGTAGGCTGATTGAACACTCTAAATTGTCCCTGGGTGTGAGTGTGGGCGTGGGTGGTTGTTCGTCTCTGTGTGCCTTGCGATTGGCCAGCAACTGATTCAGGGTGCCCCTCGCCTACTGCCCGAAGACAGCTGGGATAGGCTCCAGCACACCCCGTGACCCTAGTGAGGATTAAGCGGTTCGGAAAATGAATGCAATTCCAGTTATCCCAAAGGTTAAAAAAAGGACTTGGACAGCCCTCTACTTCATGACAAGGGATATAAAGTTGGTGTTTGAGGTGCCGACCGCTGCATTTTGACAGCCGTATATGGCTGTGACCACCGGTATCAACGTGACGTTCCCATCGGGGCATCAGGTAAATTGATCATCTCGCTAATGTTTCAATTTCATCCCCAAAAAGACAACATCAAACTGGTGACTTTTCATGTTTGGGAATAGGCCCACATTAGTAGGTCATAACAGCAATGTAGCAGCCTTGGTGTACCACGTATTAGTGAACTTGGGGCCTTTCTTTGGGCGGGGCTATCTTGCTTGCAGCTTCAAGAATACAGACTGTCTTAATGACTTGCAAATGAGCTTGATTTTTTTTTCCCAATAGGAATAAATGTTCCCAAATGGTGACAATCCCAACAAACGTTTACCTAAAAATGGTTTATTCTCTTCCAATATATTGTTCTCTTTATAGCAGAAAATAACTTTTAAAACATTCAGTGCTAATATCAGAACTAGATCACAGCAGATGACAGACTAAGGCTTGCAGCATCACACCTGCTTCATTCTGATACAACAGTCATTTGCTCAAAAGTCTGGTTCAAGCGGGGATGGACTGGGGGAAATTAAGGTTTGGTCTCGGTCTGGAACTCTACGTTAACTCCAGGCAGCAAAAAAATAAAAAATAAAGGATCGGTGAGCGCTGCAAAATTGACATCTTGCTCCCATGTGACGGTTGGTTTGGAGGTAGAGTTCTCTGCTAGTTGAGGTAACAGATTCTTCCTAGAAGGGAGAGAAAAAAAAACACTCATTCAACATAATGTAGCATAGTTAGAAATCTATCACCCCCCCATCCTGCAACGACAGAGGTCTGGCAAGTTGAGGATTTTTGAAAGAAGGCCGCTCCCCCCCCCCCCCCCAACATTTTCTAATGCCATTTGTATTGATATGTCCGTGTTTGTGACCAGTTCTCATTGCTTTGTTACAGCTACAGCAGTTGCGAGGGCTCCATATAAATTGCATTGTATGGTGTTGTATTCCTTTTAGTGTAGCACCCTCTAGTGGATGAACAGCACAACCGCAGCCTCTATTGTAGCTTCTATTCTATGCGTCTTATAAATGCAGTGCGCCCTCTATATGAAAACGGTTTTAAAATACGCCAAGGTGCTCCTTATAAATCAGGAACGCCTTATAGTGCAGAAAATACGGTCCTGAATTTGGACAACAATAACATTTACATACAAAGCCACAAATAAAACTGCATCAGGCACACAAAAATACATTGGGTGAAGACAAGACAGCTATTAACCCAGTGTACCTTGATAAGATATGCAAGATGACACACATGTACATGACGTACCATCCAGTCATGGGCAAAAATATTGGCACTGAGGTGCTTTTGTCAGATAATGCACCACTTCTCCCAGAGGACGGTGTTCTTTTCTTTGAAGGCTTCTTTTTGTATTCGGTAACGTCTACAGTGATATGCTTGAACAAAAATCTCAACTTTGGTCTCATCTGTCAACAGGACAGGATTTTGGCTTCACTTGTTTGTGTGTGTCAACAGAGAGGACCCCTTGGGCCTCCTACAAAGGAGTCCCGTTTTCATTCAAATGGCGACGGATTATGCGAGCTGACACTGCTGTACACTGTCATCTACAGGTGAGCTTGAATTTAGTTGGAGATGGATCCGTTTAAGATGTCCACTTTTTGATGACATTGTGCACAGTCGAGTCAGGAAATATCCGATCTTTAGAGATGGACTTGTAGCCTTGATATTGTCTATGCTTTTCCACAAATTTGGTTTTCAAATCTTCTGACAATCCTTTGCCCTTTCATTTCTCCATGCTTATTGTGCTATATGAAGACACATAAACAAAAGGCTGAATCACCCCTTCCTCATTTTAGCTTGCTGCAAATGTGAATACCAAAGTACTTTAAATACCAAAGTACCAGTAGTCAGAATTGCAACAACTTTCTGGCTGAAGCGGTGCATTATTTGACAGAGTGGTTTTGGCCAGTATCATTCATGCTTGCATGAAGCATGATTAAAAAATAAATAAAAATCTGTCCTTGCTTGCATGAACGATACTGTGTACTTACGTGTCTGCTGGTAATCATGACGCAATGGAGGTGCTTCTTGCCTTTGTGCTGACTGTATTGGATTGTTTTATCACAGGGTCTAAGAGACAAAAGACACAGTCACTTCATCTCGGCTATGTTGGAATTTGCAATGAAACTGATTTTTACAGTGTGATTGTAACCGCATGCAGTCTATTTATATATTTCTAATGACATTATTATTATTTTAATGTTTCCGCATCATCTGATTGACATCTGTAAGTTGCTACTCACAAAAATATGGATGCTTCATGGCCTCCAGTGCTGTTGATCTTTGCTGGTGGTCGTAGCACAGGAGCTTGTCCAGCAGGTCCAGAGCCTCGGGGCTCACCAGGTGTTGATTCTCAGACTGGATGAACTGCTCCCAACGCTTGCGTGTTTGCCTGAACACACAGAGCAGGGGATGTGCTTAACATTACGGTGGCAATGAAGCTGGAGGCGAATTAAAGACCAAACGACAATCCTGCAGGGCCGTTAGTAGTGTTACGGGTTCAGAGAGCTGATTGTGGCGCAGAAGATGTGTAGCTGACTGGTCTATCTTTTACCACACAATGTGGTTGACGGGGGATCGGTCCAGGGAGAGGGCACAGTCTGTCCTCAGTCAGCAAGGATGGACTCTAGTATGTGTGGAGGATTATGATTAGACTGACCGGCTCAGATCCTGAGGAAGAACCATTTTCCCAGAAGCACTGCCCCCCCACAGTAGGCTTTTGAATTTTTCTTTGCCTGGTTGAGGGGTTTAGACCAGGGGATGTGGCCGATCTCCGAAGCCCTTTGAGATTAGGAGCTACATGTATATACACAAACTTGCCTTTGCCTCAAAAGAGTTTGTCGGAGACGGAAGGACTCCTCACAATCCTGTTCGATGCAGAATGAGTTATGAAGTGTTCAAGAGAATGGGAAATGTGTGAGAGTAGTAGATTCTAGAATAATGATTAGGAAAGTGAGCTACCCTAACGTGTTCAAATGAATGGCAATGAATTTATCCAACAAAACAATGAAAATCATGCCAACACTTACTGTCCCAGCAAATCTTTGAAGCGAGTGTCCAGTTCTATGTGGTACTTGTGCAGGTAGCCAAAAAGGTCATCGGTGCCAAGAACTTTAGCAATGCGAACCAACTGAAAAACAGCATTAAAGAGTTGGGATTTCTCCAACCCCCCCACATATTGCTTGGCATTTTATTTCAATTACAACAGCTATAAGTAAGTTTACGGATTTTTACAGTTGCAAGAAAAAGTATGTGAACCCTTCGGAACTACAACATGGATTCCCCCATAAATAAATGTGATCTTATCTTTATGTTTTTATTTGGCAACCATGTAAATGTTTGCAGTGCATGGTAGTAAAATATGTGAACCCCCAGGCTAAAGACTTTCATGACATAGGTGGAGTGAGCCAACCTTGAGTTTAACATCCATGTGATAAAGTTGGAGGTGTTGATTAAAGTTGCCCAGCGATTAAAAAAAAGAAAAGCGATGCATTTTTCCATATAAATTGAACCAAAATTGGCCCACTGTATTATACGGTACAGTGATTCATTAGAGAGAGAGAATTTTGATGTCGCTAAACTCAAAAATGACAGTTTTGTTTTCTGAATTGGCTCTAGTTTTTGAGATATTCAATTTTTTTTATTTAACAAAAGTACTAAAACTACATAAATTCTGCCATTGGTAGTCTCTTTATCCTATAACTGCAAGGCTGTGTCTAACTTTTCAAGCATGTCCATATTGTATTCTTTCATTTGTGATGCCAAATCGTGAAATATATCAATCGTTATCACAGTGAGCCTTCAATATGCAAATCATGTTTCCTGAGCAAAAGTCTGAAAAAAATGGCAATATTAGCAGTAAACAAGCTTGTTATCTTTTACTAGAGCATAAACGACAAGTGCTCGCACTTACTCAGAAATCATTAACATATCTTTGCCACACCCCAAAAAAATTGTTGGCCAGTGTAATAAAATGCCGGCAAATCAGGGGACCGTATTACACACAAGTACAGAGGAAAAAAACTGCTTTTTAAAGGTGATTTGAGGGGTGTCCATTTTTCACGGGTGTGTGTTATTTACAGGATTTTACGGTATTAACTTGCATGAAGCTGTAAAGAGTCACAAAAATATCTCAAAAAACCTTGATGTTCATCAGTTCATGCATGGTAAGGCAGATTTCTATAAATGAAGAAAGTTCCCGATTTGTTGACCCAGAGAGCAGGTGGAATTGTTGGTGCGGTAAAAGGCAACTAATCCCTCTTATTACTTTTCTGCTGGTCTGTTACCTGATCGTAATTGTCCTGGCCATGAAAAAAGGGCTCTTTCAAAAAGATCATGCTTGCCAACATACACCCAAGACTCCACATGTCCAAACTATAGTCATACATCTGGGAGAGGGGAAGAAATGACACATCAGCTTGCAGAACATAAACACCATCACTTGATGCAGCAAATGATTGATCAATATTAAAAAATAAATAAAAATCTGTCCTTGTGCACTGTGAATCCATAAAAGCGGCTACTGTACCTTGTAATCCACAAGCAGCTCTGGGCCCTTGAAATAACGGGAGGCCACCCTGACATTGTATTCCTGAGCAGGATGGTAAAATTCTGCCAAACCCCAATCTATAAGACGCAGCTAAACAGAATGAATTAGACATCACAATGTTACCATGCTCGATTCACACATTTGAGACTTTATTTACGAAATGATCTACATCTTTAAGAAGCATACAAATTCCAAGAGCAACTGGTGCTTTGGGGGTCGTCAAATATGAAAAGCAACAATAACAGCTAAATATAGTCACAATCAACTACAGTGAAACTCCTCTACAACAAAATCATGCTTGCAGCAAGAACCTTTTCACAACAGGGGACTTTTCACTATAGCAAATTTAATCTTAGATGTAAACACACACACACACATATACTGTATGTGTTTTCTTTATTTTTATTCCAATTGTGCATAAGTATGAGCATACACTTATTTGACACTTCATATAGCCAGTTTAGAAAGAAAAAAACAGGAAAGAAATTGCGAAATTTACGATCAGCATTCACTTTCACTTACATCAATTTCGTGCATGTCTTTTACATGCAAGAATTTACTTTACTTCCTCCATCTTTCATTTTTATTACTTTTATCCTGTCTTCAAGCGTGAATGCTTTTCTTTTCTTAACTCCTTGGTCTGCAAAGGTCCGTTTTGTAGCCATTTTAGCAATGCAACGTTTGTGCTGCGTCTGAAACTAACAATAACAAATACTTCCTGTACAACTGTGCATGTGTAAATCAGTGTGGTGGCAGGCTGAGGTCGGATTAGACTTTTGCAGAAGGCTGTTTTCGTTGTTGTGAACCTCGTTGCGAGGCATGGGTGAAGATAACGATTTCGTATTATGCAACGGGGACTTTTTGTTGAAGGGGGAGCAGAAAAGTGAGAATGGCTTTCATACATTAAGATTTTTCACACTAGGGGGTATTTTCGCCAATGCAGGTTTCGTTGTAGAGGAGGTTCACTGTATGTACAGTAAGATTAAGATACTCATTCTTGATCATCGTAATTATGCAGAACCGATACGTACAAAATGACTACTAAACTAATTACAATAAGCGGTAAAAAGAACCACCTTTCGCAGCTGATGGTCGATCATCACATTGTGAGGCTTTACGTCTCTGTGCATGATGCCCATACTGTGACAGTAGTCCAGAGCCTTTGGACACACAGGATGCACACATGCAATCATAAAATATACATTTAATGTTGATATTTGATTTGGGTGGAAAAAAAAAATAATAATAAACACACACAATTACAAAACTACAGTACTAACAGCAGCAGGCCAAGACTGCATGCTGGCCTGTCCACCAACTGCGTGCATATTTCTCACGGAGGCCGGGAAGCCATAGTCGCACACAAAATATGTAATAACCTAACAATTGTGTTGACTGTTCCAAATTATAAAGCCATTCGGTTTTTATGCAAAATGGGAAAAAGAAGCATGTTTCTTGGTCGAATAGACCAACGTCTTGTGAAATGAAATAAAAATACCGCACGTCTAAAGACAATTATTGGTACCGTTTATTTAATTTGTCTGTGACTAAGAGAGCAAAACATTTTTTGGTTTTGTTTTTTAAGATCAAGACTTATGAAGGAAAGTTTTGGTCATATTAAAGAGCAGCAGTTAAGAGCAACAAGCAGGAATTTGAGTTGCTGTTCCCAATAACTAATAGTTCCAAACGTAACAGACTAAAGGTCACATTCATGTTTGAAATTGTTTTTTAAAAATGATTCATCTTGGTCTAATTTTTTTTCTTTATATCACAAAAATCCAATATTTCATCATTCACAAAAATCCAATATTTCATGATACTAATTCCTACCACAGTCTTAAAAAAAAACCTTCCACAGGAAAATGATTCTCATACAAAACAACACACCCATTACAAAATACACGATTTAGTCCGCTCAATACGTTGAGACAACAAGACAATCTTACCTTGAGAAGCTCATACATGTAGTAACGAATATCATAGTCTGTCAACTTCTGGTAAAGCTCCTGTGGAACATGGACCAAGTCAGCAACCGACCTGAACAGTACCAGAGGTGCCATGTATGCTGCATAAGGGTTAGCATAAAAAGCATGGACCCGGTATTTATAGTATGTACCTTAAAATCCGTATTATTAACGTACTCAAAGACAAGAGCTGGTGTTCTGGACTGCAAAGAGAGAACAACCACAAGCCTTACAGTGGATATGTACCCCAGTTTGAAATGCAGTTTTGTGGTGTAAAAATGAGACAAAGAAACATTATTTTTCCACTATTAGTGTGACATATAACTTATGTCAACAATATATCTTTCCCAGAGGGTTGGTAAAAATAAATTGGTCTGCAGAGAGCACTGTTACCGTATTTTCCGGAGTACAGGTCGCAGTTTTTTTTCATAGTTTGGCCGGGGGTGCGACTTATACTCTGGAGTGACTTATGTGTGAAATGGTTAACACATTGTACACATCACATGTTTATTTTAACATTAAACCGCAAGAGGGTGCTCTCGGCCTGTGTTGATACTTTCCACGTTGGCGGTAACTGAGAAAAACAACTGACAATGACTCTGACGTAAGCGACGTAGAAGAGGAAGCACTGCATCTTCTACCTCCGTTGTTTAAAAGTGACACCGAGCATGAAGATTTCATTGGATTTCGTGATTTGGAGTGACGCTGATAGTTTGGTAAATTTGTTGTTTGGTAAATGTTCTTTGTGCTATAGTTGTCTAAATAACTCTTAATATGTTACGTGAACATACCAGACACATTCACAGTTCGTTGTTTAAGCGTCATGTAACGTTAGCATATTGTACACTTATTCAGCCTGTTGTTCTCTAGTTTTTTTATTTTAAATTGCCTTTCAAGATGACATGTATGTTTTTGGTGTTGGATTTTATCAAATAAATGTCCCCCAAAAATGTGACTTATACTCCAGTGCGACTTATATACAGTATGGTTTTTCCTTCTTAATTATGCATTTTTTGGCTGGTGCAATTTATAATCCGGAGCGACGTATAATCCGAAAAAGACGGTACTTAGGCTCTCTAAAACATTCCTTCTCCCCCCCCCCCCGCCCCCCGCCACCCCCACGCCCCCCCCACATTTGAGCTTTACGGGTTACAGGTTACATTGTATGATGGAAATAGTTTAGAAATTACTTAACTTGGTCTCTTTTTTTTTTGTTCATGACATAATCCCATTATTGCACAGGGGTTGCCGACTTCTTATATCTACTGTAGTGGAGGACAGGAGCAAGTAGACACGACATACAGTTGTGCTCATAAATTTATATGCCTTATGAGAACAACTGTAAGCGCGTAGAACACAACAGTGTGACCTGCATTTTACATCCAACTGCCAGTAGGCTGCCATTCAACAACAACAAAAAAAAGAAACATAAATAAAACTCGAACTCACCACAGGGTCTTTAACCGTGTCAACCAGAAGAATGATGTTTGTCCCTCCGCGTAGATTTTCAAGAATCTTTATTTCCCGTTTGATCTTCTTCCATTTGACAGGCTGGGTTCAAAACAAATATTTGTGTGAGGGAAGTGATTGATCACTGAGCTCTGGGCCAAGAAAAAGACACGTATGCTAGCATTTGCTCCATGTGATTTTCAGTTGTCTTGCAATTGGTGTTGCCCACTCCATCACTCATAACATACGAAAATTGCTGGCGCATTTAGAGAACGTGTCGTTCGGACAAATTCAACGCTTTAAATGTTTTTATATCATTTAAAATAACGAAAGTGATAACACAGCATTACACCTTAAGATGGTAAAGTGCTGCTACAAGCACATGAAATATTAGTGTTCCAAATAAAACCTTTGGAATTTGTTGTTTATTTATTTATAAAGTGTATCAATGCCTTTTGCTTCGTGTTACCTTGTAAGACAATGCTATAATTTGAAGTACAATCATGGCTGTAGAATCATGCGCGAGAATGCTGTTGAACACAGAGGCGGATTATAATGCCCATTATTTTCATGGTTGACATTGCATGAAATTATCGCAAAAGGGCATTTCCACAAATGCATAGTTTGTGCACTGATACTGTAAGCAAATCAACCCTCCCTTGTAAAAAGTCTACGAGTGCAACAGTAAAGAGGCACTCATTAGTAAACTCAGCAAAAACGATTACACGACACTGATCATTTTGTAGAATCGTTTGACCCCCTTCTCATGACAAAGATGAAAGCTGAAGCAATCATATGACATCCTGCCCCAAGACTAGTGGAACACGGAAGCTATGACTGTAGAAAGACAAATAACGGCATTCATATGAGCAAGAGAACAGCTGAAGCAGAGTGAATAAAATTCCCAACTATTTATCTTAGCGCAAAAATAAAATAAAATGTGGAAAATCAACCATTGACTTTGTGTGTAAATATCGTCAAAATTCCATGATGTGATAACGTCAAAAAAAAAAGAGAAAGCAATGGAAGGATGGTGAACCACACAACAAATGGGACAAAAGAGAGGCTAAGCAAAATAAGACACACGGCGAAGACTCACCTTAAGGATTTTCACCACTGCTTTTTCACTGCTGCTCACGTTGATGGCCTCAAAAACTTCACTGTACTTGCCTCGCCCCAATTTGCGTACCAACTGGTAGTTGTCTTGATTGCTGGGAGAAAAGACAAAGATAATCATCTGTCATCCAATGCCACCATCGGCCTTACAACAAGAGTGGAAGTGTTAAGGGCAAACAGATTTTAGTTGCTTCCCCCTCTGTTTCTCACCCCACCCCCTTTTTTTTAAATTCAGTTGTCTTTATTATCTCTGTCGATATTTTCCATTTTATCCAGCTTATTTGACCTTTGCATAAACAATGTGGAGAAATACATACAGCTGTAAAATGGAAATATACTTGTCTGCAAAAGGAAATTATTGTTGTTCCTAATTGTCAAAATAAAATAAAAAGCTTTAAAAAATACAGGGAATTGTTTAGGCAACATTTTAGATGATTAACTGTCATACAAGTGTAAAACATAGTCAATGGTATATTGTGTAAACTAATGAAATAAATTGTGTCCTCACTATTCACTCTGATGATGTGCAAGAGAAGTCGGCCCAACTCGGGCGTTCAATCAGGAAAATGGAAAAAAAAATACTGTATTGCACTTAAGTATGCTCAAGACTTCTATAATTTTCGACTGCCTGTTAGGTGGGAATTTGTATGGGTGGAGCCCTGACTTTCCTTTGAGTGAAAAAAGGTTGAAGTGTGAGGTAAGGAATAGGGAGCCCGTTTGTATCAAGAAAAGTAGAAGGTTGACCAAATGGCTGGCATAAATAAACCACATAGACAATTAAATATTGAACTCAACATTGGTCCTATGGCCTGTTGTTCTGTTTTGTTTCATTTTTGTTGTTGTCGTTCATTTTTTGTTTTGAGTATTATGATGTGCACGTGGGAAATGAAGGGAACATAATTGTCCTTCATAAAATAACGTTTTTTTTTTGGGCTACTTTGATTCTTTGGGACGGCGGCCCGGTAGTCCAGTGGTTAGCACGTCGACTTCACAGTGCAGAGGTACCGGGTTCGATTCCAGCTCCGGCCTCCCTGTGTGGAGTTTGCATGTTCTCCCCGGGCCTGCGTGGGTTTTCTCCGGGTACTCCGGTTTCCTCCCACGTTCCAAAAACATGCATGGCAGGCTGATAGGATGCTCTAAATTGTCCCTAGGTGTGAGTGTGGGCGTGCGTGGTTGTTTGTCTCTGTGTGCCCTGCGATTGGCTGGCAACCAATTCAGGGTGTCTCGCGCCTACTGCCCAAAGTCAGCTGGGATAGGCTCCAGCACCCCCCGCGACCCTAGTGAGGATAAAGCGGTTCGGAAGATGAATGAATGAATGAATGAAAATAACATAGTTCATAAATTAAATGTAATACTGTACTATATCTTCACCTAACATTGAAATATGTGACCCCTGAATGACAATGAGTTTGTCGCCCCTTCTGTAAATGTTCTCTTATCTGAACTCTGAGGACTGTTTGACATCTTAAATTTGCACATCATATTCCCCACAAAAATTGCATTCAGTTTCCAAATTGTATGAGCCTCAAGGCATTTCGACAGGAATTTGGAGGTTCTACTCTCCAGAAGCGTCTATACGGTTTCACTTGCTGTTTATCATAGAGCAGCGGTGGCCAAGTCAGGTCCTCGAGAGCCATATGCTTTCAGTTTTAGCTCTCTCCCTCCTCCAACGCACCTGATTCAAATGATCAGGATCGTTATCAGGCCTCCGCAAAACTTGTTGATGATCTGATCATTTGAATCAGGTGTGTTGGAGAAGGGAGACATCAAAAACAAACTGAACAGCGACTCTCCAGGGCCGGACTTGGGCATCCCCGTCGTAGAATATTTGGTGTTAAAACGATACCTCCAATTTGACACATGCGTGTCATAATCCCAGTAATCTTTGTTCTTCCACGTGTTGACATCGGTGTACACCCGAGCCTTGCTACTGGCCGGTGATGATGATCCAGGCATGGCAAGCTTTAAGGCTCGGTGGTTAAGATGTTCCGCTGAATTTTGGTTGACCCAGTACTGGAAGGCAGCACACTGATTCTCCAAAACAAGTGGCTTTAAAGTCTCTTTGTTGGCTTTACCAATGGTTTTGGCTGATTTCAAAGTGCCGGGCTGACCTATCACAGCTGATGTGCAGAAGGAGAGAGCTACGATGATGGAATGCGCGGTGCCCCGGAGTAGAATGTTGGGCAGGATGAGATGAAGAGCTGCCAGCTGCAAAGACACAAGAGAAAATGGACACTATAATGGTAGAAAAAGAAGACATCCATCCATCAAATGTTAGGCTTGGTTTAAAGTTATCAGGTTACGCTAAAACAAACTTAGAGATGACACAACACAAAAAAAGGAATAGCATTAATGTGCTCACAGTGATCATATTTTTCATTTTATGTGACTGTATGGGGAAAAAATCTTATCTTGCTAACGGGACATGGCGTTAAAAAAAACTAAAATAATTAAAATCTATTATGGCACCAACAAAAGTGAGGCATTTTTTCACAACAAAATGAAACTAAACTAAAAGGTGACTTTATAATCGCTCTTGGTTGTTTACAAATGTTTCTTTAACTCCTAAGACCCGAACTCTTGCAAGGCATGCATTTTTATTTTGTTTTTATTTTCTCTTTGATATTTCGGCTAATTGGGACCTGATGAGTGTAAAAACAAAGAATTATCTTTTTACTTGATGTAACGTCCTCGTAAGTGGACGACAGGCCCTTATACTCCAAAATTTAACATTATAGTCCTGAAAACCAAAGACGTCATGTCCACACATGTGGACGCCAAGTCCTAGGAGGACTTATTATTACTAGATTTATTTTTTACGATCAACAGGCATGGACAAATTGACTTTGTTCAGAAAGGTTTAGCGATACTCTGAGCGGGTTAATTTATCATTTACGCCTTCAGGAAGTTGAGACGTAGAAAGACCTGGTGACAAATGGCAAAATCATTAACAAAGGTAAATTAGCCTGCTAACCTCGTCGATGAAGTGTCGCTTCCGGCCAACATCGACGTGAGGTTGTGAACAACACAACTTTTCTCTCAACGCGGCGATGTTTTACCACCAGAGTGAATCGCAACTAAGTATCCGTGTTATACTCCTCAGCACTGTCGAATTAATTTAACTGGCTGCGACATAACTTCGTGGGGATGGACTTCCTTTTTCTCGTAACCGGAAGCAAACCTTTAAACCTGTTGAGCGTTTTGTCGCCTCTTGATTTTTTTTGAACTTCGAATAACAAAAAAGCGCCACATTGTCTGTGGATGAACACCTCTTCATTTTGTTTATTTATATTAAATACGTGTGAGGGTTGTCATATGAGGCTTACGGAACTAAATGTTTGCGTGCAGATACAGGTAATACATTCAACATACTGTATGTGTAATACTACGGAGCCCCTAAGGGGATATGGAAGCATGTCCCCTTAGGGCACATGTTAAAATACCGGCCCGCGGGCCAAATCCGGCCCGCGAGAAGGTTTTCAGTGGCCCCTGGGATGATATTGATTTATTATTAGAACCGGCCCGCAGACCGCAGCAAGCCTGGAGCCCGCAGATGTTTTACACGCACCAATACTACATTTCCCACAATGCAACGGTGACGCGCCAAGCAGTCGGCCGCTTTATTTCAATATTTATTAGTGCAGCAGTCGTTCGCATAACAGTGACGTTAGCTTTCAGATACCCATCAAAAATGGTAAAACGGAGGCTGGACACTGAGAACCGGGGGTTTCAAACAAGGTGGGAGTCGGAGTACGGTGTTATGTTCACGGACGTAGCTGGAAAACCTGTGTGTCTTCTGTGCGGAGAAAGTGTGGCGGTATTGAAAGAGTGTAATCTGAGATGACATCATGAAACGAAACGCGAACAAAAACAAGAATATGGACATGCAACAAAGGCTACAGAAGGTTGAGGAATTAAAACGAAGCCTCAAATCTCAACAGGCTCTGTTAAAAAAAGCCAAATCACAAAGCCAGGCTGCTGTCGCGGCCAGTTTTATTGTGGCAGAAGAGATCGCTAAATCAGCCCGGCCACGAACGGAGGGGATTTCATTAAAAACTGTATGCTTAAAGTTTGTGACGAAGTTTGCCCCGAAAAAAAGCAACTCATTTTAAACGTGAGCATGAGTAGAAACACCATTGCCGAGCGAGTAGAGCAGTTGTCCATTTATCTAAAAGAGCAGCTTGTGAAAAACGGAAAATATGTCATCGCATATTCCTTGGCTGTGGATGAGAACGCTGAAGTTTCTGACTTTGCCCAGTTGTCAATTTCCATCCGCGGAGTGGACTCCAGCCTAAGCGTGACAGAAATTTTTGGCTTTACATCAAATGCATGACACAACTACATAGTGCATGAAAAAGATACGGCAGTGGGTGCTGCGCAATTTGCCCGTTTCCTCCCCGACACAATGGCCCAGCTGCGCATCCAGGCTGCTCAAACGTTGTCGATGTTTGGCAGCACATACCTGTGTGAACAACTTTTTTTTTTTTGATGAAGGTGAATAAAACATCATAACGAAAGTCGACTTACCGCTGAACACCTTCACTCAATTTTGAGGAGTTGCTCAGCTCAGAGCCTGACCCCAAATATTGATGAACTTGTAGAAAAGATGAGACACCACCAAGTATCAGCCTCAGCCTCAAAGAAGTGAATATTACTGTGCAATCACATATTAAGAGTTTTTACTCAGTTCAAGTTTAAAAAATAAAGTATAATATTGGCTTTAACTGCATGTTACTTCTCCTTGAAGAAAGTGTTGTTTTTGGTTAATACATTTTTGTACTTTATTTTAGTGTATTTCAATCCAATGATGTTTTAAAAATATTTTATTTGAGTGAATGATCGAAAATTGCTATTATTTGTCTTTGAAGTAAATTTAGCCTACTTTTGCTAAAAGAGAAAATATGGATGGTGCCTTGAATAATACCGGCTTCTTTCATTCATGTTATGGGTATTTTTATACAAGGGAAATTTGTTTTTTGTGCCTGTTGAAAATTAAAGTTTACTGACAGAGCCATAAGAAAATGTTGCTTTATTTATCTGATCATATTGGAATGTATTTGTTAGGTTTTCAGTCGATTAAATTTGGTTCAATAAACTATATGTGGTCATTGTTAAATGAACATTCGATCAGTCCGGCCCTCGGCTTGCAGCAAAAATTTTTATTTGGCCCTCCGTCCATTTGACTTTGATACCCCTGCCTTAGGGGCTCCGTATAATACTGAACTGTACTGGAGTTAAATTGTAAAGCTTTGTACATCTGTGTATATAAAATACACCTACACTCAACGTGCATTAATAACTTCCAAATCTTTGGATGTTGGGTTACTTGGGTAAGGTCACGAAGCCAGCACCCGAATGCAAGAACAGTGTCGCCCCCTACGGGCAGATATTGACAACAGTCTTTACCAACCACATTCCTGGGCAGCATCTGTCCTTGGTTCTCCGCTCCGACCTTCCTCCTGTGTGGACTTTGCAAGTTATATCAGTGCAATTGTGACTACTCGGAATTCCCTACATAATCCAAAAACACGCACGTTGGTTGAAAACGGTATATTGTCCACAGGTGTAATTGAGAATGGATCGTTGTTTCTCCGTGAATTGTGATCAATCATCTCCAAATTCTTTGTGATGGGTAAAGGCAACAGCGAGAACCTCGGTGATTGCTCACATTGGTTGCTGTGTCACCCCACGTTGTTGAAAGGTATGCTTCAGTCACACATGGCTGTCCCAGTTGAGGTGCTTTAATACAGTGTATTCAAACATGTAATAGTCATGGCACATTACTCAGCCTTTCAAGTGTTCCATAATATGAAATGAAAAAATATATATTTCAAGACCTACTTTTTTTTTTTTAAAGCAATATTGTTAGTCCAATCCCCATTTATTCAAGGCCATCAAATCAGCATTCAGGACCTTCTTTCTCCTGGTTCAAAGGGCATTTTACGGTCTATACATGCAAGGCAGGGGCGGCCCAGTGGGCCAGTGGTTAGCGCATCGACCTCACAGTGCAGAGGTCGTGGGGTCGATCCCAGCTCTGGCCTTCCTGTGTGGAGTTTGTATGTTCTCCCCAGGCCTGCGTGGGTTTTCTCCGGGTACTCCGGTTTCCTCCCACATTCCAAAAACATGGATGGCAGGCTGATTGAACATGGTTGTTGGTCTCTGTGCCCTGCGATTGGCTGGCAACTGGTTCAGGGTGTCCCCCGCCTACTGCCCGAAAACAGCTGGGATAGACTCCAGCAGCGCCCGCGACCCTTGTGAGGATAAAGCGGATCGGAAAATGGATGGACATGCAAGGCATAAAATCATCAAGGTGCTCAGGGGTATATGACACCCTTGAACCACCCTTTAATATGAAATTATTTACCTGCAAGGTGTGTGACAAGATATTTTACATAATGAAATCCGTATATGTGCAAAAGTAAGTTAAAATGATACATTGTAAACTTAATCTACCTCTGCGTTTAGAAACTACTGATTGTAAAAGTACATGCGACAACAGTATACACAGATTTCTAATGATAAAATCAAATAAAAATGACAACATCAACATTCAAGAAATGCATACACACTTCGATATTCCTCAATGTGGTTTATTTTTCTTGTCTGTGTACAATATGAACAGGAGTCTAAACGATATCATTTGGAGTTCAAGCCAAATTCAAGTGTGATCACCCTCTGCCAGTCAATCCCTTTATCCATGACAGCGCAATTCATCAGATCATTCTGTAAATATACTGCAAAAAGTTTGACTTGGAAGAGAAATGTCACACTGTGAACTAACTCATACACTTTCCCACTTTTATCCTCAGAACACACATAATGTTGCAGCTTGAGGCTGTGTGGAGTCAAGTACTCACGTATAGATGAGGAATCCTGGGAGGATTTCATAAATCCCAGGACTTAATTTTCATCTACCACACAGTAATGTGCTAATTTCTTACAAGTGAACAATATGATACTTTTATCAGATTAAATGTCGTAATCCAAACGGAAACTTAAATCCTTGCAAAATATAAGCAAGCTTTTCAATAGTAAAAATAAAAAGTAACAAAATCACTACACATTTTCAATGTTTACATGAGCGCATAAACACAATCTATAAGAACAGGGTAGACTATGCAACAAATCAGTAGTTATAAATATTACACTGTGCATTTCTATTGCACATCTCAAGTGTTCTCATGACATGATAGGTATGCGTTAGTTACCAAATGTCATGTTTCCATACAAAGATGCAACGACACGTTTTATAGGCTATACATTTTACACAAATCCACTTCCCCCCACCCCCTTCTTGTGTTTTTCTAAATAAAACAAAGCTATCATACAATTGTGATATTAAGTGTGATAAATATTCATGCACAGACGATACTATCTAAGGTCTAGTATGTGAACAACATACACCGCTGCACAGGGCAGACGCTGTGCGTGGATGGGAGGGAGTCGGCTTTTACTGGACATCAAACTCAATAAAACAAGATATGTAAATAAAAAAAGGCACAATGACATATCAGGAGCAGAATACATCATACAACACATATGACAGCTGTCTTGCGAGCCGCAACAGAGTAAACAATTAAAAAACAGATGCAATCACATCACATGCAACACCAAAAAGAAAATCTCTCTCTCACACACACACTCCCGATCAAAGCAAGCTCTCTCCACCTTTTATATCAACCCCCCCCTTTTTTTTTTGCTCCTTACCTTCACTCTAACTGATGAATTCCTGATTCTGAGTTTCGCCTTTTACTCAAGGAAGGATAATTGAGTCTTAACACAAGGGATGCTGTACTACAAATGAGGAATCGTCTTTAATGGGCGCGCGTTCGAAGCAACAAGGTGAATGTGGAGGCTGTGACCAGTCGCTCCGTTTGCTGTCCAAGGCGGGAGAATCACGGCGGTCATGGGATACAGGGCGCTTCCGGGAAACTTTCACCTTCGGCGGTGTGCTGGACCGTGTGTTCCTGCAGAGCTGCGAGGTCAACAAAACGCTCGCCGCACCACACGCATTTAAACTGCGTCTCCCGCGAGTGCACGCTCTGATGCTTGGCCAAGTGCTCGCGTTGCTTGAAGCTCTTGTCGCAGCTGGCGCACTTGAAAGGTTTCTCCCCGGTGTGGACGCGGCGGTGGCGCTGCAGCTCAGAGGAGTACCTGAAGCGTTTCTCACAGTCGGGACATTTCAGGGGTTTCTCGCGGGTCGGGTCGCAGCGGTGCTGGACAAACTCCGATGAGGACACAAAGCGCTTGTCACACAGAGAGCATTTCAGCGGCTTCTCTGTGCAGTGAGTGTTTTGGTGGCGCTGCAGAGTGGAGTTCTTTTTGTAACCTTTGCCGCACACGTCACACTTGTAGGGCTTCTCTACTTCACCTCCACATTTGTGCCTCAGCAGTTCTCCGGATTGGCTAAAAGACTTCTGGCAAGATGCACACTTAAACAAGCTTTCCATGCCGTGCACCTGCTGATGGTAGAGCAAGTGGGATGGCTGAAGAAAGCCCTTGTCACAGAGATTACACTTAAAAGGGCGCTCCGCCGGATTCTTATGAGTGCGACGGTGGCGTACGAGAGCGTACTGCTGCTTGAAGCTCATCTGGCACTCCTCGCACTGGAACGGTCGCTCCTCGGAATGAGTGCGTTCGTGCTGCCGCAGGTCCGACGGACGCTTGAAGCTCTTTCCGCAGGAGCCGCAACGGAAAGGCCTTTCTCCTTCTGGCTGGCATTGATGGTGCAGGAGCTCCGATGACTCCTTAAAGTGCATTTCGCACAAGTTGCACTTGAAAAGGTGCTCGCCTGAATGGGCGTACATGTGGCGCACGAGGTGAGAACGGTGCTTGAAGCTCTTCTCGCACACAGCGCACTTATATGGCCGCTCAGAGCTGTGTGTGCGCTGGTGGTGAGCCAAATGTGAAGACTGGCTGAAGCTTTTATCGCACGTGTCACATTTGTACGGCTTCTCACCTGTGTGTACCCTTTCGTGGCGAGTCAGCTCGGACAAATGCCGGAAGGACTTATGGCACACAGAGCACTTGTACGGCCTATCTGGCGCAGAGGCCTCAAAAGTAGGTGGGGATGAGGCACTGATTGCCGCACCACCACCAGAAGTCTCTCCGGTGGAGGGCTGCTGAGGATTGGCCGCCGATGAGGTGGGAGTGACGTTTCCGGATCCGGGACGGTACGTTTTCTCACAAATGGAACACTTCATTGGGTTGTTTCCATTGCCGTGGGAGTTGTGATGCTGGGCCAAGGAAGTGAGCAACGAGAAACCCATCTTACACACGCCACAAACAAAAGGCTTCTGTTCCACCTGCACACACTGATGCTCCAGCAGGTCCGTGGCTTGGCTGAAGATCTTCATGCACTGTGTACACTGGAAAGACCTGTCTTGGGTCACCATGCACTGGTGCTCGTGGGGATTGGCCAGGTGAGATATGTCGTGTCCACAGGCGCCACACTTATGCACTCTTTCAGCCGCTAACTGCATGGAGGGCTGTTGAGCCTGCACAACATGCTGCTGGCCCAGCTGCTGCTGCTGCAGAGACGAATCTGGTTGGAGGACAACGCCATACACGGTGCAGGCCAGAGTGTCCGTCGTCTGGGGAAGTGTGTGTACTACAGAAGGTGGAGCCACCGTGTGCTGCTGCTGCTGCCACGCCTCTGTCATTCTTCCTCTTAAATATTCAGTGCTCAGGAGGTGAGTTTTGAAATGACACAGAGTCCACTGATACAGTTGACGCAGTAATCAGGATGGTGAGCTTTCTGTGGGTTACACGCGTTCTTAGAGATAAACATGAACACCTGGAGGGACACAAAACAATCACAGAATTAGTATGTGTGATGCAGGTTGATTAACTGGCCAAAATCATCACATTGCACATAAGTAGGCTCATAGGCTGTGAATGCATGATTACTTAACAACACAATTTTGGTCTGGGAAAAGTAGAGCATCTAAACGTCAGGAAATGTCAGGAAAAGGGACTTTCCGTCAGTCACGTTTGCTTAACACAAAATTAATTTGATTGTTGACGATATACTCTTTGGGCAATCACAACACAGCGATGTTATACGGATTCTTGAATGAATACATTTGGAAGAATGTCGCTAAAATGTTGCTATCAAATAATACAATTTCATACCAAGCCGGGCTCCATCTATTTCCTGAACTAAACTATGCACCAAATATACTGATGAGTTGGCCGAACATGTAATTATGTGCGCTTCGTTTCACAACGCTAAATTAACTAGCAACTGTTGTGGCCCATGCATAACTGCTAACTATTAGGAATCGAAATCTTCACCATTTTGAGGCCATAGCCGTAGCTAGTTGCTGTGGCAGCTAACAGCTAACCCGCTAGAATGCATCCTAAATGTTACTATACGCAAGTCAACATTCTTTGCTATTATGTTGCTATCGCTATCTTCAAATAACTACCGCGTTCGTTTCTTTGCCCACTAAATACGGTTTCGTCACGATTCATTGTCCTTGGCTACAAGGCAAAAGAGCGACAGACGCGACACTGAAAAGCTGTAGCCGCTTTCCCCGATAACGCGTTTCATGAAAGGCCACCATAAGATTGAATGGTCCAACGTTAGATGGGAGCCTCCACGGAGAACTGACCCCGGATCTTAAGTAGGCCTCCGCCGAGCCGCAGGAAGCCACTCGCCTCTTGCAGCCTTGGTTCTCACATCTGCAAAGATCTCATTCTAAAAACACTCGTTCGCCAAAACGTACCCGGGTCGCTTAGTGATGTTTCTCACTGCTGTCTTCGGACCAGAGCCGACAGCATTCGGCGTAAGTGGGGGTCGGGGGACCGGCGGCAGAGGTGATGCGGTAGAAACTCGACGCCATCCTCCTGCAGACGGACGAACCGCAGAAAACATGCAGTGAGCTCAGCTCCCACCGCACTCGCTCCACCGCAGCTGCGCCACCTCGATGGACGAAAGCAATCACGGGGGGGAGATAACGACTCACAAGGTTTTGTCACAAGAACAAGCCAACAAAGACGACGAGGAACTGGAAACAGATGACAAATGTAGGTTTTACACCACAACACTAGGGGGCAGTGTTTCAACCAATCAACTGAACCGACAATAACCGGGGTTCAGCACACGCAGTAATGAACCAGTTCCATACGTTGCCATAAACCGCACTCGCCGCACATATGGATGGTAGAGGGAAATAACACTTCAAAATGCGACTTACTTAACTCATTCAGTACCAGCCAATTCTGGACCAAGTCTGAAAAGACGTTTAAAAACGTCTTTGGGAGTGAATTAAGGGTAATTCCTGACTAATGTTGGCTTTACCGTCCCCACGAAAAGCCTTAAAACGCTGCACTTAAAACGAATAACTTATGTTTTTTTTAATTGTAGCTTGTGATCTTTTCCAGGAGGATTTATTTTTCAATTTGAAAGATACATATTTTCTTTTCAAATATAAATAACAGAAAATCTTATAGGAAGGTGGTTTCATGGTTAGCATATTTCTCTCACAGTTCTCAGATAGGGTGTTTGAATCCAGGCTCTGGGCATCCTGTGTGGCATTTTCATGTTCGCGCCATATTTTCCTGACTTAGCTCTTGTCCTGCAGTGTTTGGAGGTCAGGGTTTGAAATAAAGGCTTTTAAGTTAAGAACTATGTCATACAAGACTTAGCTTGAATGCTCATTGTTATTGACCATTATTTTTAATTCCATGGTCAGTTTAACTTTTATTATTATTTATACATTGTATGATTATGCAAATTTAAAGTGAACATTTCTGGTAGGACATTGTGTTGCGTCACGTTTTTTTTATTTAACTACAGCCATTCTAGCATTAGATCGACTTTTATGCTACCAAAACGATGTGAACTGACTTTAAAAAAAAAAAAAAAGCAAAACTACCTTATGATAGAAAGTGAAAAAACAGTCTGTATGTTTTATTTTAAGCCACACGGTTATTTGGCTCACATCACTTCACCATGAATCATTCTTGTAGTCAACAATGTCAAACATTTCTTTTAAACAAGGCAATGGTTAGGGTGGGAGTATCTTGCTTCTTCAAATCTGTTGCAGTTAGAAATGATGCTACGTGGGTTGCAACCGCCCTTAATTTTACCCCTCTCTATTCACGTCTCTGTCTTACGTTGCATCGTCATCCCTGGAGGTTGAACTGGATAACAAACTCATGTTGACAAAAGAGTAGAAAGTATATGTACTTGTCAAGGATCAAAGGTTGCCGACCACTGCAATACACTGTAGTTAATTTAGTGTTTCTCAAATAGTGGGGCACGAGGCCCTGACAGGGTGGTCGCGTTTGACCTCGGGGACCATGCTTTTTTATTTTTTTACTGTCCTAAAATAACTTGCAGTTGTACCTCCACAACGTTAGGGGGCAGTGGCGCTCTCATTGGCAGAATTTACGCAGGGAGCATTCTCACGGAGGAAATATGATGAGGCGTATGTAGAGCTTGGCTTCAATAGGGGTGTTCACACGGCAAGATTTGGTCCGGTGCTACGCCGGGGCTGCCCCAGTAGAGCGTTCACACGTGCAAATTAGCTCCAGCGTAGCCCCGGAAAACAGCTTACACCGGACCAAATTTGATCCACCTCACGGAGGTGGTTTAAAAATTTGCTCCAGAGCAAATGCTTGTTTGCGAAGCAGCACCGATGTAAATCTGCACGTGTGAACACAACTGGGTTAAATTTGCTCCGAAGCAAATGCTTGTGAAGAGTTGATTACGTACGGTGAGAATGCATTGCTTTCGCGCTCTGTCGGACATCCGTCATGTGTTTGTTTAATAACGACACAAGACTTGGCTCGTAACATCTTTCCTTTTGTAGGAGACTGGACTGTCTCGGAGTTGTTTGTGTAGTTTGTTCCTTTGTTGTGTGTTCACAACCCCCCGCCCCCCATATAATTTATTTTGTGATTTCCTCTCTTGATTTTCTGTTTGGCGCATTCCGTGTTTGCTTTTCTGAGTGTCATTGAAGTCATCGTTGATTTACGTTTTCGGGGGCGGTCACTCTCGAGCAGAAGGCACGGAGACCGAGAAGGAGAAGGACGTGCCTGTCCAATAGTCACTTGAGTTGTGTATACGTTTTAAAAAGAACCAACACGACAGCTCATTTGTTTTCTGTCGTTTTGCTCCGCTGCAGAAACTGCCGTGTGAACGCAAGTGGGGCTGCACGACGCTGTGCCGGTGCTGACACGCTCAGAGGCTTTGTACGTGTGAACGCTCCACACAATTTGCTGCGGTGTAAAATATATCGCAACAAAATACATCGGTGCAGCGTCGGAGCAAATGTGTGCCGTGTGAGCACCCCTAATGTGCCTGCGGTGGCAGACGAGGGAAGATCGATGTGCTTACTTTGTCTAAAAATTTTGGTAGTGGACAGCATGAAGCCAAATAAATTAAGGCGTCACTTAAAGACATTACACCCCAATCACGCTGATAAGCTGCTTGAGTTTTTTTCAGCGAAAACGTGCCGAATACTGTATTGCCAACAATCATGTCGCTTTGAGCAGGAGCCGAGAGTTGCTGTGTCCTGCTTCAAACCTCCCTTCGAAAAGCTGTGCATTGCAAAATGTGCTCATTGTAGCCATTAATACAGACATCATCTTCGATTTAAAAAAAGAAAGCACAAATTATTTTATATATTTTTGTTTTGCTGGTTAAAGTTTTTTTTAATATTGTGCTCTGAGATAATGTTGGTGATTAGTTTGAATGCATTATTAGCTATTGAGTTTATGTCATTTTATTTTTCAGTATCGTATGGTTTGACATGGTCAGTCAAAAAATATGTATTGTTAAATTAAGGATTCAATGTTATTTTTGAATTTCAGATGCACTTTAAATCTTTTCTGTTCCAGTTACTAAAGCTATTCTTTGTTGTAAGTTGGTCCATATTTCTTTTTTTTTATTCTCTTATACGTTAATAAGGAAACAGTGTTATGCAAAGGTGTACTTATAACAATTTTATAGACAAATGATACTATTTATAGCCGTGCGGGGGGGGGGGGGATGTTTTCCTCTTCCTTGGGGGTCATGACAGAAAATAATTGAGAACCACTGAGTTAATTTAACATTTAACCTGCTCAAAACGTCACATAATTGTGGCACACATGATTTGATGTTCAATCATTATTTCTTCACCTTTTTTGGTACAGGGGTCACCACAGTGGACAGCTATTCCAAAATTATTCTCTCCTCCAATGAATGGGACCTTTTTTTTTTTAGGGGGGTGGAGGGTAGCATAAAATTAGCAAACACGGCACTATAGCCATGACATTTACGCAAATGGAATATTAACTATAAACACAGAACAGATCAATGTCCACACGCTTTATAAAGATGTATTTTCATGAAATTGCCTGGAGACGCAAATGGCACCAATTTGGTTGAATGGCCCATATAAGCATTACCATTGAATGAGATTCTTCTGTTAGGCACATTAGATTTATCTAACGGTAAACGAAACATTTAAATCGTTATTTTTTGGCTTGTGCGGGCTAAAATGACAAATACAGGCAGCCACCGTCGTTGCTGGGTACGTGTGTGACTTCTCTCATCTCGAAACGACACTATTGATTTCTGACCTCGTTAAATGAAACCAGCTGGGAACAAGCTTCCTTGTCACAGAATAATTTAAACTCTTGCAACTTCTATTAGAAGTTATGTCGTTTGGACGTGTCACAATCGCTAACCTGTCTGTCGCACTCTGAGCTCTCTCAACTCTTTGCCGATGCCGTTTAGCGAGGAGGCTTCTTTATATCAACCAAGGTAGATTGGAGCATCTTTCGGCTTGCTTCTCCCCCCAAACAAGCTGGGAAGACAAACCCAATACTGATGTGTCGTTCGCGAACGAACCGGCTCTTAGAGCCGGCTCTTTGAAGTGAACGACGGGACCCGGCTCCTCATAGGGAGCCGCTCCTAATAGGAGCCGAATTTTTTTTCTCCTGTTCCCCCCCCCCCCCCCTTCGGTCAAAGCCGCACGTGATTGGTCAAGATCCGTGGTAGAAGAGGGAGGGGAGGGTGACACACGCTGCAGTGAAGAGAAGAGGGTGGAGTTAGAGACACAGCAGCCACTGTGAGCAGCAAACGAATAGGAAAGACAGGGAGGGAGAGGAGAGAGAGCTCGAAAGCGCTACAACAAACAACACGGTGGAAAGTGGAAAGGTGAGAAAATGGATAGGAAACGAAGTGAGATTTGGACTCATTTCAACTTAATTGATAGTTCTAAGGCAGCGTGTAGACTGTGCAAGGTTAAAATATCCAATATCAAATTTTAATTTATAATTTGTTGTGTGGTAATCAAAGCTTACTCATGTTGTTTTACTGTAAATAGTTAAAAGCTCATAAATATACACAATCAGAGATTGGAACTTTTTGTTGACCTTGTTTTGAGACGTGTTTTTGTTTTTGTACTTTGTAATTTATTTTTTGTAGCACTCCATGTTGTACTCCATGTTGATTATGTTCAGAAGAATATAAATAAAGCCATATAAATAATAAATATTTGATATACTGTATATTTTTTACATTAGTAATTCATTTTACACATAATTTTACATTATTTTTGGTAGTAAATTAATTAATCAGCAACAAAGTAAATTAGTAAAACAATAGTAAATTAAGCAACAAAAAAAAACGGAGGAGCCATTGGGAGCCAAAAGAGCCGGCTCTTTTTAGTGAGCCGAGCCAAAATAACCGGCTCTCTAAAAAGAGCCGGAATTCCCATCACTAAAACCCAACGCTCTTACTCTGCCTGCAGCAGTGCTGTGCGTTAGTGATGGGAATTCCGGCTCCTTTTAGAGAGCCGGCTCTTTTGGCTCGGCTCCCTAAAAAGAGCCGGCTCTTTCGGCTCCCAAATGGCTCCTCAGTTTTTTTGTTGCTTAAATTAATTTACTACCAAAAATAACGTAATATTATGCGTAAAATGAATTACTAATGCAAAAAATAGACAGTATATCAAATATTTATTATTTATATGGCTTTATGTATATTCTTCTGAACATACTCAACATGGAGTTCTACAAAAATAAAAACAAAGTACAAAGACCCATATCAAAACAAGGTCAACAAAAAGTTCCAATCTCTGAATGTGTATATTTATAAGCTTTTAACTATTTACAGTAAAACAACATAAGTAAGCTTTGAATACCACACAACAAATTATAAGTTAAAATTTGTAAAACAAAAAGAAGAAAGCAGCACCCAGGTAAAAGTTTTAACTTGTCTTTCGCGAAGATTGGCATGAAGAAAAACCAAGTGCCTCAGCTTTGAGGGGTTGATCCTGTTTCTCCTCTCTGTTAATATTTGCCCTGTTGTGGAGAAGATTCTCTCAGATGTTGCGACAACACACAGCCAACACAAAATGGCTGAAAATCACTTGCAATCATTTTACCCAGTTCCTCGTCAATTGTGTTCTGTTTTGCTGGTTTATAGCTTTTTGCATAAAGTGGCTCATAGAGCTCTGGGTTGTACATCTAGGCAGTTGTGACATTGCAGCAGCAGCAACAGTTGCAGACACACTAGCACCTTCATTAATAGCTGGTTCCCTTGCTTGTCTTTTCTCTTCAAATTGTACTGATGGGTGGACTTTTCTGATGTGCCTGTGCAGGTTATTTGTGGAGCCTGATCGATGGGATATTTTAACCTTGCACAGTCTACACGCTGCCTTTGAACTATCAATTAAATTGAAATGAGTCCAAATTTCACTGCGTTTCCTATCCATTTTCTCACCTTTCCGCTTTCCACCGTGTTGTTTTTTTCGCTAACTAACTCTCTCGTCTCCTCGTTTGTCTTGTTTGCGTGCTGCTCAGTGTGCTGCTGTGCGTGTCTCTTCTCTAACCCCTCCCCCTTCTCTAAACTGCAACGTGTGCATGTGTGTGTGTGTGTGTGTGTGTGTGTGTGTGTGTGTGTGTGTGTGTGTGTGTGTGTGTAAAACCCACCCCTTCCTCTTCTACCACGGATCTTGACCAATCACGTGCGGCTTTAACCGAAGGGGTGAAAAAAAACAGGAGAAAAAAAAAGTCGGCTCCTATTCGGACCGGCTCCCAATGAGGAGCCGGCCCCCATCGTTCACTTCAAAGAGCTGGCTCGTTCGCGAACGACACATCACTACTGTGCGTAGCTGAGGAGACGTGTCTGTGGGTGTGTGCGTAACACTAACCGCATCGCTTCTACAAAAAATAATAATAATAATAATAAGAAAGGTAACATTATAAAATATACGTTTGATCTACAACTGTTCTATTTGACAAGATATTTGCACTTTTGGATTATTTTGTAGCTTTGTGACCGTTAAATGTTCAGAAAATAATTTTCACCCGATACCGGAACAGCTCAAAACCACGTGATCAACTTCCGATCAGGTGATCGGACCGAGACATCCCAACTGCATATGCAGTGATTCTCAACCTTTTCTGAGCCAAGGGGCATATTTTAAATTCGAAAATCGCAGGACACACCACCAAACAAAATTGTCACAAAAAGAGGATACATGTCAATTTCATACTTTTTGCCATCCCATCGAATAGAAGATCATTGATTTTTTCTTTCTGTTACTATAGATTCCTGGTATAGGTAGATAAGATAACCTTGAATCGTCTCAAAATGGAGAAATTCCCACTTCACAGCAGCAAAGTTATGAGAGGAAAAAGTAGAAGAACAAAATTAATTGGAGCTGCTGGAAAGGCAGCCACTCTCGCCATGCTTGAAGTCAGTAGATGGACAAAGATACATTATTTGTTATAAAGAAATATATTTCTCACCAATTAAGTGAAATTTGATAGAGTTCCCGCGGCACACCGTTAGGGCTCTCATGGAACATTATTGTGCTCACTGGTCCGGAATCAATGATCTATATTACACACAGTAGCATCATCTTTCTATGTAATTGAATCTCCCTTCCATAGTCTTACGTAAATGTCATTTCCAGGCAACACAGTGTATGAATAGTTAGTACAGTTGTCACATGGCAAGAAAGCTCAGTGTGAGTATCTGTGACACAAATTCACATAGTGTACTGTCACTTTTATATGTGAACGCACAGTTATGTAACACTGTGCTTGATGTGTGGAATCCAGGGAGATTTTCATATATCACAATACACCTCTGTGTAGATGTGTCTGCCTGTGTGGTTTTATAAAATCTGTACAATATGATATGAACATCAACTGTGTTTCCGCCAAAGCAAAACAAGTTTCAAATGGCCATTGCTATTCTATAAGAGTGAAAACATTTGGAATGAAAGCAAAGTAGATAATATCTCCCTTCACAGGCTCACGTATGTTTTTTTTTTTGTAAATCTTTATCATACCAAACTGTTTAAAAAAATGTACACCATAATCAATAATCACAAGGCATACATATTTCAAACATTTTATTGTTTTTTTCCACATTAACAACTTCTTAAACCAAAGCGTAAGAAAGAGCATGCTCGGGCATGCAATGATGTCACAACATAATGATGCCACTGGGTGCGAAGTATAAAATAGAATAGTAGAGAGTTTGTATTCATACCATTCATAAACTCATGACATTTCAGTCTCCACTGAGAGTTAAAAGCTAACGTTTATTTTACACTGCTCTCCATGTCTCGTAGCCTTGTGTTACTAAATAAAAGAGACGAGAAGGAGAGACTTTACAAAGTGACACCAGATTTAGCAGGCTGAACAAACATGCGGAAAAGTCTCATCCGGCCCAAAACATGTCAGGAAGTGACACTGTAGAAACCCCACCTTCCCATTTTGAATGGTTCAAAGGGTGAATAAGGGACAGAGTCAAGTCAAAACAGTGCATGCCATTCCTGGTTTAAGTGGGGAGTGTGTGAGTTGTGTTGAAGGTTATTAGTATCCTCATAGCCTGGCATCATGATGCGGTTTATCGCAATTTACATTACGATTAATTTGAGAGGGAAACTGAATTAATATGAGGCACTCTGCATTCTCTCTGGCTCGCAAAATGTGTCAAATAGGAGTAATAATGACACATACACATATCATAGTATAATTAGCGGTCGTAACATAACAGTCTGGAAGCTGTACAAAGGGATAAGGCTGAATTCTTCTCTCTATGTCAGCAGTTAAATGTGTCATATGTTGGGTTGCCGTGCGAATGTGTGTCAATGTACAAGGAGTGCTGACATAAAAATTTCTCTTTGCCAACAAAGTTCCTTGAGTATAAATTTGGTGTTGGTGATATACAAAAGTTCACAAATCATACAAGAATGCTTTTTTTTTTCCCAGACCCAAACATTTGGTTTTGTGGAGTGTGGCGACCTCAAACAAGTGAAACAGGTAGTGATAGGATGGAGTCCAAACAAATGAAGACAGAATATTGATGTTAAAGGGATTGACAATGCATTTCAACACCCCACGCGGCCTCATGCAAAGGTTTCAAGTGGGTTTGAAATAAATTATATATATATATATATATATATATACTGTATATATATATTTAAAAATGGCTGAGCCCTTTAAATGGATCTACTCTTGCAGCATAGTTCTGTATGTAGCGCATAGTGCGAACAGGTGAATGAAATTGATCGATGGGAAAAGGTTGAAAGACAAAATGTTTATTTTTATGTGCAGTGCAAAAATGTAGTGTGACTTTCATGTTCTTGGTTACCATGTAAAATGATAACCTGTTTCATATTTTTTAAGTGGTGGGAAATAGGGGCGGCCCGGTGGTCGACTGGTCAGCGCGTAGACCTCACGTTACAGAGGTGGAGGGTTCGATTCCGGCTCCGGCCTTCCTGTGTAGACATGTTGGCCCCGTGCCTGCGTGGGTTTTCTCTCGGTACTCTGGTTTCCTCCCACATTCCAAAAACATGCACGGCAGGTGAATTGAACACTCTAATTTGTCCCGAGGTGTGAGTGTGAGCGTGGATGGTTGTTCGTTTCTGTGTGCCCTGCGATTGGCTGGCAACCGACTCAGGGTGTCCCCCGCCTACTGCCCGAAGACAGCTGGGATAGGCTCCAGCATGCCCCGCAACCCTTGAGCGGATCAGAAAATGGATGGATGGATGGATGGGTGGAAAATGGACCAAATCTACCCGTGACCGTCCTTTAAACCGTATGCAATGGACACCCATGCATATGTGTCCTTAAATGCCACAATCATGTAAAGCTGCGATCTTCACTTTATTGTGAATCTTATTCAATCATATTTTAATGGTTGCAAGCTCAAAATAAGAGATTAAAAGGAATGGCGTTCATGCAGAAACTGAAACAGGCCTCTTCACTAAGGTTCTGTGTCCGTCATTCAGGCTGTGGGCTACAGTGGAATAAGCAGAATGCCCATCTCAATAAGTAATAATATAATATACTGCAGTCATCGATAAGTCTTAGTAGATCATACGTGTTTTAGCTTAAATAAAGAAATGGATGAAAAGAATTGCTACTCCAATATTGAGTAAAATGACCAAAACCACCAGAATGGAGCTGGAGCCCTAGAAAATGGGAGGATGAAAAGAAACAAAATTAGTCCAGTTCTCTTTGAGGAATGCTTGTACAAAGTCATTTTCTTTGCTTCTTTAGCTTTTAATAATGTCTTCATTAAAAAGGCATAGTTTTGTCTTTCCTGTGCTGTGAAGAAATGGTTGCAAAACCAAGATAGAGCTGGACTTACTGAGTTTGATTTGAGGCTGAGAAGTTCTCCTTCCTGCTCCAGAGTGATGGGCTGAGACTGAAACGGTGGGGAGAGGGTGAGGTCCCTTTGCAGCGGCCAGTCCTCGAGCTCCGCCCCCGCACTCAAATTGTCCAGCATCTGGACAGAGTCCACGGATCCCTCTCGAACTGGTCTCAGGCCTCGGGATCGCAGCCTGTTGTTTTTTGGGGCTGGCGATTCCGGAGCCAGGCCTCGAGATAGCTGCGATTCCGGACACTGAAGCCTCATGTCTACTGTGTATTCATTTATCCTTTCCTCATCCTGCTCCGTGAGGCGTGAATGGACGGGGCTCCACCGAAGGGTGCTTTCAGCAGTCCAACCCTCGGTCAGGCCATCTTGCCTTTGGTCAGTTACAGCATGCTCATTAAGCTTGTGGTTGGGGGGATTGTGCTGCTTTCGGCGGTGGTTGGAGAAGACATGCTCTCGAAAGTTGTAACTGGAGGCAACGTGGTCACTGGGGTTGTGATTGGAGGCAACATAATCCTGGGAGGTGTGATTGGAGGAATCATGCTCAGAAGTCTTGTGATTGGACATGTTATGTTCCAAAGCTTTGTGATTGGACAAAACGTGAACGTGCCTGTAGTTGGAAGAGGCATGCTCACAGGCCTTGTGATTGGTAGACGAATGATCCCAGGTTTTATGATTGGATGATGCGTGTTCCCTTGACTTGTGAGCGGAAGTGGCATGCTTAGAGGACTTTTGGTTGGACACGGAATGCTCCCATTCTCTGTGGGAAGAAGTGTGCTCCCGGACCTTGAAATTGGAACTTGGTTTCTCACGGAGCTTGTGGTTGGTCAATGGTATTGGATCGTGACCGTTAATCTGGCCCTCCTGTTCTTCTAGTAAAGAGGGCGTGGTCGAGCGGCTGCTACATCCTCGATCCGGGTACGTGTCATCCGCCCAGTTTTGAGCACCCCCTTTCGGCAGGTCCATACCCCGTGACTCCACCAGCACCTGGATCTCTGACCCGCCCTGATCGTCCACGGCGCTCTGTCTCATGAAGCAAGCATTTCTGGGACGATGTACATGATTGGGTGGACTGCCGGTTGGGCAGATGGGGACACTCAGCACAGGGCTGAGATCGGGTGTTATTACCGGCGGTGTTGTGTCCGGAGTACACAGCTCTGGACTGTCTGTCCCGGTGGAGATGACCTCGTGGTCTTTGTCCTTGACATTCTGGTGCTGGGGCTTTTGACATTCGAGCCCTGGGAAAACAGTTGGACAGGTAATACTGTAACACCAATGAAGTGAACTGGCACAAACCCACAGTGAACTCATTAGATGGCAAGTGTGTGCAAGACTATGGAGCCGTGTTAATAGCATGCTGTGTGACAAAAGAAAAGTAGCAAACAAACTGAATACTGGACAAGCAGTCGCAGTTAGCTTCAGTCTTCAAAAGTATTCTCCTTATCTTAAGTCAACAGTCTCAAACTTGACTCTTAAACTGGACTGTGATTTTAAACTTGACCGGCAAATTGGTGCCGTTGTTAAATCCAGCTTCTCTCATCTTAGGCAGCTGGCTAAAGTAAAACCTCTCCTTTCGCATGAGCACCTTGAGACAGTAATTCATGCTTTCCTCACATCCCGGCTCGATTACTGTAATGCACTTTACTTTGGAGTCAGCCAAACCTCCATTAAGCATCTCCAGCTGGTCCAGAATGTTGCCGCTTGCCTCTTGACTGGCACTCGTAAGAGGGGGCACATAACTCCTACTCTGGCATCCCTTCACTGGCTCCCTATGCATTTTAGAGTTCTTTTTAAGATCCTATTATTTGTTTTAAAATCTTTAAATGACCTCGCGCCACCTTACCTCTCTGAGCCCCTCCGCCCCTAGACACCGCCTCAGGTCTGCGGACCAGACATTATTAGAAGTACCAAGAACTAAGCGGAGGCTCAGAGGGGATCGAGCCTTTTCCATTGCTGGTCCCTCTCTCTGGAATGACCTGCCACTGAACATTCGGCAAGACTCCTCGCTGCCCATCTTTAAAACCCACCTCAAAACTCACTTATATTCTTTGGCATTTGACTCAGCATGACCCAAATTATGATCTTAGTTATACTGTTTGGTGCTCTCTACCGTCTTTGATACTGATTTGTTGCTTTATTGTTGTATATATGATAGTTGCTCCAGGTACAGCACTTTGTATATAGCGATGGCTGTTTTAAAGTGCTCTTGAGTTGAGTTAAGTTGAGTATTGTATTCCACGGCAGAAAAGTTACAAAAGTATCTCGTTGGCTTTTTCTCTTTCTAACAAACTTGTCGATACTGTATCCTAACTTGTCATATTATTAGGTACATCAGCATGATCTTAGTGCAAGAGCTGCCCTTTAACACTATGTTTACTATTGTGCTTGTAACCTGTAGTGCTGTAGAAGTGTGTAATACCTTATTTAGGGAGAAATTGTTTACATGGAAAATGCCGCAGAAGTCAGACAAAATGGCACTATAACATGATTTGAATTAGTGGAGCCGCATAGTGCTTCTTAAAATGCAGCTACAACGATATGCCCATGTTTAAATGTAATAATAATAATAATAATAATAATAGATTTTATTTATAAGCGCCTTTCAAGACACCCAAGGACACTTTACAATAACAAAAAACACAAAACAATACGGGTTGAGCAGCGGCAGCCAAAACGCGCCAGCGTTCACTCAACCCGAAAGTCAGAAAGAAACAAGGGAGGGAGAGGGGGAGAAAAAAAAACCACGCTCGAACTACCCTCATTTGAGGATAATTTGAGTGAGGCAAAAAACTCCTGCACAAGCATATGACAGTTACAACAGGTCACAAGACATAAACAATGAAGACGGTGAAACAAGGGAATGTATGAGGGAGGGGGTGATGGTGGGGGACTAGCTTCCGTGCGTACTTTCATCAGGGGAAGGTCGAGATAGCAGATGTTGTTTTGGTAGCAGGCTGCCCAAGAATTTAAGACAGTCTTGAGTCCATGGCTTATGTCTCTAAGACACTTATGACAGATTTCATGGACATAAAACAATATTCAAGGTGATTCCGTACTTGATTGACAACTCACCATTGCCGTAGATGTGAAAGGAGGGTGAGAGCTCTTTGGCAGCTATACGTGAGAGTCGACATTCTTCCATGGCCTTCTGTGCAACTTTCTCAGCCGCCTCTGCCTTTCCACGAGCGTGGCTCATTCTGGTCACAACAGTAAGAAACATTTCACTCATAGAGTTCTGAGAGAAAATAGAAAGACGTTCTGTCTTTTACAAACTGAAAATGGACCGTGAAGTAGTATTTCATACTCTGATTATCCATTTACAGTGACAGTCTTTCTTCAGTGATCTATTACCGTTGGCACTGTGACAATACTTCCTCTGATAGATTACATCAGATTGTATTTGTGGAATCTATTTTTTTAATCAATGAACTTATTCACTTTTTTTGGCAGTACAATAACTCTGTGGGGTTACAATATGGAAGGGTTGGATATGTACTATATTTTAGTACATGTACAGCCCTACATCCATGGACATATAGCTATGGAAAAAATTAAGAGCCGAAATGTTTTCATCAATTTCTTCCATTCATCCATCCATCCATTTTCCACCGCTTATCTGGGGTCGAGTCGCGGGGGCAACAGCTTTAGGAGGGAATCCCAGACTTCCCTCTCCCCAGCCACTTCTTCTAGCTCTTCTCGGGGGATCCCGAGACGTTCCCAGGCCAGCTGGGTGACATAGTCTCTCTAGCTTGTCCTGGGTCCTCCCCGGGGCCTCCTACCGGTGGGATATGCCCGGAACACCTCACCAGGGAGGCGTTCAGGAGGCATCCTAATCAGATGCCCGAGCCACCTCATCTGGCTCCTGTCGATGTGGAGGAGAAGTGGCTCGACTCTGAGCCCCTCCCGAATGACCAAGCTTCTCATCTTATCTTGAAGGGAGAGCCCGGACACCCTGTAGAGGAAACTCATTTTGGCCGCTTGTATCCGGGATCTCGTTCTTTCGGTCATGACCCATAGCTCGTGACCATAGATGAGGGTTGGAACGTAGATCCACCGGTAAATTGAGAGCTTGGCCCTTTGGCTCATCTCCTTCTTTACAATGACAGACCGATACAAAGTCGGAATCACAGCAGACACTGCACCGATCCGCCTGTCGATCTCTCGCTCCCTCCTGCCCTCATTCATGAACAAGACCCCAAGATACTTAAACTCCTCCACTTGGGGCAAGATCTCCTCCCCGACCTGGAGAGGATACTCCACCCTTTTCCGACTGAGGACCATTGTTTTAGATTTGGAGGTGCTGATTTTCATCCTAACCGCTTCACACTCGGCTGTGAAGCGCTCCAGTGAGAGTTGGAGAGCCCTGTTTGAAGGAGCCAACAGCACCACATCATCTGCAAAAAGCAGGGATGCAATACTGAGGCCACCAAAACGGCCCCCCTCAACGCTTCGGCTGCGCCTAGAAATTCTGTCCATAAAGGTTATGAACAGAATCGGCGACAAAGGGCAACCTTGGCGGAGTCCTACCCTCACTGGAAACGATTCCGACTTACTGCCGGCAATGCGAACCAAACTCTGATATCGGTGGTATAGTGACCGAACAGCCCGTATCAGGGGGTTCGGTACCCCATACTCCCGAAGCACCTCCCACAGAACTCCACGAGGGACATGGTCGAACGCCTTCTCCAAGTCCACAAAACACATGTAGACTGGTTGGGCGAGTTCCCATGTACCCTCGAGGACACTGCTAAGGGTGTAGAGCTGGTCCACTGTTCCACGGCCGGGACGAAAACCACACTGTTCCTCCTCAATCTGAGGCTCGACTTCCCGACAGACCCTCCTCTCCAGCACCCCTGAATAGACCTTACCAGAGAGGCTGAGGAGTGTGATCCCTCTGTAGTTGGAGCACACCCTTCGGTCCACCTTTTTAAAAAGAGGGACCACCACCCCGGTCTGCCAATCCAGAGGCACTCTCCCCGATGACCACGCGATGTTGCAGAGGCGTGTCAACCAGGACAGCCCCACAACATCCAGAGCCTTGAGGAACTCCGGGCGGATCTCATCCACCCCTGGAGCCTTGCCACCAAGAAGCTTTTTGACCACATCGGTGACTTCAACCACAGAGATAGGAGAGCTCACCTCAGAGTCCTCAGACTCTGCTTCCTCCAAGGAAGGCGTGGTGGTGGAGTTGAGGAGGTCTTCGAAATACCCGGGATGTTGGGAGTACCGAGTCGAGGTCAGCTTGTTCATATTAATGTCTGGTGCCACTAAAAGTGTAACAAGTAACAATCTGACACAAAGGAAAACATGGAATGCCTAAAGCACCATTTCTGGCAGTACAATGCCAAGAAGTATTTATTCAAAAAATTGAGTACCGGTAAGTGATTATGGGTTCTCATCAAGACAACATTCAGGAAATAACTCTTCATTTCAACTCTTAGAAGCTGTTTTTGTTGTCATTAATATATTGGTCCAAACATACCTTGAGTTTTACCAGGTATTTAAAATGAATGGGAAACTGAAGAAACGAGGGTGATCTTTTGATTTTTGACATGGCTGTAAATACAGTAAATGTTATATTACCTTGACATGGCAATCTCAGCTTTCTGCTTGGCAATTTCCGCAGCCTTTTCTGCAGCTTCAACAGCTCGGTCCACCTTCTCTCGGATTTTACTGGCTCTCAGCGGAATCAGGTTCTTGCGCTTGCCGCTCACCAACATGTTCTGTTTGTACTTTCCCTCCTCCTTGGTGCCATCAGGAAAGGTAGTGCATCCGTATCCATGTCTTTTGTTCCCTGCCCATTCACCTGCGTAGTGAAGACCATCCGAGCGTCGACCCACCCCCCAGCCAGCCCTGTGGTCGCTCCGCCACTCACCTGCATACATTTCTGTGACAGTTGCATCCACAGGAGTACCCTGTTCATTCTCACTAGCATTGGAGTGGATGTCGGACGCAGCCGAGCTAACCGTACTCATGCCGGCCTCGCTGCAGAAGGAACTTTGCTTACTCAGCTGACTGGCAAGGGAGCTTTTGGATTCTGAGCGTCGTAGTTTCAGGCCGCTTAGGATGGATTGTCGAAAGCGACCTTTCCTCTTTCTCTGGCGCTCGGCTTCACTTGGAGCAGTTAGAGCAAACCCTCCTCGGCCCACAGGGCTGCCAGCCAGCCCAGCCACCACCCCGTCCGTGGGCGTATTGGCCACACCGTCCTCAAGCACAGCTGGGGGGCCGTGACTGTGCTCAGAACGGAGGGAGTTTATGGACGTTCGCAGAGGGAAAAGGATGACGGCCGCCATGCCGTATGGCACACTCTGCCGCACACCGTAGCCATGACGCATCCCAGCCAGCCACTGGCCCTGGTAGGTTCCTGGCCCAGGCAGAGACATGAATCAGAAGTCAGACAAGTATGGCTTTTATGACTTCATAACTGTCATTATGCCATGGAACAGGATCACCGATTGGTCAAAACTTAGTGTCAATTTGTGGAACAATTTCAGAGACATTTCATAAATTAAGAACATCATCCATCGATGCAGCTCAGTGGTAAAACCATATATGGGTACGCCGTTGGCAGACAAAGTCACTTACAAATGGGCTGTATAAAACATTTACATTCAAAGGCCCACTGTGAAGTAATTTCAGAAAATTCCAAATGAAATATTTTGAAGTCACAAGTAATTAGATAAAATACATTAAGTAAAGCATGAAAAAATATTCATTCATCCATTTTCCGATCCGCTTAATCCAGGGGTGGCCAACCAGTCAGAGATGAAGAGCCAATTTTTTTACTGGTAAATATCTATCTATCTATCTATCTATCTATCTATCTATCTATCTATACAGTATATTAGAGCTGTCAGTTTAGCGTGTTTTTATCGGCATTAATTTTTAATAAAAATTTAACGTGATTAAATTTTTTCTCGCGAGATTAACGCGGCACACGTCACAGCGGATTTTATGTTGCTCTATAAATAAACCAGAAACAAAACAAGCGCGCTGCAGAAGTCCACGCCCATGTCTGTTTTGCCAGCCACGGCAGCGCGAAACACCGAAAACGGATACTGAAAAAGTTTATGAATGGAAAGTTTACTTTTAAAAAGTTGCCAGATTGTTCCACTGACAAGACCAAAGTTACCTGTATGTTTTGCAGTCGTAAACTGAGCTATCATCATAGTACGTCGAGTCTGAAATACCACTTAATGGCCAAGCACACAGTTGATGTGAGGACTGCGCCCCCTCGTCTCAGACAGACAGCTATGGATCATTTCAAAACCAAGAAAATGGATGACACGACGAAGAACAAATTTGCTGAAGCCATCGTTAAATGTATGGCTACTGCATGCAAGCTAGTCAACATTGTTCACAGCTCGACTCAAGCTGAAATCATTCGCATTGCGTCTAACGACTCCACGACGGATTGCCAGCGAGAGCCTCCATTACAAGCTGTGTACAGAGATTGTACGTAGCGGAGAAGGCTAATGTACACCAAGCGGGAGAAGACACTGTTTTGGGAGAGAAATAAGAGACGAGGTTGATGAGCCTCTGGTGAATAAAGAGCAGGTAGCCTGTTGAGTACTATGTATGCCACTGACGCAATTGTTACTTGTTTGGAACTATTTTGTGTGGAAGGTTACCATGTTCCGTGTCCATATAAATAAAGGGGGTGGTGCTTCTCTGTGTTTGTCTGACAGTGACGGTGACTGTGAGCTGAGGCACGTCGAGAGTTCAGCGGGGCAGTTGTAGCGAACACACTGAAAATAAAATGTCTCCAGTATTGTGTTGTGCCTCGAAACAAGTGTAGTCATCCGAAATGATGTCTACACAAAACCATAGAGAGATTTCCGCGCAAGAAGGACCAACAGAATCAACATAGCCTGACTGCTGTGTTCAAAACAAACTTGAGAAAAACGAAATATGCAACCATGGCTTAAATCCACTATAGGCTGAGTACTAGTTTACCTTAGATGTGCACTTTATAATTTTATATTGCTCTATTTTGAGCAATATAAAATTGGTGCTCATCTCGGAGCACCAGATGACAGGTGACAGCCACACTGGCGTATTGTTTATCTGTTTAAATGTGTATCCAGCAGCACTAGTGAAAGTAGCAGCGCTGGGTTGTTTAAATATGTGGTTTACACATGTATTCAAGCTGGTGCGGGGCACCGTGGGTACGGTCACGTTGTCGCTATAGTCCGGGTGCTCCGAAGCTGTTGGTCTTCAAATGTGACAGACCTAACTATTTAGCACGGAGGTAGTGCTAACACATACAGTACAGCATCCATATTAAACTCGGGCGGGCCGCACTAACATTAAACTTTCATATCAAGGCGGGGGCCTCAAACTAGCGTCCTGTGGGCCACATTTGGCCCACGGATCGCGAGTTCCATAAGACATGTTTGCAGGTGCAAAGATGTCAAATGCCGGTCCAGAAAGTAAAAGCGCCGCCATTGTTTGGCTTTGGCTACAGGTGCTTCGACTCAACCGGCAGGTAACGTGCTAAAGCCAAACCGAGGCACGGTTCTTGTCCAGATGCCGCTTCCTTGATGTTGTCTCTACTCATAGATCCTGTGTACTATTCCACATGGGTGGAGGAATTATCATTTGTCGATTATAACTATTATTATGATGATGATTATTATTCCATCCATCCATTTTCTAAAAAAGACTCTAAATTGTCGCTAGGTTTGAATGTGAGCGCGGATGGTTGTTTGTCTATGTGTGACCTGCGACTGACTGGCAATCAGTTCAGGGATGCGCAAAGACAGCTGGGATCGGCTCCAGCACGCCTGCAACCCTCGTGAGGATAAATGGCTTGGATAATGGCTGAATGGATATTAATAGCATGGGACTTTCTGCTGCTAGCTGGGCCGGGCTCGCAACTAATTAATTGTTTCTACCATCAGCGATGAATACTTTCTTATAAACGTGATTTTTTTTATCCACGACTCTTTGAGCGGCGACGCGGTGCTCGACTGGTTAGCACGTCCGCTTCACTGTGCAGAGGTGCAGATTTCAGTTACGGCTCCGGCCTGCCTGTGTGGAGTTTCCGTGTTCTCCCCCTTGCCTACGTGCGTTTTCTCCGGGTTGTCCAGTTTCCTCCCACATTCCAAAAGGCAGGCAGGTTGATTGGGCACTCCAAATTGTCCCGAGGTGTCAGTATGAGTGTGAATGGTTGTTCGTCTACGTGTGCCCTGCGATTGGCTATCGCTTACTGCCCGAAGACAACTGGAATTGGCTCTAGTTACCCCAAAATGTACAGTCCCCTGGATGCAGGAGCAAACATGGTCGGATGGAAAGTATGGACTGTGTAATCAGTAATGTAGTTGATCAAGTGGACCGGATTGAAATTGGAGAGTGAACAAGGACTCTCTTTACCTAACAGTATTAAGTGAATGAAATCAATTGATTTATGATCATTATACAAGTAATCAATTGCAGCCCATCTTTTACATTTTTTCCTCATGCAGCTTTTAGTCAGCAGACTTGGCCCTCCTTTTTACCCCGACGTAATCAGAGGCACGTACCACTGCAAGCATGGCCGCAGTGAAAACATGGACTGCTTTTTTTCATCATATTTACATGCGTAAAGATGGGAAAGGTGAGTATTTATTTAATTTCATTTTCTAAATACATTGTATTGAAGATTTTTCAAGGTTTGTATGTAAAAAATGTCAGTTAAGAACATTCTAGGGAGCATTCACCCCCCCCCCCCCCCAAAAAAATAGGCCTAACTATGCCACTGATTCGGCTCATAATGTAGCTGCTGTGTGCCTGTTAAATTGACAAAGCACTGCAGTAAAGGGGCACTAAAAGCGAATATGTTGTATTGAATCCAGAGCGAGAGATGGAAGAAAAGGAGGGTCTGTGGTCTTGTTTTCTCAGAGGAAGGCTATTCGGTTAGATCTGTGCATAATTAGTATGTAGTGTGTAATTGGGACACAGAACGTGTCCCAATTACATTATATCTTGCATTAATTCCCAATTAGGCCACACAAACAGGAAATAATGCCGAAAAGTATATTTTAAGAATGCAAAGATCATCGGAGGATATCAATTAAAAACAGCACTTCAATAATGGTCACTGTACTTTCCTCAAAAGAATTGTTGCTGTCAAACCATTTGGGACCTAAAAAAGAAACATGCCTTGATCCAAAGGAATTCAAGAACAAATGAGAAATAAAATGATCGAAATCTATCAATCTAAGAGTTTTCAAAGTCATAGTCACACTCAATATTCCTAATAGCAAAAGTGCTACACAAATTCGATTGGTTATGATGATGATGATGATTATTATTATTATTATCATTTTCACAGGAGTGATCAGCCAACCAAAATTACTCCAAAAATCCACCAATGATGTTTCAAGGATCTTTTGGCCACAGTTAAGGTAAGTGTTCCTTAATTAACCATAAGGAAGATGAAAAAAACACTGCTGACAAAACACCCCAAAACACTCACCTCACATTTAGCCCCCTCAAAAGAAACTGATTCGTAAAGACTTTTGATGAAACATTCTGTGAACTGAAGTGAAAAACATTGAAATTATTAAGTGTGAATCTTATGATATTGAGCATAAAAATAACACATATGATTAAAAAAAATCAAACGTAGTGATGGCAGTGTAATGGAATGGGGCTGCTATGCTCTTTCATAATCTGGATGACTTCCTGCGATTAATGGAACAATTAATTCTGTCGCTTAAAAAAAAGGATTTAATTGGATCGGATATCAAAATGGGTGTGATCATCTGCATTATTCAAGTGTAAATTTGCAAATGCCATACAGTACAGTGAATTATGAAGGGGGCAATTTTTTTTCATTGCAGTTAGCGTAACATTTTTTTGCAAAGGTTTTTGAGGGGCTGCATCCAATTTTTCAAGTGCACAGCGCACCCACTTAATAAATTGTGGCACTCCATGAACTAAAGCCAGTAGTTGAGGAACCACTGTAATCATTATGTCACATCATGAATACTCTGTCTGTCACATATTTTAAGGTATTTAGAACTAATGGACACATTTTTTGGAACGACTGCAAGTGGAGGGCATGCTCCATACCACGTACCACTTGGTGGATAGACAGACAGTGAATCTTGACAAAATCAGTTGTAAAGTAACCCCCCCCCCCCCCCGTCCCACACACACAACCCCCCCGCGCAATTAAAAAAAAACACCCCACAAACACACAATAAATGTATTGCTGGCATTTGCATTTGTTCACAAAATGAATATTGTATAGTTCAGATAAAGCTGCTTCAACGGCTTCACCCACACTTGTGGTTGTAATTGGCCATGGTGTAAAAGTAGTGAGGGCAGTTTCCAGTACAGTGTTTTGGTTTTTCAGTTATTTCAGCTGCATGAGAGGAGTAAAATTATAAATAGAGTATGATGCAGGGCATTGCAGTTCAGTGCAAGCATGCAATGATTAGAATTCTGTTTGATTAATGACCGTCTAAAATTGGTATTTTTCCCAGAAGTGCAAACACACATGGAAAATATATAGGAAAGTATGCAAAGATGCTACGAATGTGTAATTTCAGTCCATAAAGCTCCTTGCCAATGTATTTGTTAGTGTCTACCATCTGGGGTAATTGGCTAAATTGTCCGCAATATGACCAGGAGCTGTCTGTGGTTCTGAAAGCAAGCAAGCTTGTGCTGTGTGGGCCCAGGAGGCTTCCAATTTATGTCCGTTTTGGCTCTCCTGTGTGTTATGTGCCTGGATTTACTGGCTTGGAGAAAATGTGTCAGCTCGTGCATGCTGAATTCCTCTGTCGGCGGTCCTCCACGTGAGCGGAAGACCAGGGCAGGCGTGTTATGTGACGCAGTGTTTTTTTTCTGCCCCCTTGCATTCAGCGTCTAGTTTATATTTTCAGTGTTAGAGCTTTTCGTAACAGTAACTTAACAACACCTTCTTTGTAATGCACAAGGCTGTGTTCCCTCCGTCTCCATCACTTACTGAACTCCAACATTCTCCTTTGCTTGTCATGTGCTGCATCACACATTAAGGGGCTCAAGTTAGAAGTAAGCAAGGAAACGGCTGATGGCAGGGTGGGCGCCAAACAGCCAATTAGACATATGTATGAGCGCCACGCCATGTTCTCTAGTGACATTCTGACCTGATGTCTTGGCGTCACCATGGCGACTTCATAGCACAGAGGGTGTAATACTGAGCAAATATGGAGTGTGTTGACTGTCTTTTTTAAAAAATCAGTTTTAAAATTAATGATACAGACACAGCCCCCCTGATGTCTGTTGTGAATGTGACCCGCATTATGTTTATGTTACCGCACTGGAGAAGTCGTGCACTTTACACCAGGCTCAGCAACTGGTACCATTTCCATCCACCCATTCTCGATATTGCGCATGAGCTGGAGCCCAGCCCAGTCAAGTTTGGGCGAGAGTCAGCAGTTAATCATTGGGCACGTATAGACAAACAAGTTTGCATCCACACAATGTATAGTCTTCAAGCATTTTATCATGCATGTTTGTGGTGTACCGAAGGACACCCAAGCAAACATGGGGAGAACACACAAATTCGCATGGGTAGGCCGGAGGGACGATTTAAAGCCCAAACCTAAGAACTGTGCAAACGATGTGCTCAGCGCTACACCACGCTCAACATGTTCAACTCGCCGCCTGAAAATTCATTTTTAAATCACCAATTGGTAGTTTGTGGCAGTAGCGGTTTCAAAGAGACGAAAATCAGAATGACGAGGAGACTCTGAATCAGTTTTACCTCCATCAGAATAGGTTTCAGTTCCGTATCCATCCTGGAGGCCGTTGCTCCACGTTCCCTCATAGCGGGCGCCACTGGCTGTGCTCTCCAGCTGTCCGTAGCGACCTTTAAACCCTTGCGTCCACTCCCCTCGATAATCCCAGCGGCCCTTGCTCTCCACTCCAATTCCATGCCGCTTGCCTTGCGCCCAGGTGCCCTGATAGTTGTTCCCACTGGGCCACGTGTACACACCCAGGACCTCAAAGCCATGACTCCATGCCCCTGCATACTCACCCTGACCCTGTGGCCCCGTACAGACCCCTCTACCGTGGGCTTTTCCCTGCTCCCACCCCCCACAGTACGACCCCCCATCATCAAAGTCAAACCTGCCTCCAGTGGACATGCATGAAACAGGTTTAGGCAAATCCTTAGAATGTCAGGAAAAAGAAACGCAAGGGCCTGGTTTACTCAGAAGCAGCTAGTCGGGAGGAGGCCTTGCTCGGATCAAGTCGCAGGGAGGCACAGGCCCCTTACCTCCTTCCCTCCAAATGTGAAATCCAGTTTCCTGTTAGGAATGACAGGAAGGCCTTACGCGCATCATCTATGATGCAGAAGAAATCTAAGCTTCACTGATGGGGCTGGAATGATGAAAACGGTTGTTGTACATGCTCGTTCCCATGGGCAAGCAGGCTAACGGTGCTCCTCATCCTCATCATCCGATGCCTCCTCCACCCATGGCGCAGTTGGGGAGCTCACCGGCCCATCGCCTCGATCGTGTGGCGAGGCGCTCCAGACAAGCGAGGGCTAGGCTTTTCCACCAGTCCCGCAGGCCTACAGACTAACGACAGCAGCAGCAGCAGCAATGGATCTCGGCTCAGTTAGCCATTAGAGCATCCCAACATCCCTCCTGTACCGGCAGACATGGAGACATGAAGCTGAGATCCAAACGCGCTGGTACGTCATTCAGAAAAATTGTAGGAAAGCAGAAAGTTGAAGCGATTTCTTTCTAGCATGGACCAGAAAACAAACATTTCAGGCTACAGACCGAGTCTTTGAATCGTTATAGCAGAGAGGCCAAAGCGAAGTGGAGTGTGATTATCTCCCGTTTCCTTCCTGTCTCCACTCTGCACAGGAGGCTCTCTCCTTAGGGTGTCAAGAGATGCAGAAAAGAAATATTCCACTCCATTGTCCTCTCCATCCCAGCATCCCCCTTAAGGCAGAAATATGTTGTATCCCTCAATTCCACCAGGTCATCTGGCCCTCTCTTGATTTTTGGCCTCTCGCTATTTTCCTCCATCTAGCTCTCGTCTCTCTTCTATCTACTCATTACAGGACTGTTCCACCCCAGCCGATACCCCTCCCCCACACGCACACATACGCACTCCTTCCCTCCGCTCTTAAAGAGATAGAGACAGAAGGATGGTGCCAATAGCAGCATGTCTGGAGCTCTTTGCTCCATCCCTTTGGGGATACAGTCTGCTTTTCCTGATTATCCAGCCTCATTTCACGCTCTCCCGCTGCTCCCCTCAGACTAAAATCTGGTCGTCAGCAAAATGATTCCCCAATAAGCGGTGGTTGGTAAGGTAATTGATCTCGGACTAGTATCTCCTCACCTAAATATTGCCAGCCTTTTTTAAACTAGAGGATGACAGTGTCATCCTCAGTGGGCTTTATCAAGGGGAAGTCAACCCTAAAATGTTTGTGACCTTAATAAGTTCTATGCAACGCCGCTCGTCTAAAAACAGCATTCTGATTAATATTGTGTTTGTGGAATATGAGTTGAGCAGCAAAATCCACCCATTTTTGTCCATCTCAGCGCGTGGCCATTTGGCTCTTGTTGTCAACTCAAAATGACATCACAGGTAACATCAAAAGCAATCCATTCAAGACAGAACAAGAGGAGGATTTTATTTTATTTGTATATTTTGTGTTCGGCTCCATGGCGTGGTATCTCGGGCTCGCTGCACAGCGGGAGGTCCAGGTGGAAGCGGGCGTTCCGCCGGAGAACCACTTGCAGGACGGAGGAACCGTCCACCCAAACACCAGCACGAGGCCGGCGGCCCTCCGAGGGCATGTCGCAGCTGCCGCCTGACATGTTGGTGATGGAGACTGGGACGACTGACTGACAGGTGGGTCACGCTAGTTGGACTTAGTCACGCTTAGTGCGGGTTAATGCAATTATGCATGAAGGTACATCAATATCTATTGTAGCTGTAAAGAAGTCAAAGTATATTTTTAAATAAATAAATTATGTGAATAATAAATACATAAATAAATAAAGGTAGCTAGATCATTTGTACTTGGTCATTATATAAGTGGCTTGCATGCTTAAAAAAGTGGATACCCTTTCTATAGAGTGGGGGTCGGTAACCCGCGGCTCCAGAGCAGCATACGGCTCTTTAGCGCCGCCCTAGTGGCTCTCCGAAGCTTTTTCGAAAATGTTTGAAAATGGAAAAAGATGGGGGAGAGAAATCTATATATGTATCTCTATATATTTTTTATATGATTTACATAGGAGGAAAAACATGACACAAACATTCTTAATGTTTTCTAATGCTGTAAAAATGTGTCGAATAAAATTTAAATTTCAACATTTCTGTCAACAAAGATTTGCGTTATAGCCTGCGACACAAGTTTGTATGAGCAGGGCGGGATGCCAGGCAGGTGGCTGTTGCAGAAAACCCCCCAAAATAAAACGGCCTTTCATGTACAATTCACCGAGGGTACTGGCAAAGAATGGGAATCTGGAGGGCCGATAAAAGCATTTTAAAACGGTACACGTGAACTAAATAGTTAACACGTTGCAAAAGTGTGCCAAATGCCTCCGCGTCTGGCTCTCCCAGCTGTCGTTGGGCAGTCGGCGGGGGACACCCTGAACCGGTTCCAGCCAATCGCAGGACACAAACAGACGAACAACAATTCGCGGTCACACTCACACCTCGGGACAATTTAGAGTGTTCCATTAACCTGCCATGCATGTTTTTGGAATGTGGGAGGAAACCGGAGTACCCTAAGAAAACCCATGCATGCATGGGGAACATGCAAATGCCACACAGGAAGTCCAGAGCCGGAATCGAACCCTGCACCTCCGCACTGTGAGGCCGATGTGCTGACCAGTCGAGCACTGAGCCACCCTAGTTATTAATCAACAAATAAATAAATAAAATTGATCTCATGCCATGTCAATTTGCGGCCGTGCTGGATCCTATCCCAGTTGACTCCAGGTGAGAGACGGTGTACACACCCTGTTGGGCATAATGTAAGATGCCTCCAGATGTCCACATTGATTTTGGTGAAAATTAATTTATCACAATTTTCAGAATTTTCTCTAATGAGAGTCAAAATGTAACGTGACCTGTTAAGATGTTTTTGATTGAAAAGATTTTTTCCCCCCTCCAGCAAATTCGACCTCTTAAATGCTGCAAATTCAACAAAGGGTTTTTGCGTTCTTTACAACCTATAAAATGTCTAGAAACACTGCTGTGCACTATGTGGAAAAGTGCATTTTAACATTAAATATATTTTCTTTTAAAAAAAATGTTTATTTTCTATTATTTGATGACTTGAAAATGATGCTGAGTGCCATTTGCAGACTATTATTAAAAATCTGAGGAATAAACATCACTTGCACCATCATTTGCAACACGATGTAGACCCATCCATCCATTTACAACACCACTTATCCAGGCGCGAGACAAATAACTAAACACAATGGACAAAAAAACCCAAATACCTAAACACAACATAAATGAACTAATCACAACAGACACATCAAATGAAAAATAGCAAAAACAAATTCACCTGTTTATTTTGCTGTTGTTCTTTTAATTTGCCATTGTGCTTAGTTAATTGTTGTTGTTTTTAAATTTGCTGTTGTGTTATGTTCATTTATTTTATTTTTCGTGGTGCTTAGTTAATTGTTGTTGTTTTTAAATTTGCTGTTGTGTTATGTTCATTTATTTTATTTTTCGTGGTGCTTAGTTATTTGCTCATTGATTTGATGTCATAGTTCTAATTTACTCTTATGTCAAGTTATTTATTTTCTTTTTCCATTTGCGTTTTCCACTTCAGGGCCACTGTGTTCGTCAGCATCCCAATGACCCTGAACATGGTTAAGTGGTAGAAAAGGATGGCGTTTGTACGATTATCCCTTGTGAGCATCCAGTTTTTATAGTTACCACTAGGTGGTACTGTGACCACCTCCAGAAAATGTTTTGTGGAAAGTTGAACACGAGACCATCATGTCGAGGTCATGTGGTGACCCGCCCACAAGCTCACAAAAAAAATGCAAAGGTTTGGCCATTCTGCGTTGTCCTAAAAACGATGAGAAACACTGACCCAAATATTACCCAATGTACAATAATACTGTTCTAATACTGGGCGTGTGAAATTGTATTCATCTATTAGCAACAGTATGGGGGTGTGTTAGTGCCCATCAACTGGTCACTCTCACATCTGTGAAGGCACCATTGATGCTGAAGGGTCCATACGGGTATTGGACCAATATCTACTTCCAGCCAGGCAACATCTTTTTGGAGGTATCCCTGCTTATTTCAGCAAGATAGCACCAGGCCACATTCTTTCTACACGTATGACGACAGCGTGGCTTTCGGGTAAGCGAGTGCATGTACCAGACTGGTCTGCCAGCAGTCCAGACATGTCTTGCATTGAAAATGTAGAGCGCAATACAAAGCACAAAATATGAAAGTGTTGAGCAACTGAAGTTGTACGTTAAGAAAGAAAAGGAAAGAAAACCACGTACAAAGTATCAAAAATTAATTTTGTCAGTTCTCAAATGCTTGAGTGTGACAAAGGTGACGTCAACATTCTCCTGTCCCATGTTGCAGCACAAATTCAAAATGAGTGAATATTGGAAACGTTTTAAACTTAAAAATCAGTTTTTACATTAAATATCTTGTCTTTGTAGTCTATTCAATTGAATATGAAAGTGCAATTTAAATAATGAGTTGAGAAGATTAGTTTGAAAAGGATTTTCAAAATATTGTATTATTCTTATTTTTTAAAGAATGTTCCAACCTCATTGGAATTGGGATTTGTAATTTGTAATGCCATGTGCAAAACGTGAACACACATATGAGTCACAATATATTAAAATAAGGGTAAAAGTAATTAAGATGACTTTAGTGGACATTTTATTCAGATTATGGACAGTTTGTCCATATTGAGATAACATTAGAAGCAAGTTTCTTTTGTATAACACAAGAGCCAGTTTTGAAAAGTGACAGTAACCGAAAAGGATGCAGTCCAAAAAAAAAAAACTGGCTTGACTGGTCATAGAGGGAAATTGGCATTATTTCAGCAGGTCTTAGGTGAGAATGTCATGGGCTTGTTGTTCCACGAGCATGGCCATGTTCTTCACGTCCCCGCACCAGAAGTCCAAACGCTCCTTCATACCTTTGATCTGAATTGGGGAGAGTGAGATAGGTAGATGGAGTCAACCAAGAGATATGCAATTCATGGATTTGAAAACCAACGAAGTTAATCAATAAAAAGAAAAAAAAAGTACTCTGTGAAGCAATCTGAGTCTCACCTGCTGCAAGTCCAACACTCTCGGTTGCACCCAAGTCATCTGCACCTTCTTATCCACCTCATCGATGTTGCCTTTAATGAGGCCAACGGACAGAGCCTTCATCACCAGAAGTTCCACCTGTACAAAAATCAACACATTTCCGGAGCTTTAATGCATTTCATTACTAGAAACATTTTCAAATTGTCAAAACAAATTCTTCCAAATGGGTCATATATGGGGGGGAAAAAGACTAATTGTTTATTCATAGTTGAAGTGCTCCACACATCAAGTGTGAAATTCCACAACCAAGTGAACTGTTTGCAAGCTGACTGTCATAAATGCATCTTAAACAACCTGATCAGATAGATCTTCACGACTTTGAAGCCACCTGGGCGAACATCTGCCATTTTCGAACAACAAGCCGACTACACCCAACCACGACATAAGGACATAAGATATGCAAAGCTCCAATGCTGTTTGGATGCAAAGAATAGCGTTGGGGAACACAAACACACAACGTAAGGTTACATGGTAACTGTCACTGACATGGCAAGAAAAAGCAGTATGAGCCTGCAAGGATCTGCACACAATGTGTGATTTTTGACAATCCATCAATTTGAGTTTTTAGGGACCTGGAATGCGCTTTTGCAGACACTCATGTTTGATTTTGATCTCAGAAATTATCCATTTATCATGAACACATGAGTGGAAAAAAATAAATACCACAGCCGACGTGCTAACCTGTGTATTATATATATATATTGCAAATTAGCGGGTACAGGTGTGCAAATCTCATTTATCTATTGAATATGATGCATGTGAAATGGAGATGATCTGTATTATGATTATCCCACAAACCTCATTTACAGGGATCTTGGCACTCTGAGCAATTTCTGTGAAGGTCAGCTGCCGGTGGTTTGCTGGACGTGTGAAAGTCATCTGCAAATACAACCAAAAACAGATTGATCATGAGGCAGTGTGTGTCGAGACAGGACTTTTTTCACATGCTGTAATGAAGCATTAATTACTGTAGTTCCCATGAACTGATCAAACTATCATCCATCCATCCATTTTCCGAACCGCTTGATCCTCACTAGGGTCGCGGATCAAACTATCATATACAGTAAATATTCCCATCCCCGGAATTCTATGGAAAGGAATATCCTTCACCCGGAATAAAAACCTATGCATTAGCATTTTGACTACGATATTACGTGTTACCGGAAGTTGCGTAAGCGGAAATTCCACTACCCGTAACCCGGATGGAGGTGTAATGCCGCGGGAGCTTAGATACACGCAACGCCCACCCGATGCGACGGAAAAGACAGACGCTGAAACAAGTTTTCACTTCGCGTTTTTCGATCATCAGATTCTAAACGACGACGTGTAAGTGAGTTTTTATTTGCCGTGCGTTTTACTGTAATTGTGAATGATTTTAACTTTATTCACTTACGTCCTGGAGAACGCGGCACTATCTTAAAAGCAGCACCCACTCGACATGACCGAAGAAACGTGTTCGCTTCGCCGTTTTCATTCATCAGATTCGAAACGAAGACGTGTAAGCGACTTTTTATTGGCGTGCGTTTTACTGTAATTGCGAAAGATTTTAACTTTATTCACTTACGTCGTGTAGATCATCGCATGAAGAACTGTTAACGACTGGAGCGGAGCGAGTGAAATGCATCCGTTTGAGCGAGGCTGGACACAAAGTTAAAAAGATCCAGCAGACACTTGGAGTCGGAAAGACGCAAATTTACGAAACTTTAAAAAACAAGGCATCGATTCAACTCCTGATGACAAGCCACCATCCAGCAAGGAAGCAATGCAAATGGCAACAAAAATCCTTCAGTATGCACAAGAATTACCAGACATCGGTGATCAACGGGACACTTACTTGCAACTAGCAAGAAAACTGTATGACACGCAGGCAAACATTGTCATAAACCAAAGAATGCATCCAACAAAACAATCCAAAATACACATTTTTTTCCCCAAGACAGAAAAAAATAAACATCAAAATACTGTATGTATTTTACTGTTGTGATTTTTTTGGGATACACCTGTATTGCAGTTTTTGTTATATAAACAGTTTTTGGACAGTATATTTTTGTATTTTATTGATTGTGTTGTTACACGTGCATTTTGTCAACATACTTGCAGTTTCATAAAGGACATGTACCATGCTCATTTCCCAAATGAGGAATTTCTGTTATCAGGACAAATTGGACAGCGCAAACACGAGTCCGTACTAGAGAATATTTACTGTACTGTATACCAGGGATGTCAAACTCATTTTTGTAGCGGGCCACATTGTAGTTACGGTTTCCCGGAGCGGGCCATTATGATTGTGAATTTTGTGAAACCGTGTAAATGTTTGATCACCTCCCCATATGACCTTAATTTATATTATATCACGACTATAGAGCGCACCTGATTGTAAGCCGAAGCCACTACAGTTTTAAAGGAAAAACCATTTGTACACACATAAGCCACACCTGTCTATAAGCCGCAGGTGCCCACATTGTAACATGAAACATTTACAAAAAAAGACAGTACACAGGCGGCCGTTTATATAGGCCGCTTCAATAAGCCGCGGAGTTGAAAGCGTGTGACAAAAGTCGTGGCTTGTAGTCCGGAAATTACGGTACATATGCAGTACACAACAAATTGGTGGATAACTAGTTTTGAAATCAGAAGTCAAGATTAATGGTTAGTTCAGCCATTGTTTACGTGAATGTAATAAGTACGTAATGAGATAATGCTTGCAATATCTCGATATAATGATGGATTACATATGACAATTTGACATTTTGGTTCAGACTTTAGCAAGCATCATGAAAAAGTTGACATGCTTGATTTGCAAACTATCCACTTGTGCACTTCAACCAGCACCTGAAAGTACATGCATCTCACCTCCATCACGCAGAGGAGCTGGATCTTCTGCATCAGTTTGGCTTCGTGTGCTGCAAGGTCAGGCTGAAAATCAAGAGAAAACGAAAGCGCAATTAACATGTCACCTGGCCATGTCTTATTCGAAATTGCCAACGACATGACAAAACACACATATTTTTACAATATACGATAGGGAACGATTATGAAAAATAATCAAGTGTGTGTTTTTCTCCCCTTAATATTGCAACTGCAAATTTAATATACGATTATTTTTTTCAATGTCATCTTCCCATGTTCTTGAAAAAAAAAAAAAAAAAGGTCATCTTTCCATGTGGGCATCCAGTAGTTAGCTGGGTCTGGCCCCTGGGTTTTGAGTTCGACACCACCTGTGGGTTTGGATTTTGCGTTTTGAATTTGGTTTTGTTTCTCATTCCAAATTGCAGCCTGTGCAATTTCAAAATTGCATTCTGCATACATTGCAATGTTGATTTGTATTTGTTTAAATGTTCAGCCCTAATATATAGTAGGCTATAATAATAGCTCGTTATAATTATACATTTGGGATATTTGATTGCTGTGGAAACTGGCACCTCGTTAAGTGATCAGATCTCTAAAGACTTTGTACAGGCGGTTGAATGACCTGAATAAAACAAACCTGCTGGCCCCATGCAGACTTGAAGCCTTGGAATTTTTCTACATTGCCTCCATTGAACGCAAACAGTGTGTCAATGAGCCACTGCTTGTCTGTGTTTCTCAGGGACTCCAGTACAGGATGCATCAACTGCAACAATAAGCCGCATGCCGTCATGACCACTATGCACTGATATTGTTAAAACGACATCAGGTCAAGATTTTGAGCGCAACCAACCAGTTCGCCAAAGTTGTACACGCCTTCTCCTAAAAGACCGGCTAGTCCCAGTGTGAAGGCTCTTTCCTGCTTCTCCGTCTCTGTGAAGTCAACACCAATATTACTTTGCCATCCAGCTTCCAGTTTGAATTCCTTCCATGCATGCGCTAACCTGGAAGGTCTTTAATGTCCACACAGCCAAGGTATCTCAGAGCATCCTTGTAATAGGAGGCGTGGTCCCCAATGATACGATAATATTTGCTCGAGAGGTCATAAAACCTGCCGTGCACCGATGTAACACCTGGCAAATTATTCAACATTTCCTCAACCTCCTCGATTATTTTCTAGAAGAGAAAAAAAACAGAGGCGATGAAATGCATGAATTTACATCAGGTTAGGGTGGTGTCAGATAAGCAATGTTTGCCGAATTAAATGTCTATCTTGAACACAATGTAACTCGGTAAGTTGTATTGGCAGACTTGAGGATTTTCAATATTGCAAAAAAGAAATTCCTGAAAATTAACTATCCGAGTTACAGTAACAACAAATAAAAATAACATCTTAAGTTTCAACAGAACTGAAATGAAGCATGCATTAATTATGCAAAATTTATTAAAAAGACATTTTAATCATTTGGCCTTTTTCCATTATTATTGATATGCAGATAGAATGCCAGACAACATTTGACAATGAAATTTAAAACTGAATTTTATCTGCAAAAATAAGACAGTGTACATAATGATAAATCTGGATTATAAAAGTGCATTCAAAAAAAAGTAGCATATCTGACACCAAAGCCCAAGCCTACTGTCCAAAAATCAGCACTTATGTTTATTTGAAGCTCCTGCCACCTTTGTTGCTGGAAGATCATTGATTTCAAGTTTGAGACTCCCGATGGACGTCTTGCAGAGAATGACAGCTTCTTCACTGCTTTTCACCTGGACCGCATGAAACACAGACATTTTGACTGAATTGGTTTCTTTACATATCTAGAATTATTTAGTTGTGATTGTATTAATGAACTACTTTTTCCTTGGTCTTCTCAAGAAAAGTGATGGCATCTTTGGGATCTGGAAACAAGTGTTTCATTAATCCTTCATAAAATACAAGACAACTCCAATATTTTTTATTTTTTTTAGAAAACAATGTTTTCTACATGACCGTGGTCTTACCTGTCATCTGTCTAGCAACATAGAGAATGATCTCCATGAGGGACAAAGGATTGATTCTGCAAAAGGATAAAAACTATGAACTGGAAGATCAAGAGACAACGCCATTAATACATTAACAGGCTGAGGGACTGATACTCCTCAGCAGTCTTTTAGTCATTTATCTTGCTCACCTGTGTTCAAAGTCACTGATGAAGTTTTCATAAAGCTGCAAAACAACAATAGGGCTGTTAAAATTGGTCAAATGTAAAGTACAGTTCTTTGTGTGTGTATATGAAATAGAAACAATGTTTCTCAGTAGTTAATACTTGGATTTGTTTCTTAATTTCCTTCTCCACTTTCATACAAACAGCCATTCACAGCTGCAACATACACTAAACATTTTACTATGGAATAATAATGCACACAATGCATTTAAATGTATATAACCAAGATGTTAAACGTGATCCTGGTATTTTTCTTTTCATAATGTACAAGATTATGCAATATGTTATGTGAACAATTTATCCAGAAAACACAGCATTCTCAATGAATCTCACTTAAAATTTCAGGCAAATAAAATCACTGGAACAATAATGCGGATAACAATGTATATTAGTATTGAGTATTTACCTGTATAAGGCCATCTCCGTTTTTGAAACAAGGATCTTTAACGAAGTCTGTCAATCTCAATGTCAGTTGATGCCACAACCTATCAAATGAACCAAAACACACTCAGACACGAGTGGCAAAAATAGTAGTTTTATAATATATTATGAGAATGCCTTAACTGGACGTGAACAACAGTTTTGTACTTTTGAATTTCCCACCGTGTGGAACTATACTGTTATATTTTGCAATTAACTTTAAAAGACGTCGATATTCATGGTTTCTAAGTGCGGCAGAGAAAGAACCACGATTAACTTATTCCTTGATTCGAGACAATTTAGGGAGTTATTATTCGGGGAAGTCATTTTTTTCCTGCCTATAATAGGAACGAAGATTATTCATAATATGGGCTAATGCTAGGTCGGCACATGACTCAGCGAGCAATTCAATTGAATGGGGTCGCTAACGCTAGCAAGAGCTAACTTCAGTTAGCAACATTTTTACCTTTTGTTGTGCAAATCCTCCAGCGTGTGCCACTCAGTCGCCATCTCCGGCGTTGAGCTGTTGCTCTGCTGCTGTTTGAGATACCCGGCAACGTCCCTCATGCTGGCGACACAATGATAGTAAACTAAGCTCGTGCTGATCTACGTGGATAGTTTTCGGCTAACGTCAAGTAGCTTGCAGTGTTGTTGGTGTCCTGGGCATGACACGAGGAATTATGGGAAATATTTTTTGCGTTCACTCTTATCTATTCACGATCACACATTATTACAGTGTTTAAATTTGTATTTCTATAGGCTAGGTTATTATGTAAGAGATTTATAAAATTATTCAAGTTACTATATTACTGTGCATTAATGACGGTGTACCACGTCACGCAAATAACAACACGGACCTTACGAACAGGTTTCGGAATTTCACATCCCTCGCTGAGGTGTCATACTGGCTAAATGCTAATTTTGTTTAGTTTAATACATCGTGTGTGTGAGTGTTTGAGTGAGTGTGTGTTATGGCTTATTCGATGACCTCTAGATTTGTCTTGTATCGCCGTTGGTTATCAAGAATAAGCAGAACTGTCTCTGCTAGCGGTCAGTGTACAGACACAGCTGGTGGACAATTCCTGCTATACACTGTAAAGGTTACCGTGCAACAGTCTAAAAAGTGAATGTCTTGTTTTATAGACCGTGGTCAAAGACGTTTCTGTCCGTGTCAAGATGAAACACCCTTTTCTGCGTAGGTAACACTACACACTGACAGACTCGAACATTTGAATTAAAGTACACTACTGTACTTATATAATACTGTACTAATGTAGACTAATGTAGTAGTAATAGCACTTGTAAAATTCTTTAAGTGGAATTTCAGAGGAAACAATGGTTGTAGGTGAAATACTGCTGTTGTTTTAAAGAATTCTGTTGCTTCAGAGTAAATATTTTTTTGTGGTGGGCGGAGTGGTTAGCACGTTCGCTCCACAGTGCAGCGGTGCAGGGTTCGATTCCGGCTCCGGCCTTCCTATCTGGAGATTGCATGTTCTCCCCGTGCCTGCGTGGGTCGGTACTCCGGTTTCCTAACACATTCCTAAAAAAGGTTAATGGACCACGTCTAAATTTTCCCTAAGTGTGATTGTGAGTGCGAACGGTTGTCTATGTGTGACCTGCGATTGGCTGGCAACCAGTTCAGGGTGTACCCCGCCTACTCCCCGAACACAGCTGTCATGGGTTCCAGCACACCATGCGACTCTCATCAGGAGAAACAGATTACAAAATGGATGGATGGATGGATGGAGGGATGATTGGATAGAAAATGTTGCATTGATTTGTGATCTATTTGAGATTCAGATACTGTACACTAACAAAGATATATGTACTCTTGCTATAATTTGCCAAATAGGGCTCGGCTGAGAACCACCAAAGAGTTGATATTGCAATTTCCTAGGAATGTTGTAGAAGTGATCAAAATGTAAACATTTGCAGATATTTATAGAAATAAAGTGTTGTACATTTACTGTATATCTGTATACACACACACACATATATATATATATATATATATACATATATAAAATACACTATATATATATTTATTTCTATAAATATCTGCAAATGTTTATTTGCAAGACAATTTTGATCACTTCTACAACATTCCTAGGAAATTGCAATATCAACTCTTTGGTGGTTCTCAGCCGAGCCCTATTTGGCAAATTATAGCAAGAGTACATATATCTTTGTTAGTGTACAGTATATATATATATATATATATATATAGAGAGAGAGAGAGAGAGAGAGAGATAGATAGATGCTGGCAGGGAGAGCCTACATGGAACTCCATAACCAGGTGGCTGGCATAGTCTACCGAGACATCTGTGCGCAGTATGGACTGGAAACCCCAAGGTCAAAATGGGAAACACCTCCGAAGGTGGTGGAGAATGACAGAGCGAAGATCCTGTGGGACTTCCAGATCCAGACTGACAAGATGGTAATGGCGAACCAACCAGATATCGTGATCATAGATAAAGGGCAGAGGAAAGCCGTTGTAGTGGATGTAGCGGGTGTGATCAGGTGTGACGTGCGATAGAAGAGTTTCAGCCAAGATGAAAGGAAGGGTGTATAAAACTGTGGTGAGACCAGCCATGCTGTTTGGACTGGAGACAGTGCCACTGAAGAAAAGGCAGGAAGCAGAGCTGGAGGTAGCAGAGATGAAGATGTTGAGGTTCTCTTTGGGAGTGACCAGGTTGGATAGGATCAGGAATGAGTATATCAGAGGGACAACTCATGTTAGAGGTTTTGGAGAGAAAGTCAGAGAGGCCAGACTGAAATGGTTTGGACATGTCCAGAGGAGAGAGGGTGAATATATTGGGAGAAGGATGCTGAGTCTTGAACTGCCAGGCAGGAGGCCGAGAGTAAGACCAAAGAGGAGGTCAATGGATGTAGTGAAAGAGGACATGAACATAGCTGGTGTGAAAGAAGAGGATGCACAAAACAGGGTTAGATGGAGGCAACTGATTCGCTGTGGCGACCCCTAAAGGGAAAAGCCGAAAGGAAAAGATGTGTGGATCAAACTGGTAGCCCTTTGCATTGTTCAGTTCCCAAGCAGTAGCTCTCAGTTCCAAAAGATTGGTGACCCCTTGGTGTCCAGAGAATAATATAATACTGTCTTGAGATCGTATTTTTGTATGTAAAATCTCCAAGGCTGGAACCGGATTTAGATTTGACACCTTTCTTAACCCCTATTCTTTAGGCTACTCTGGTTCCTCTTTGCAACATTTATTCCATATTGTAAAATAGCACAAAAAGCCAAAGAAAAATAAAAGTGAATCTGATGACGCTCATTGAAATCACGTTTTGTGAAATTTGCTGATGTCTGATGCATGCACAGCATACTCTATACGGTGGTTTGAAGTTTGTGCAAGTTTAGAGGCATGCCATGGGAACTTGCAAAACAAAATCTCTGGATTCTTCAGCTGTTTTCCCGGATAATGAATTGGACATCTGGCGTTTTCACTTGAAAATCACTGTAAAGTAGAGATAGTCTACCGAACTGGCGAACTCAGTTTCATATTCCCATGACCAATCTATCTGCACACACGTTATGCTTTGTGCCCCAATGCTTATTCCTTAAATGAATATTGTTTGAGGTTGAATCAGAAAGCAATCTTATTCTTTTCATTGTCCCAGACAAACCAACTTTCCTCGGTGGAATGCAACTCAGGGACTTTTCTCCCGGGGTGGTGGGGCAGCTGCCGAGCAGCAGACCTTGAAAGACATCGCTAAGAACATGCTAGAGCACAAGTACAAGAGAGTGGTGGTGATGGCAGGGGCAGGGATTAGCACTCCCAGTGGCATCCCCGATTTCAGGTAAAATGATTCACCATGCTTTCTTCTCCACATTTTTTTTTTGTTTACATAATTCACTGTTTATTCTGGGATCTTTGATGAATGGTCATTTCCTCGGCAGGTCTCCCGGTAGCGGTCTCTATGACAACCTGCAGCAGTATAACCTGCCTTATGCTGAAGCTATTTTTGAAATTGCGTTTTTTCATCACAACCCGAAACCATTCTTCGCCCTGTCCAAAGAGTTGTATCCAGGAAACTATCAACCTAATCTCACGCACTATTTTGTGCGGCTGCTTCACAAGAAGGGTCTTCTTCTCAGAATGTATACACAGAATATTGACGGCCTGGAAAGATGTATGGATTCATTTTTTTTTCATCTCTGGCTATTCTGATTTATTCCTTTTGAAAAGAAGGACATTTTACAACATGTAGCTGCATTCCCCTTCAGTGGCCGGGATTCCCCCCGAGATGCTCGTGGAGGCCCACGGTACGTTTGCTACAGCCACATGTACTGTCTGCCGAAGGAAATATGATGGAGAGGATCTTCGTGTAAGTTATAAACTTCAATATTTTGTCTCAGTCAATTTCTTAAATTTCCACGCAAAAGAAGTCTCAATGGTGTTGCTTTTCATTAGCCAGACTTGATGAGCGGAGTGATTCCCAAATGCGTGACGTGTAAGGGCGTTGTAAAGCCGGACATCATATTTTTTGGAGAGGAGCTGCCACTTCACTTCTTCAAGTACGTCACGGATTTTCCCCTTGCAGATCTACTGATCGTCATGGGCACATCACTAGAGGTGAGCTCTGTTTTGCAACTTCAAAACCGAATGGCAACCATTTTGATTTAACATACAGTACAGTCATGTGAAAAAGATTGCTTTGTTTTTCAGATGAATGTGATTCCCAACTTTCAATTGTGGCGATGTACTATTTTATGCATCAGTACTAAAAATAACCTAAACAAAAATAAACTTTCTTGTACTTTCTGGGTCTTTGGTCAATTATACCCCTTGAAATGAAATGCACCAAAAATACAAAGCAGTGTCTGAAAAAATAAATGATGCATCTTTAGCACCAGTACAGTAACTTCATGTGATGTAATACTGTACTGTAATTGTATTCATCCATCCATTTTCTGAACCACTTTACTATCACAAGGGGCAAGGGCGTGCTGGGGCCGATCCCAGCTGTCTTTTAATACCTTTCTGATAAGGGTAGGAATAAAATCTGAGCAGTATCAATTTTAGATCAAGTCTGAATTCTTCATACCGTTGTTCATTCTCCTGAAGGTGGAGCCCTTCGCCAGTCTGGCTGGAGCTGTGCGAGGCTCTGTTCCTCGGCTGCTCATCAACAGGGACTTAGTGGGTCCATTTGCAATGGCGAACAGTCGACCCCGCGATGTTGTGCTGCTGGGTGATGTCGTGAATGGCGTGCAAACTTTGGTCCGTGCCCTCGGTTGGACTCAGGAACTGGATGCTTTGATGGTAGCTGCTGCTGAGAAAGTGAGTTCCCATCTAGCTGGCAACTGAAAACACTGACCTCCACAAAGGATAAAGGATTGGTCCGGCAAAGTGATAAGAACAATGAATAGGAAGCTCGAGAGACAGAGAATTCATGAAACATTAACTGACAAATACATTAATTTTATATGTCTTTCCTTATCTGCAGAGTTCAACAAAGTCAAATGAAGAATAATGAGGAAAAATAACAATCAAAGGATCAACACTTTTCCAGAAGACTACGTGGACCACTGATTTCACATAAATGTAGGAACCAAAAATAAAAACCCTTTTTCACGTTGTCTCGTAGATTAGGATCGTTAAGCTGTAAACCAAACAGCAGAGCTCCTCACAGCACTGGATCCGTTCAATGGACTGCAGGAATTGTACACATTGTTGCTGGCTGTCAGACAACATTGCAGATGACAAAAATTAAATCAGTAATGAAACAGTTATGACTTGTGGAGAATATTTTTGGCTAAGCCACATGCTTACATGCAGTACACTCATGATAACATCGTTACTAGACTTTTCGTCTATCTCAAGCAATAATGATTAAGCATCACAGTGTCCAGATTTGAGAAAAATAATACATCTTTATTTTGAAAATCATAGTATGGGTAGGATCTGAACTTTCTGAAATGACACCAGACATTGTAGTTTGGGGGTGGCCCGTTGGTCGACTGGTTCGCGGCGCCTCACAATGCAGAGGTGCAGAATTCGATTCCGGTTCCGGCCTTCCTGTGTGGAGTTTGCATGTTCTGCTTGGGTTTTCTACAGGTACTCCGGTTTCCTCCCGCATTCCAAAAACATGCTTGGCAGGTTAGGGGAAGACTCAAAATTGTCTCTCGGTGTGAGTGTGAGCGCAAATGGTTGTTTGTCTATGTGTGCCCTGTGATTGGCTGGCAACCAGTTCAGGGTGTCCCCCGCCTAGTGCCGAAGACAGCTGGGATAGGTTCCAGCACCCCCCACGACCCTTGTGAGGTTAAAGCAGATAAGAAAATGGATGAATGGATGGATTATAGTTTGGAATATCAAAGAGAGTTGTTAATACATGAGTCAAAATGCTTAAACTGAATTCATGACCTAACAAAGACAAAGATTTGCAGAATGAATCATAACCTTTGGAGAGCCTGTAAATGTTTAAAGCAGGGGTGTCAAACTCGTTTTTGTCTTGGGCCACATTTCCCTTGGCCGTGATGACTGAAACTCTACAAAGAAGTCAAGAATAAAGTTTTATTCAACTATTGTTGAAGTAACTGTAATGTCAGGTTTAGTAACAAGAAAATACTTACAATATGTCACTGATTTATTACATGTGAAAATTTGAATTCTGTTACAGATTTTAGCCAGCATCATGGAAGTTGTCATCTTTGATTTGCTTTCGCGGGACACTTAAAATGATGTCGCGGGCCACATCTGGCCCACAGGCCTTGATTTTGACATCTGTCGTTTAAAGCAACACACCACTGAAAATTCATCATTAGATTAGGCAATGGGTATAAAAAATAATAGTGCCTATATGAATGGTGTCTGATTCCCTGAAAAAAAAAACCTTTACGGCGATTAAGTATCAAAAAAATCGCCATCTTTATCAGTTTTGAGCAGGCTGTGACGAAATGCCTGCTGAAACATTCAGACATTATGGCTGCTCTTTTTGGACTTGTTTAACATACGGTGTCGCCAAGTACCGTATTTTCCACACGAAAAGGCGCACTGGATTATGAGGCGCACCTTCAATGAATTGTCTATTTTGTAATTTTTTTCATATATTAAAAGCACTGCATTATAAGGCGCAATCTACAATGCATCCACTAGATGGAGCCACAGCCCTTCATTTGACTCGAGAGGCGTTCACAACCGCCTCCAAAAAACGTAAATTAACGATTACTTCAAAGAAAAAATCAAATATACAGTAATGCATCAAAACAAAATCAAGCGAGGAAATCACAAAATAACTTCTATAGCCCCCCCCTAGAGAATTTATTTTGGCATTTCCTTGAGCATAACTCCAACAGAAAGATCAGATGTTAGTAAAATGTAGGAGACTGGACTGTCTCAGAAGAGTTTGTTATTTGTTCCTTTGTTGTATACTGTATTCACAAACGAGGAAATCACAAAATAAATTCTGTAGGGGGGTTAGAGAATTTATTTTGTGATTTCCTCGCTTGATTTTCTGTTTTGATGCATTATTTTCAATTTTCGTAGTTTCAATGAAGGAATCGTTAATTTGCGTTTTTCCGAGGCGGTCATGAATGCCTCTCGAGTCGAAGGAAGAAAAAAAGGTAGGAGAGTGACAGACGTAACTGTATTTGTTGAGACTGTGAAAGACATTCATAAAGTGTGCGTTTTAAAAAATTAACACCACAGCTCTCCTTTTTTTCGGAGCTGCAACAAAAACTTATTTAATAAAGTAGCAACACAGTTCACTGAACCAACAGAAAGTTATAACATTGGAAGCATGGCTCCAGGAAGGAGCCATCTTGGAGTCGATGTATTACCGTAATGACCATACACAAGACGCACCGGATTTTAAGGCGCTCGGTGAGCTTTTAAGAAAATGGAAGACTTTTTGGTGCGCTCTATAGTGCAGAAAATATGGTATTGTCCTGAATAAGATAGGGAGACTCCTTACCATATCAGGTTTCATGTTCTCCCTCTGGGAAAGGAAAAAAAATTAGAAACACATTTACGACGGTGGTTGGTGAACGCAGCCAGTCAGCCTACAAAAGGCAAAATCTAAATCTTAATACAATATCCCATAAAAACAATAGATAGTCACGAACGTTTATGTGCACATCTCTTCTCATGCCCCCTTCATAGTCTGAAAATTATCCTGAGAATTACAATATTTTTGAGTTTATGGACGTCGTTAAGCCGTTTCCGCTTCATATGCACTCCTAGAGAGAAAACATTAACGTCAACTACTGCACCTAAACTACGACCAATTGTGAGCAAAATGTATGTGCACATTTCTACTCATGCCCATGTATGAGCATGCACACTTAATAGCCTGAAAATATTACAACAATCGTCCCAATATTTTGGATTTTATAGACGTAATTAAAATGTTATCTAAGAAGAGGCAACTACTTAATGACATTTATAATCTTTTTACTCTTTTGGTCAATAAATGGCTCTTCAGCTCCCTCAAGATCGTGACAGTACTCCTCTAGTGCCAACTCATCAAGATGCATCTTGATCAGTCAACAGACTCATGATAAATGCAACCTTGGAGCCATCTTGGGCGTAGGTGGAAGGTTGCTGGTCAAAATTTTTTAAAAAGTCCTGGCTCACCCCCGTAGCGCAGCCAACAGGGCAAGCGCACCACAGAGCTCTGTTAGCGTGCTTCCCCGTTGACCTAACAGTTGTCCTCGGCTGGCCAAAGCATTCCTAAATTTGTCTGAGTCTGCAGAATCCATGGTGGTCGGATTATTATGTCAGCGTCTGGACCGAAGTGAATAATTATTTTTGGATTGCAGGAATGCAGGCTCAAACAAAGTGCGATAACAAAAATATTTATTTACAGAAAAGTGCACTGACAAGGTACAAACAGAAATCGCTGGTCACAAGGAGCCAGGAGAAACAATGCATAAACAAAAGCGCTATGTCAAGAAGCCAATAATGCAAAGCTAAACGTCAAAAATACCGGTACCAAGAAAAAAATAACAAAGCTTCGAAAAAAAACCAAGAATAATGAGTGACTATGGAGAGTATGGAGAGGTCTAGAAAACAACACTTGAAGCACTACAGCGAGCAAGGTCAATAATCCGACAAGAGTCCTTAAATATATGGCAGGCTGGATTGGTAAACACTGAAGTGCCTGCTGGAGGGAAACGTCCTTCACTGGGTTGTTTGACCGCTGTAATGAAAATCTCCAGATATGCTCCAAAATTGACACGTTAAATGGATCACCGACAGCTTTGCCAGGTTTTGTTGCCTTTAAACCAGCTTCAACATACTGTCTTATGCATGGCTCGACAAGCCATGTGATGATGTCGTCGTAAGTCCTTGTTCCAGCGGCTTCAGTGGAAAGTACATGTTGTCAGAAACGGTCAGAGAAAAGAGGCCCATGATTATAAAGATTTATCTACTCATGATCTGCAGCATAACTTCAGGACAATGGGTGGCTATTTAAATGTATTTTGTTTTATATGTTCAATAAATAAACAAACAAACAAAATCACATCGAATCCAGGATGGACACAGAAGTGCTGGGTTGGGCCAGCGAGCATTCAGGAGATTGTAAGTGTTGTGAATCGTAACATCGCCAATCTTCACGGAAGCAGCAAAAATGTCATCTGTACAAGATTCTTTAATGACACGAAAGGCGGTGATGAACTGATACGAAAAGGAGTTAGGCGATATGTGCAGCTTGCTGATTTTAGCATCGCCAATCAATGTTATGATGCCTGGCAGATCAAGTTAAGATCCTGGTTGATGATGTTAGTCAGGAAAGATTTCCCTACAGAGTCACCCATGAGTGAGTCGTTATTCTTCACCCTGACAGAACCCTGGCCAGAGGTGACCACAAAAAAGCTGCCAACATTTATTACCAATGTTTCCACATAAAATGTGGATGCAGTAAGCACAGTCAGCCATGAATCAATAAACTCTTATTGCTCAGTACAGGGATACTTTCAATTTCAGGACATTTTATCCAACACCATACACAATTGAGAGATTATACTTAGTTTTTGAAAATAAAATGACATGCTACAGTGGTACTATGGGTGGAAGGGGCGTTTCGATAAGTGATCAGTTTCGAGAGGTAAAATGTCATCGTAAAAACAGCTCAGTACACAGTACACCGAATGGGCACTCACACAATCAAATAAATTCCAATATAAGAGCTGTGTCCAACATTTAGCCATTGAAGCCAATGCCCAGCTTTCAGTGGAACATGAATTGAAGCATATATCCATCATTGTCTTTGTAGTGGGATATTCTGTAAGGTAACTCCACTATATCATACTGAGAGCTGTCTCCAATACTTGAAACTCAGTCTAATGTTGAAGGCCCCACTGTGCTAGACTTAGTTCTGAATCAGGGAAAATTGCAAACAGGTTTGAGATGTACCTAAATTGAGATCTACCCATTCCTTGTATACGCAAAAAGCTACATTTTGAGTGACCTTGATGTGCGCGCCTGGACTGATCACCAGTCAGTGAAAGGAATGGCATGCACATGTAGGCAAAACTAGTGCTACCCTATGTTCATAACCAAAAAATCGTGACTGAAATCATTTGAAACTAACAAAAGTAAAAAGAGAGCATACAATTGCTCAGCAAAGGCCTCATCTGACCAGGGCACTCAGTGCCAATCCCACTTCGAATTTCCTGTTACAACGTTTCCATTTTCAAAGCACATCCGCAACATCACTATTATCCCGACATCAATGTCCTTTTGCCAAGCTGCGCACTGTCACAATATTGAGAGAAAAACACGTTTTAAAAAGGTTTCTCACTAGTTGAGCAGATTTTGGCCTTGAAATCATCTTTCTTGGCAGACGTCCCTTTTCGTAGATATGCACAGAAGATAAAAAGCTCCTTAAGACAAGCTCTCCAACGGCATGCCTCTGATTTGTGACTGTCTGAAACCGATTGTGCTTTTCTGTTCTCGCAGAAAAAGAACATTACCAAGTGACAATTTTGTGGTATGACAGATTGATGCATGACTGTATGTAGATTGTTTATGAGCACTCTACAATCAAAACAATCTCCACCAACCACCCACATCCTGACCAGTTGACAATGCAAACGGTCATAGTATTAATCAGACCAAGCACGTGGAGCAGCATTTTCTGAAGCATTTCTTGAAAAATTTCTTGAACTCTGTGTTGAAGATGGTGTAGATTATGGGATTGAGGGCGCTGTTGACGTAGCCCAGCCAGGTCACCGTACTTGTTAGTCCGGGAGGGATCTCACACCTCAAGCACACAGCTCGAGTGGTATGGACCACAAAGAATGGAGTCCAGCAGAAGAGGAAGCAGCCTGAATGAAAGTGTAAAAGCAGTATTATTACAAATAATTTATCATAGACTTGTCTAATGATCAATTGTTTCACACAGAAATGCATAAATAGTCGATAGCTCATTCACTCTGGTGAAGTAATGGAAGAACATACAATGCCACAGATTTCACAGCCTGCCAAACCACATTGAACAACATTGGTGCAATTGCATCCCTTTGTTCCATTTAGGACATGAACAATGCTGTATTTATATTGCACTTATATTGAACTGTATAGTTCAGTTCTTTTCTGAAACATTTATTTTGTGCAACGAAACACTTTACCCCCCCCCAATTTTGCTGCTGTAGACTGCAAATTTCCCGAGTGTAGGACAAATAAAGGTTATCTCATCTTATCATAAGTGGGAACAGATAACGAAAAATGTATACGACAATGCAGGTGACGAAAAGGGAATGGAATATTATGCAAGCAGTTTTATTTATGTCGCATATTTCATACATAAGGCAACTTAATGTGCTTCATCCAACCAAAAGTACAACACCTAAAAGCATTTCTATTAAAAGGAAAAGCAAAGAGAACAAACATAGCATACTAAGAATTATTAAAAGACTGGAGACAACAATTACAATCAATACCTTTTAATTTAAATATGGGGGGGCCATCATTTTTAACCTGGATTTAAAAAGATTGATACATAGGGCAGACTTTACTTCTGTTGGCAGTTTATTCCACTTGAGCGCAGCATGTCAGCTCAATGCCACTTCACAATGTTTGATTTGAAAGTAGGGCTCAACTAACTGACTCCAATCTACAGACCTCAGAGCCCTAATGGGTTGAAATGAAATGAGCTTTTCTTTAATGTATCCCTCTATCCATTTTCTAGCACTTAGGTTGGGCCGCGGGCGTAGCAGTTTTACCGGGGAAGCCCAGACTTGACTTTCTTCAACCACTTCTTCCAACACTTCCGGGGGGATCTGAAGGCGTTCCCAGGCCAGCCAGGAGACATAGTCTTTCCAGCATGTCCTGGGTCATCCCCTGGGTCGTCCCCGGGGACCAAGAACACCTCACCAGGGAGGTGTACAGGAGGCATTCTAACCAGATGCCCGAGCCACCTTATCTGACTTCTCTCACACACACACACATACAATATATCTCCACATCTTTACAATGCCAAACATCACAATATGTACAAAAAACCCGAAACCAAACAAAAACTCTATACAGTATAACTATGGCTACGTTCACACCGCACTAAAAAGACCTTTGCAAATTCACAGACAATTGTCTGTATGGTCTAAACCAAGCACTCTCGCCCTCACGCATCAATACCAAAGAGGTTGGTGTGTGGCATTAAAGAAGAACATTTCAAGTATTTCAGGATATGGCCAAAAGAAAAAAAAACAGTGACCTTTACCTTCCAATGCATCAACTAAAGAAGTGAAAATAGCGAAACTCACCGACGACAACAGGCAACACCCTCATGGCTTGCCTTTCCCTGCTGTTGATCTTGGCTCCTTTCTTGCTGTGCTCTTCTTGTCTGTAGGTCACTGTGGGTATGGAGTTCTCTCCATACTGACGAGGGTAAGGAATCTCGTACTTTATGCAGTCATCCATATCGTCAAGCCGTGATTGAGCTAAGTCCCTTTCAATCATCCTAGGTAGAGGCATCGACAAAGGCCCAGGGATGGCGCCCGCCAGCGAGGGCACGGCGGTGGAGATGACCGCATGCTGCAGCTTTCTGCAGGCTTCAATGCTGCTGCTCAATTTGGCCTTGCGAGCCACCTCCCAGCGCCGCAGGCCGCGAAAGACACCAATGTATAACAGGACCATGATGGGGCAAGGAATAAAGAAGGAGCAGATGGAGGAATAAACAACATAGTTATCGTCCTCAAGTTTACACTTGCTCGGTTCACGGTTAGGTACATTGTTGATTCCAAAGATAACAGGTGAGGCCACAGCTAGGGCGAGCAGCCAGGTGCCTAACAGCAGGATGAGTTGACGGCGGTCCACATGCTTGCGGTTATAATTTAGAGGAATGGCCACTGCTATGAACCTGCAAAACAAAACAAAAAATTGTGACTGTTATTATTTTCAGTCCAGGGTGTAAAGTCAGTTGTGATAGGCTCCAGCTCACGCATAACTTTAATGAGGACAATTGGTATCGAAAATGGATGGATGGATGGATAGAAAATCACATCGGCTGGAGAATCTTTTTTTTCTTTTCAAATGGGAACTGGCATTTTTACTCGCTGAATTAGAAAACAGATTCTGTTAACAACTCTAAAAGTGTCCATCCTATTTTCTCTTTAGAGACTTGCAGAGGAAGCGGTGCCTCATTGCTGCCCCTTGTGTTCTATTCCCTGCATGTGAAAGGTAAAAAAAAAAAAAAAAGACTTCAAATTATGTTCCATTTTAATTCTACAGTCTGTGCTTTACACTGATTTTCTTTTTCACAGAAAACAAACTACCACTGAAGCAGGGGTCGCCGAAGACTGGCCCAAAGACAAAATGAACGTCATAGCGCTACCCATCATCATGTTTTTCTCCTATTTAAAAACATCAACTACACCGTCAGCTCCTCCAGCAGAAGAGTTCCAGAGTGAAGCTAAATCCTGTACGAGTTAAGTGAGTGCCGCTTTCTAAGCCACCAACAAAAGCTTCTTCACCTCTCTCAAAAGGCAGTGTTGACGAACGTTAATTACTGTCTATGGTTTTTTAATTAAAGATTTATATAAACATGTGTACTGTTGTAATGTTTGTCTCAAATGTGTAAAGTATAAATACTGTTTACATATTTTAAATATGCTGGTACCTGTGATGTTTCTTGCTTGCAATAACATCAATGATCAGACAGACAACTGTCATGATTCTGTTTGTGATCAACAGGTGGCACTGTAGGGCTCTCCCTGCAGCTGCACACCTGTTGGTCGTTATGCAATTATTGCTTTAAAAGGACTCCCGGCACGACCACTCGGTGTCGGGTCATTGTTTGTTTGTGTACCTGTCATGTTTGTGTTTTTGCTACTGTCATGTTTGTTTTCAGTCATGTTTTGGTCACTGTTATGTTTTAGATTCAGTCATGATTTTTGTTTGATACTTTGCACTTTGTTTTGGATGTATTTTTCTCTATGTTTTAATACAATTCTTCAAGTTCACCCTGCTCCTCCCTCCTACCTGCTTTTTTGGGTCCTCCACCACCACGCAACGTGACAGACAACGACATCAATGACAGCGGCTCTTCCCATCCAGCTTACTCCCGCATGTACACACAGTTAACTGGTCTGTTGTTAACTGCCTATAGTCTCAGACCTTCACCAACAGAGGTTGCTAACATATTGTGGAACAGTAGTGACATCCCGGCTCACATTTAACTGTATGCAAACATTCGTAGGGGTTGGAGGGGCAAGTCCTACTTCATGGTTATTCACTTTTCGCAGGGGGCGCAGCGCGGGGAGGGGCAGGTAGGGGCGGCTTATTCCGGTAGAAATTAACGAGGGATTGTTGTGTGTGTATATACCTGTGTATATGTATATGCATAAACACACGTGTGTGTGTGTGTGTGTGTGTGTGTGTGTATATGTGTGTGTGTGTGTGTGTGTGTGTGTGTGTGTGTGTGTATGAGAGCGGCTGGATAGCTCAGTTGGTAAGGCATCGTTTTGGCATACGGGAGACGGTGGTTCGAATCCCGCTTGGGGCAAAAAATAAATAAATGAGCACATAACACCATCCAGTGTGGGTCCTTGGGTTAACATATCCTTCAGGTGCTGGGGAACCAGAGCACCTTGATGAAAAATGGGCTACTGGAACAAAGCGGAGATGGGCGAGATGCGATAACATGGCTCTGTTGGAATGCTACTACTCAAGCAACCCTAGTCAGAGGGGTTACATGCAGAGAATGTGGGCTAAATGGTTACTTCGAAACCCACAGTCACGGTTGACCACGAAACAACTTGTAGCTCAGTGTTCCAACATCCACAAACGGCAACTGCTGTCACAGCTTGAGATTGATGAGGTACAACGCAGGTTCCATGGTGAAGGGCCCCAGGCTGCCAGATCAGAGGAGGAGGTCATACCAGAGATTGGGAGGCAAGCCCCAATCAATGCAGATGATGAGATTGGGAGGCCAGCCCCAATGAATGAAATGCTGAGCGAGGCAGCAACTGACCTGAAAGCTAAGATCATGGCGAGAATGAAAGCTGGGCAACCTAGAAACCAATTACAACGGCTATGTGAAGTACCACCTGAAAGTCTCATGGAAAGTGTGAATGCAGCACTGAGGGCGATCCCTACCGTAACGATCACGGAAAGCAATGAGCTGATATACGCTTCAGCATCAGTGATCCTAGAGATGCTTGGCTATAAGAGCAACCATGGAAGCCATGAGATACGTTACCCACCATGGAAAAGACGGTTGGAGGCTAAGATCAAGGCAGCTCGGAAAGATGTGAGTCAATTGACGGAGGCCCAGAGAGGTGTGATGAAAAGGCCGATACCCGAGAGGTACATCCAGATGACCATACCTGTAGCACTCGAAACTGCCAAACAAAGGCTCCGAGCCTTGTCCAGCCGCCTAAAGCGGTACACGAAAGAGAATGAGGCCAGACGAATAAACAGGCTGTTCGCAACACAACCTGCGAAAGTGTATGCTCAGTGGCATGGTCCTAACAACAGAGCTGACCCACCAAGACTGGAAACTGAAAGGTACTGGAAAGGCATATGCCAGAATGCGGTTGCACATAACAGCAGTGCACAATGGCTGACCTGAGAGAGGAGCACAGCAACCTCCCTGAACAGAACCCAGTTACCATAACAGTGGCAGACATACAGGAAAGAGTCTCAGATATGAAGAACTGGACAGCACCAGGCCCGGACATGGTCCACACCTACTGGCTAAAGAAACTCACAGCACTCCATGAGCGCCTAGCAGCACAAATGAACCAGCTGCTGAGGGATGGGACTCACCCAGGATGGCTAACCGAAGGGCGAACAATCCTGATCATGAAGGATCCCTCAAAGGGTGCAGTCCCATCCAACTATCGGCCAATAACCTGTCTCTCCACAACATGGAAGCTCATGTCAGGCATCATTGCGGCTAAGATAAGTGGACACATGGATCAATACATGAGCGAGGCACAGAAGGGCATTGGTAGAGATACCAGAGGAGCCAAACATCAGCTCCTGGTTGACAGAACAGTCGCACAAGACTGCAGGTCCCGACGTACCAACCTGTGCACAGCCTGGATTGATTACAAGAAAGCCTATGACTCGATGCCACATACATGGATCACTGAATGCTTGGAGTTGTATCAGGTGAACAGGACCCTAAGAACCTTCGTTGCGAATTCGATGAGGATGTGGAAAACCACACTTGAAGCCAATGGCAAGCCACTTACCCAAGTGTCCATCAAATGTGGCATATACCAAGGTGATTCACTCTCCCCACTGCTGTTCTGCATAGGACTGAACCCCCTAAGCCAAGTAATCACCAAGACAGGCTATGGATACCGCCTCAGAAATGGAGCTACAATCAGTCACCTCCTCTACATGGATGACATAAAGCTGTATGCTAAGAGCGAAAGGGACATAGACTCCCTGATCCACACAACCAGGGTCTACAGCAGCGACATCGGGATGTCATTCGGGCTTGAGAAATGTCGTCGGATGGTGACTAAGAGAGGAAAGGTAGTCTGCACTGAAGGGGTCTCACTCCCTGAAGGAACAATAGCAGACATTGAGGACAGCTACAAGTACCTCGGTATACCACAAGCCAATGGCAACCTCGAACTGGCAACAAGGAAAGCGGCTACGGCCAAATACCTCCAGCGAGTGAGGCAAGTCCTAAGAAGCCAGCTCAATGGCAAGAATAAGACCCGGGCAATAAACAGCTATGCCATGCCAGTGAACAGATACCCTGCAGGAATAATAAGGTGGCCAAAGGAAGAGATTCAGACCACGGACGTTAAGACCCAAAAGCTCCTAACCATGCACGGAGGGTTCCATCCCAAATCCAGCACCCTGAGACTGTACGCAAGCCGAAAGGAAAGAGGCCGGGGACTAGTGAGTGTGAGAGCCACTGTCCAGGATGAAACATCCAAGCTCCATGAATACATCAAGGAGAAGGCTCCAACGGATGACGTACTCAGAGAATGTCTCAGACAATGGGGAACAGAAGATGAGGCGCTGGAAGAGGGACCATCATGGGAGGACAAGCCCCTACACGGGATGTACCACCGGACCATAACTGAAGTGGCCGATCTCAAGAAGTCCTATCAGTGGCTAGAGAGGGCTGGCCTGAAGGACAGCACAGAGGCACTCATCCTGGCTGCTCAGGAGCAGGCCCTGAGCACCAGAGCCATTGAGGCCCAGATATACCACACCAGACAAGACCCAAGGTGTAGGTTGTGCAAAGAGGCACCTGAGACGATCCAACACATAACTGCAGGGTGTAAGATGCTGGCAGGGAAAGCCTACATGGAACGCCATAACCAGGTGGCTGGCATAGTCTACTGAAACATCTGCGCGGAGTATGGACTGGAAACCCCAAGGTCAAAATGGGAAACACTTCCGAAGGTGGTGGAGAATGACAGAGCGAAGATCCTGTGGGACTCCCAGATCCAGACTGACAAGATGGTAATGGCGAACCAACCAGATATCGTGATCATACGTAAAGGGCAGAGGAAAGCCGTTGTAGTGGATGTCGCGGTCCCAAGTGATGGAAACATCAGAAAGAAGGAACACGAGAAACTCGAGAAATACCAAGGGCTCAGAGAGGAGCTGGAGAGAGCCTGGAAGGTAAAGGTGACAGTCGTGCCTGTGGTGGTCGGAGCACTCGGGGCAGTGACCCCCAAACTAGATGAGTGGTTGCAACAGATCCCGGGAACAACATCGGACATCTCAGTCCAGAAATGTGCAGTGCTGGGAACAGCAAGGATACTGCGCAGAACCCTCAAGCTTCCTGGCCTCTGGTAGAGGACCCGAGCTGAATGAGGGACGGACACCACCCGAGGCGGGGTGAGACGAGGAATTTTATATACTGTATACAGTATATATACTATATATATATACAGGTATATATATATATATATATATATATATATATATATATATATGTAAATGTAATGAATTTGAAAAAAAATAAGTACAAAATAAAATGGATGAATTATTAGTTTGTCAGGTGGTTCTATAGCGTTGTACAGCAGTGACCCTGAACAGCCAATTTGTCATGACCCATGTTTTTGTTGTTTAGATTATGCTTAATTTAGCTTCATTGTGTGTCATATTTTCTTGTGTTGCATGTTCAGGTTTTGTCATGCTGGTTAACTTTTTGTTTCCACCTGTTTGAGTCATCCCTGTCCCTTCTGTGAACCAATTGACTTCCTCAGCCACTCGTGCTTTTTCCTAATGTTCCTTGTTGTCTCATCAGTTTGCTCCTATAGAATTCCCTGGTTTCTTACAGTCTTTGTTGCTTCATTGCTTGTTGTTGTTGCTTGTGTTCCTGTCAGATGTCACATATCCATGTCATATTCTGTTGCCAGTCGTGGTCTATTTCCAGTGTCAATTTGTTACACTAAAACTTGTTTTTTGGATTTAGGCTAATTTAGTGTTGTACATAATTCCATGTACCGGTACCTTGTTTGGCTTTATGTTCTTTTGAAAATCAATTGATTCCTCATGCTTCGTTGCACTTGCATCTACCTCTACCTTAAAGATACTTGACTCAAAAGACGTTTACGGTACCATGGTTTCAAACAAATTGTTCTTCATGGAAATTGGTAGTCAAGCTCGACTGCACATGACCGGTACCAACAGGATTGGATTTAACAATCCAGCACCATGCACTGTAGAAGTGGTCCTCGACATTTCAAAGTTCTGAATGGCACACAATATATATATATATATATATATATATATATATATTTTTTTTTTTTTCCAGCAAAGTATACAGTACACCATTAGTCCATTAAAGGATTCTCCCGGTTGTTTGTGGAGGAAAACTTTTTCATACAGCTCTTCAATTGGATTTTATCATATACTCTTAAATAGTGGTGGGCAAACTACTAACCCGGATCCGGCCCGTTGGTCTGTTTAATCCGGCCCGCCGAAGATTGGTGCACAATTTAGGTTTGATTGCATTCATTTCGTTTGGACTTGTAATGACAGGTATTTCAACACCAGGTGGCGGAGTTACTTCAACTTGCAGAGCACAGGGAGGGAGGGGAAGACGAAGAAAGAGGGAGAGAGTAATGACCATGGAAGGCAAAGTGATATGTATCTGATTAAACGAAGCGGGTAACAAAGTACGAAACATTCAGGAGATGCCTGGAGTCGGAAAGACTCAAATCTACGAGACTTTGAAAAACAAGAAAGCGATTCTTACTCAGTCCGATTCTGGCAATTTCCATGCTCAGAGTGAATTGCTTGTGGCTCGAGTAAATGAACATTTCCTAGAATGGTTTGATTGTTAACATGTTAAAAACTTTCCGCAAACTGGACCGCTAATAAGAGTCGGAGAGCAGTCAAATGTGTAGAGCGTGAACAACAGGGGGCTCAGTACACATCCTTGAGGAGAACCGGTGCTGAGTGTGATGGTGGAGGAGAATGTTACATTATTACTGGCATACAAAGACATTGTGCTATCTTCGTTATTTTCTACTTCTAACTTTTGGTCCGGCCCTCCACAATATTTTCTGCTTCTCATTTGGCCCCCCCGGGAAAATAATTGCCCACCCCTGCTCTTAAGTGTACCCAGTGAAGTGCCTCGTAAAATGTATTTTCAGTCTGACTCTTGAGATACGCGCATTCTTACCTGTCCACACTGATGGCACAGAGGTTGAAGATGGATGCCGTGCACAGCATCACATCCATGGTCATCAGGCCATCACATACAAACATATTCATTGACCAGACTCCACCCTGGAACTGCTCGCGCGCACACACACACACACACACACACACACACACACACACACACACACACACACACACACACACACACACACGCACACGCACACACACACGCACACGCACGCACACACGCACACACGCACACACACACACACATTAACTCAGTGGTTCTTAACCATGCCCGCTTGGCCATCACTGGCTGGTTCATTTTGTGCACAAGTAAAAAAACTTTTACTTTATACTTATACTAGTTGTGTTTACTTTTTTCTGTTTTTAATAAATGTGGGTTTTTTTGTCTTGAATTTGTAAAAAAAAACATTTATTTTTCACGAATGAAGGGTTCGGTGAATGTGCATATGAACTGGTTGGGAATGGTACCTCTAACAGGTTAAGAACCACTGCATTAACTGCTAAAAATCTTAGCAGCCACAAGAAAAATCTATAATCCTCTTTTTTCTTGCAACACTACAGCCTCAATTAAGGAAACATTGTTCCAGTGGAATATTTCTTTTCTGCATAGCTTCCCTTCCATTTTTCCCAAAATAACTTTTCCAATGTCGAAGTTGGTAAATGCCAGTGTTGTGTCCAAGGACCGGCAACCCGAGGCCAAGGCCAAGGCCAAGGACTTGACTCCGAGGCCAAGGCCAAGGCCAAGGACAAGGATCAGCATGCATTTATTAAATGCATGCTGATCGACCACCATTATTTATTTTAACTCATTCTATTTTTTTCTATTGTGCATTTTCAGTCTGAAAAGGGCGGCATTAATAAAGTTTGTTTGACTGACTGATATGAAAATCATCTGCCAAGTGCAGTGCACAACAATAACAAGATCACAGTTGCAGCCAATTAAAAAGGAGGTGCCACCAGTGTTCCCTGAGTCCTATATTTTTGCAGACAGGTGACTTTTAACACTTAATGGGAGGTGTGATTACATAGCCTTCACACGTCTGAGCATATATGAGTCATACTTTACTTATAACCATTGTGAAGTCAAATAAGGGAGCAGGCAGACTCTAATTCGCTGTGGTTTTATTCATTGGCGGCTTCAATGTAGTAAAGTAAACAACTTTGTCTGGTACTGTATTATAACATACGAAAAAAGCAGTTTACTTGATAATTACTGTCGTGTACGCTCATGTAAAATCGTGTGCGTGTGTATGTGTGTGTCTATAGCTCCTTCATATAACTTGTAGGGTGGAGCCTACTTGAGTTTTACCTCTGCGTAAACGAAGAGTGGCAGAACCAGAACCGCCAGCAGCAGGTCTGCAAACGCCAAACTGACGATGAAATAATTTGTTGTAGTTTTTAAAGCTTTCTCCGAGTAAACACTCAGGCACACGAGCACGTTGCCGAAGATGACGATCATGATGAGTAAGATCCCCAAAACAAGAGCTGGGTAGCTGTGAACCACCGGAACCACCAGCTGCGTAAGGTTGATAAAATCCGAGCAGTTGTCCAACATGATGGTGAAAGCATACGAAGAACGAGTTTAGCCGGTGTTGCTTTCATTTAGGAATCGTGTCCATTGGGCATAAGGGAAATTCGGCTGTGCTGAGGAAGCGATCCGGATCGACACTGACTGGAGTCGGAGAGCGCTGCGCGTACAAAGACGCTCAACTCACGAGTGAACAGAACCAAAACACCGTTTCGCCATCGATTTGGACAAGATGCAGCGAATGCTGACGACACGGTTCGGCATCCCCGCCAAAGTCTCGTGATTTACGAGTATTTTATCGGCTGGGGCGGCGGACACCTATTTGTGCTGAAAAAAAAAAAAAAAGAATCTCATTTGCTATGTTAGTCGACTCATTGCGTCGATTCTATTTAAGAAAAAGTATTTATGAGTATTATGAATACTTGTATATTCGAAGTGTAATGTAAAAATACAGTAATGGTTACAGTATATATCTTCTTTTGTTTCTATTCGAGTGCCACTTTTTGAGGGACATGTACTGTAAGTGTCACCTAAGGGGGCACATGACAGACATTTTTTGTTACAGTAGGTATGGATGAGCAGCCAATGAATGCAGGCAAGTGAGGCCGGTGTGCACTCACAAATACATTTCACGAAAAGAAAACAAACGACAACGTTTTTGCATTGATCAAAAATGCTACTTCGTAAAGAGTCTGAAACAACATGATTCAAAGAATAAAGTAATAAACACTAGGATAAAACGACTCGACTTAGCTCGACTTGACACCTTTGGAAAACCAACCTGAATGAAACAAGATGTGACTAGGACAATGAGCCAAAAAAAAAAAAGATTAAAAGGAAACTAAATAAAAACAAACTGATGAGACAATGAGGAGAACCTGGACAAGACAAAACTGGCTGAGGGAGTTGACACAAGGAAACGCGTGGACAAGCACAAGTGGACACAATAAAACTTCACAAGACATACAGTGACAAAAAGGGCACCGGGAAAACTTAACCAAGCAAAACTCATCAAAACCAACTCAAACCCAAATCATGACAAGGGCCCTATAAAACAATACTCTATTTTCAGTTTCCGAAGTGAGCGGCCCAGTGACTCTGAATAATTAAAATACTAATACAGGTAATAATAAGATAAGTGAATGAGGACCAACAATCAGGAAGCATGATTACCGATTGATTGAATACTTTAAATCACAGATGTCAAACTCTGGTCCTCGAGGGCCACTATTGTTAATATTTTGAAAGACAGGTGTCAATCAGGATCGTTATCAGGCTCCTGCAGAGCTTGCTGATGAGCTGATCATTTGAATCAGGGAAAGATAGAAATGTTGTTTGTCAGCCAGTCCAGTGTGTACCCAGCCATGACCATAACAAGGACAAGGCGGTACAGAATCCGGATAAAAATGATGAATGTATAATATAATGACATTAAATCGCACAATAGTGGGGTCACACCCAGAAAGTCTCGTGCTTTTGGTCCGAACAAGGTTTGCAATGTCAGCAAGTAGGTGGCGGCGGGACGCTAGCTGCTCATTTCCCGGAATGGTTTTAAAAAGAGGAAAAAGTGCCTTCCACCGTAAAACAATGATTCTCATGCAAGACAATGCACCAATCCTCACTATAGAAAAGCTATGTCTGCAACGGGAAAAACAGCAGAACCTCATTAAAAGGAAAATATATGAGGTAGGACGGCAGTATTTTTCCCAACAGCGACTATGGGAGCCAATTCTTGCACCCTTAAAAGATATACAGGCCGAAACAAAAACCTAAACTTGAATTTCAATGGATGAAAGCGTTGTTAAGGGGATATCAAAGAGAGGCTTTTGAAGCTACATGTGAATACTGATGAGACGGTTTGGTCTCCTTGCTAGTGTCTAACGACTAATGAGTCCGACCACTGACACAGATGATTTTTCTTAGAAATCATGTTGCTTTCCTCCACCTTAAATCATCATGACAGAAATCTAACAAGTTGTTTACATCCTCTTTGTTTTTTGTTTTGTTTTTAAGCTGTTGAGATTACTAATTTGAAATATTGTGCGAATTTTTCCCCTCCAGCCCCCAAAAAATAGAACTGGCGATGATCAAAAATGTTATTCGCTGGAAATGCCGTTGGATAGTTTGGAAAAGGAACCAGAGCATACATAATTTCTATGAAACACATTTTTATTTTATTGTTACAGCCATGGCAAAAAAATAATAATTAAGAGACCACCCTTTGTTTCTTCAATTTCCTGTTCATTTTAAACAACTCCAGTACAACCAAAGGTACATTTGTTTGGACCAAAATTTCAATGACAACAAGAATAGCTCATAAGAGTTTAATTCAAGAGCTTCTTCTTCTTCTTCTTCTTCTTTTCCTCACGGCTTTTCCCTTCAGGGGTCGACACAGCGCATCAGTTGCCTCCATCTAACCCTGTTTTGTGCATCAAGAGCTGATTGAGACATTTTACACAGGTTCTTTTGATAAAAACCAAATCAAACTTACATCAATAACAATGATACTGTACGGCCAAAAACAGTGCTTTTTGGCTTTCCATGTTTTCCTTTGTGTCAATTAGTTCCTTGATGCATTTTTAGTGGCACCAGACATCAACACGAACAAGCATTGTAGAAAACATGGCGGTCTCTTCTTTTTTCCTGGCTCTTGTTTGAAACGTCACCAAATCATATGAGGGAAAATACTCATAGACTAAAACCACTTTTTTTTCTCCATTGTTATTTCTGTTGTTCAGGTGTCCACTTGCGACAGGCGGCGGTTTTCCCGTGACCCTGAACGGGTAAGAATCTTACCCGTTCATATTATGCATCCATTATTAATACCATCTTACTGTAAGATGGTTTTAAAAATGGATGCATAATATTAAGACCAATAGTTTTGCATTGATTCTACCTCTTCTGTTCGTGGTTCCTCCGGCTAACTGCACGTGATGGAGGTGCAAATGTAAGTGACAGTAATTTCTTCAAACCTGAATTGCCTCTGGGGGAGTAATAAATCCTTCAAATCTGAACACCATCTGGCGGAGCAAATAAATGTCGGATCCCAAAACGCTTTGATTAAGGTTCACTTTCACCAAACAGTCCTCGAAGCCACATAATTAAAAGTTCCCGACAACTTTATCAAAGTCGGCATGTCGGAAGCTCCAGTGGGGAGAGCAGACATGTCATCAAGAGAAAAGTAAGTAAAAAGAAGACAATTGAGGAACTAGAAACTTAACCGTCGCTGTGAATTTGTGAATTCTGAAGCAAGTAAATCCTGATATGTTCAGTCATATCACAAAACATTTGGAACACCCTAAATACGGCTGACATGATTTTAGAAACATAGGAAAAATAGATCTACTGTATATATTTTTGGGACAAACAATCAGTTAGACACACTGTTATATTTTTAAAATGTTCTGGCACTCATATACAATTAAAGCTGGTTAGGGACACTTTTCTCAGCAATAAAATTGCCACCACCTGTGTTTATTACAGTGAACGAGCATCGAGCAATGTCTACATTTTCAAACCCCCAAATTTCCCTTATTTGATCAGTAAGGGAATATTTTAAAAAAAAGCGGATAGATGATTTCTTTGTGTTCATTTTAAAAACAATTCAATGAAAACAACCAATTTTTAAAAAAATATTATTTTAAGTGTTGGCCTACATATGACCTGTACAGTCAAGAAACAGGAACACTACAATAAAATAATAACATCATCCATCCATCCATTTTCTGATCCGTTTATCCGCACAAGGGTCACGGGGTGTGCTGGAGCCTATCCCAGCTGTCTTCGGGCAGTAGGCGAGGTACACCCTGACCTGGTTGCCAGGCAATCGCGAGGCACACATAGACAAACAGCCGTTCACACTCACAATCACACCTCGAGACAATTTAGACTTGTTCCATTAACCTGCCATGTATGTTTTTGGAATGTGGGGGGAATCCGAACTACCCGGAGAAAACCCACACAGGGACGGGGAGAACATGCAAACGCCAGACAGGAAGGCCGGAGCCAGAATCAAACCCTGCACCTCTGCACTGACAGGCCGACGTGCTAAACACTCGTTCACCGCGCCACCCTTTTCAATTTTCATTCAAGTTAAAACTAAATCAAATGAAACAGAAACAGTTTACAGAGAATGGGACAGACGCTTTAAGCTTCTCTTTTAGTGCAGCCCCGCAACTTGACCACCATTTTTTGAGGTCAGTCTGCCTGTCACTGTGTTGACTGCAGTGCCCTGCAGTCAGTCTCATCCTGGCACAAAAACAAAGGATACACCCTTTGTAGCGCAACTGCCGCATATCCTGGATTTGATTGGAAAAAAAGATCATTATTGTTTTGTTTTGTTTTTTTAATGACTTGTTTTGAAAAATTCATATGATGGGCATGTGTTGATTTATGCCTGAGATCTGACAAATTACTGAGGGATGTCTATGTTCGGGTTGGAAATATAGTGTCATTGAATAAAACCAACAAATGACAGTAAGTGCCTTTGAGGGAAGAAAACAAAGATACAATTCATTTATGCAAAGATCACAATGAATAAAGCCCATATTTATAATCAGAGAAATAAAAAATTCGAAAATGAGCACGCACTGATAATGTTTGCTTTTGTCACTCTCCCTTATTTTCTGCTTTTTTCCCCAAAGGGGACTTTTTGTTACTTTATTTTTTCCTGTTCTTCATCCTTCAGCTAAATGTACTCCGAACAAACCGATTGAGTGGAAGTAGTAGTTCAAAACCAGAACCAAAATGTATGGATTTTCATTCATGTTATTTGTTTTGTGTTGCATTGTTGTTGGGCATCTCACTTGCCAAACATGCAATTTTTGCATTTGATTCACTCACAACAGCTCTTTGCGGTTACAGTTTTAAGATACAGTAACAGACTGCCTGAAAGTCCAATGTGTTCTTTTGTCTGCCCTTGACTTGCGTCATCAAAAATTCTCAATACAACACTCAGGGGTTTTCAATCCAAAGCATACCGTCCTCCTTTATTCAATTATTTTGTATTTTCTTTCTTTCTTATTTCGTCCATCAGCACCCACCAACATTATTGTCAACGTTCCCTTCTTCGCTGTTGTTTTTCTTCTTTTCATGTAGATTTTGTTGATTTATTTATTTAGTTACATATATTTTTATAGACCAAATTAACACTTTCATGCACCCTGTAACCCACAGGTGTCAAAGTCAAGGCCCGGGGGCCAGCTCTGGTCCGCCACATCATTTGATGTTGCCCGCGAAAGCAAATCAAACATGCTGACTTCTGTGATGCTTGCTAAAATTTTCAACCACTTTTCAAATTCTCATACGTAAAGTATAAGAGAGCTATTGTAAGTTTTCTTGTGACCAAAACCCTCGTAACAGTAACTTAAACTACAATTGAATAAACCAGTATTCTTGACTTCCTTAAATGATTTCACAGACATAACGGCCCTCCAAGGGAACCAGTAACTATAATGTGGCCTGCGACAAAAATGAGTTTGCCAACCCTGCTGTAAACTGTAGCAATTGCTGCCCCTGAAATGGTTAAAAACTTGATAACATAGTGTGGTTGAGGCCATTATCTCTCAACCGGAGTGATAGTGGATTTAGCGCAAGAATTCTTCGACACCTGCAGTAGTTGCACCACCATCCAACCTTTTTGTTGTTCAGAATCTGGTTCAAATGGGTGTTATAGCATTCCCGAATCACCCATGTCAACATATTGCAGTCCTTTGTTGTCCCTTACTTAATTTTTCCTTCACCTTGGATTTGTGGAATATGAATTCAGCAACACCATACACCCGCTTTTATCAATGTCATGGGGCGCAACCGAAATCAGAATGCCGTGTTTAGACTAATAAGTGTCATGTTTCGGTTTGGGACCAACAGGTGGCACTGTAGGGCTCCCCCTGCAGCTGCACACCTGTTGGTCATTGTGTCATTAATTGTCATTTTAAAAGACTTGATGCCCGACCACTCAGTGTCGGGTCATTGTTTGTTTCTTTGCTGCTGTCATGTTTGTTTGTTCTGTCATATTTAGGTCATGTTCAGGTCATGTTTCTGTTACTATTAGTTTTGAGCTTCTGCCATGATTTTTGTTTGATACTTTGGACTTTGTTTGGGATTTAGTTTTCTCTATGTTTTAATACAATTTGTCAAGTACACCCTGCTCCTCCCTCTTGCCTGGTTTTTGGGGTCCGCCACCACTACGCACCGTGACAATAAGGTCGTGGAAGAACATTTTTGAGTTGGCTTTCCCTTTAAGGACGGACAGGAGATGGGGAACATAAAACTGGTGGACAAACTTTGCACTTGTGTGGCAAGAAACAGTTGTTTATTCATTGCCTGAACCGCTTATCCCCATGAGCCCATCCCAGCTGTCTTCGGGCATTAGGTAGGGTACACCGTGAACTGGTTGCCAACCGATCGCAACCATGACAGTAGAACTCAAGTGAGTGTTCAGAGGAGTACGATAAGAATAAGGAAAATAATGTATTATTGTAACTTATTGTAGGACTGTTGCTATTAAATTATCATTTCTGCCATTGTTCACCAGATGTTTTTCCTCCAAACATAGACTGTAATTAAACGTTTAGACACACTGGCATTCATGCTATGTGTCAACAGAGCGGTCTTCAAGCAGTGACAGTTTACACATCAGGGGGGAAAAAAGACAATTTTCCTTGCACCTCTCGTTCCCTTTGGGTGAATATTTCTCAAGAACAACACATTCTCAACACGTCATTCTGTGATGAAATATAGTAACATGATGAAACTCTGCAACACCACCGTCTTAATAGCAAATGAATAGAAAGTCTGTTTCAAGCCATGATTCATGACTTTTTAATCTTTGGTTCTAGTGCTTGGTCTGTCTGAAGTCTGAGCAGCCAAATAGGGGCCTCAGAGACTCCCTGCAGTACACCGATGACGGATTCCAGAATGAGGCCGACGGAAGCAGCGGCCGACGTAACTGCCACCGTTCCTCCTGCGGTGTCCTGACTCACCACGCCCTCCAAGGGAGTCCCTCGATAAAACCCTCCAGCAGAAGTGGATTAGAGCTCAAGTTGTCAGGATTACGGTACCAAATGGTGAGGAGGTGATCACACAAATGTAGAAAATGATAAAGTTTGGGACAAAAGATTTTAGTTTAGAAAAGCATATTACAGACAAAGTACAACAAAGGTCGCTGGTAACTAAGCCAAGATAAGACGTCCTGAACACAAAGCCCTTGCAAATGGCAAGGAGAATCATTAACTTCACTTGTCATAAAAGGACAAGGCAATCCAATTACGAGAAAAGAAAATGAACATTACTCACAGGAAAGTCTACATGTGAACAAGAGCGCAAGGGAACAAGGTCATGAACGTTTCGATATCAAACACTTTGTACGAGTGTGGACATACAATATATACACTGTACACTGGCCTTCCTGTATGGAGTTTGCATGTTCTGCCTGTGCCTGCGTGGGTTTTCTCTGGGTACTCCAGTTTCATCCCACATTCAAAAAACATGCATAGTAGGTTAAGGTGGACACTCCAAGTTGTCCTTAGGTGTGATTGTGAGCGCGAATGGTAGTTGTTTGTCTCTGTGTGCCCTGTGATTGGTGGGCAACCTGTTTAGGGTGTACTCCGCCTGCTGCCCGAAGACAGCTGGGATAGTCTTCAGCACACCCGTGACCCTCGTGAGGATAAGCGGCTCAGATAATTGTTGAATGGATGGAAGTTGAGGTTACCATGTTGGATTTGCCCCTTGGCAAGCGTTCCAGTTTTTCATGTGGCCCCCTGCAAAATTTATGGCCCACCCTGGGTTAGGCAGTGATACACTTCCCTTGTTATTGGGGAAGTAATGGCACTTAGATAAGTTTATTTTTATTTTATTTATTTAGTTGGTATCAAATTCGCAATTAAATCACCAACTCCGCTCCATGTACATGAGGTAAAGTAGGTCAGTAAGAAATCCAAATCTTCTGCATGTCTCAAACAGAAATTTACTTTTGGGATGCATGGTAAGTACTACTATATGTAGCTTTAAACACATTGATAACAGCAATGTCAATGAGACTGAATTCATATTTTCAAAAACATTTTCCCGACACTAACCAGTTGTAGAATGAAAGTCTTTTGAAACAAACATTTTGAGAATCTTTATTTTTTTTGTCACTGGTGAGTGGCATTTTTCCCCCCACTGATTGCAGACCTTCAGTTCCTGTGTCATGGATAGAGATTTAATAAATGAACAGAAATAATTGAAACAAGAATCCATGGAAAATAGGATCAAACTCCACAGACAAAGAAGAAACATGTGATGTTTTGGATACTAGACCCAAAATGATTGAAAGAATAACCCTCTGGCCTTTGACTACGCTAACTGGAGGAGTGGGGACACCTCCCAGTGATAAGAGAAGAGAGTTAAGATGGAAAGTCATCAGTGATCAGTAAAAAAAGCTCTAAAGTTGATTTTCCCTTACAAAGAGCTCTGTGTTTTCGAAATCAGGAATGCCTGCCCTTTTCAAAACATTGTAAGATACTGTTGTGATTTTCAGCTTGTTCCCTCAGAGCCTGCCACAGCAAGTCATTTGTGATTTGTTTGACACCGCTTTTACCCTCATGACGAACCCCCCCCCCCCCCCTTTTTTTTACTAAATCCTGGTTTGGGACTGGCCATGGCCAGGTATTGGAGCAGCCACTGGTCAGGTTTGGCTACACTCATGAGAGGGTCAAGTGTAAGATGGCTGCATCCAGTCAATGGAAACAATTGAGAGAGTTAAATGCAAGCAGGCCTCTCAGCAAGGTGAAAATTTTCAATGGATTATCTTAAAGCTTGAAAGGTCAGTTTTGTGTAGAAACAACTCAAACCCTCCATAAATGGTTCATGACCTCGCATGAAACAAAGCACTGGTGAGTAAATGCATTGAAAGCCTGCTGAGAACTGGACCAATCTTTGAAGTGAATGCAAGCTCGATGTTAGAATCTTGGACAAATGGCACAAACACCACCAGTGCGTTCATCACTTTTCTTTCGCGCTTGTGTCCTCCGCGAAGCCCATTCCAGCAGACTTTGGGCCAGAGACCTGGTTCACCCACAAGCCATCGTCAGGCAAGCAGGGCAGTTTCAAAACGTACATCCATCCATTCGTCAAGGTCAAGGTCATCTTTATTGTCAAATATGCTCTATGTACAGCATACAGCACAGATGACATTTTTTCCTCTTAATCCCCAGTGCAAACATGCAGTGCATTAAAAACACACACAGCTAAAACTCAACTGTATAAAAAGACATAATATATAAATCTAAATATATAAATAGCAATGAACATTCAAGAGACAACCGTCAACCAAGGCCACTTGTGACTATTGCGGGTTAAAGTTAAGTCGTGCATTGTGCAATAAGCGCAAGTCAGATGCTGAGGAGAGGGTCACAGTCTGTGGCAGGAGGCAGGGATAGGGGCAGAGGCAGAGGGGGAGAGTGCAGGCAGAACATGGAGGGAGTTGAGTCTCCTGACCGCCTGGTGGAAGAAACTGTTCTTGAGCCTGCTGGTTCTAGCAATGAGACACCGCAGTCTCCTCCCCGACAGCAGCAGGCTGAAGAGGCTGTGAGATGGGTGGGTGGGGTCACCTGCGATCCGGATGGCTGTGCGGGTCAGATGAGAGTTGTAGACATCCACGAGTGGGGGAAGAGAGACACCAATGATCTCCTCAGCTGCTCTCAAGATGCGCTGCAGACTCTTTCGGCAGGACACGGTGATGCAGCTGGTCAAGATGCTCTCAATGGTGCCTCTATTGAATGTCTGCATGATGGGGGGTGGGGCTCTTGCTCTCCTCAGTTTGCGAAGGAAGTACAGGCCCTGGTGGGCTTTTTTGGCCAGTGATGAGGTATTGTGGCTCCAGGACAGGTCTTCAGAGATGTGCACTCCCAGGAACTTGGTGCTGCTCACCCTCTCCACAGCGCCACCTGGGTTTCATGTTTCGGTTTGTGACCAACAGGTGGCACTGTGGGGCTTTTCCCTGCAGCTGCACACCTGTTGGTCGTTAGATAATTAGCGGCTTTAAAAGGACTCCCAGCCCGAACACTCAGTGTCGGGTCATTGATTGCTCTTGGCTACTGTCATGTTTGTTTGTTGCCATTTGTTTGCTGCTGTCAGGTTTGTTTCGGTCATGTTTTGGCCACGGTTCTGTTTTAGCTTCAGTTGTGATTTTTGTTTGCTACTTTGGACTATATTTGTTTTGGATTTAGTTTTCTCTGTCTTAATACAGTTCGTCAAGTTCATCCTGCTCCTCCCTCTTGCTTGCTTTTGGGGTCCACCACCACCTCGTAACGTGACAGAATGACCCGACCAACTGGACCCCGCAGGTACTAAGGACTGGTCCCTGTTCCACCATGTGCCTGGCGGAGCATGCCTGCGGCTGACACCCTTTTCACCTTCAGGCAGCGCTGGTGATGCGGCTGTCCAATGTCCCCCCTTCAGGCAGCGCTGGTGATGCGGCTGTCCAATGTCCCCCCTTCAGGCAGCGCGGGTGATGCGGCTGTCCCATGTCCGCCCTTCAGGCAGCGCGGGTGATGCGGCTGTCCAATGTCCCCCCTTCAGGCAGCGCGGGTGATGCGGCTGTCCCATGTCCCCCCTTCAGGCAGCGCGGGTGATGCGGCTGTCCCATGTCCCTCCTTCAGGCAGCGCAGGTTCTGCGGCTGTTCCATGTTTTCGTCTCGTCAAGCCACGTCTACGGTAGGCCGAGCCCCGTCCGCGTCCACGTTGAGCCAAGGCTCGTCACGAGTCTGTTCGAGCGGATTCACATTCACCTCCACGACGAGCCGTGCCACGTCCACGCCCATGTCAGGCCGAGCCCCTGTTCACGTCCGGCTCTCCCATGTCCCCCGCTACGTCGAGCTCCGTCCACGTCAGGCCACGCCCAGCCAAAGGGTTGCCGTCGCTTCTTGATCCTGTTCTCCGGCGAGGCGAAGGTCGTCGTCGCTTTTGTTCCGTTCCTCGGCGAGGCAAGCCTTTGGACAATTTTGGGACGTCTGGGATCCGTCTCTTGAGGGAGGGGTACTGTCATGTTTCGGTTTGTGACCAACAGGTGGCACTGTGGGGCTTTTCCCTGCAGCTGCACACCTGTTGGTCGTTAGATAATTAGCGGCTTTAAAAGGACTCCCAGCCCGAACACTCAGTATCGGGTCATTGTTTGCTCTTGGCTACTGTCATGTTTGTTTTGGTCACGGTTCTGTTTTAGCTTCAAGTTGTGATTTTTGTTTGCTACTTTGGACTATGTTTGTTTTGGATTTAGTTTTCTCTGTTTTAATACAATTCGTCAAGTTCATCCTGCTCCTCCCTCTTGCTTGCTTTTGGGGTCCACCACCACTTCGTAACGTGACATCGAGTGTGTGTTCTCCTGAAGTCCACAACAATCTCCTTCGTCATCTCCACATTCAGGTGGAGATTGGTATCTTTGCACCAATTTTCTGACCCGAGTTATCTTCACACGGAGTGCTGGAGCCTATCCCAGCAGTCTTTGGGCAGTAGGCGGGGGACACCCTGAACCGGTTGCCAGCCACTCACAGGGCACACGGAGACGAACAACCACCCGCGCTCACACTCGCACCTAGGGACAATTTGGAGTGGGTTTTTTTTTGGACCACTCTCCACTTGCCTGTCCCCCATGAGGAGGCAAGATGTAATGTTTCCCACTGTTCACATTCATCCTGTTGATTTTCCCCCAGAGTGCGGCAGGACTACCATTGCAAACAGAGCCGTTAAAACAGATGCAAGTATTTCTGTGGGAGGCCTCTGCTGGCAGCCACTTAATACGATATGTGCCCGTAAGATGAAGTCACAAACATCGCAACTGTAGTTGACTCCCACTCGCCAGGCAGCACAGACAAGGCATTATTTGGAGTACCAGCTGGTACCACGGGCTCCTCATCCTCCTCGTGTCTTTATCTGTTGGTGACCCACAAATCGGGACATGGATCGAAAATGGAAACGCGAACCTGTGATTGTCATTTTGAGATACGTCTTCACGCTCAGCTTTTGTACATTTGCTTCTGCTCAAAGGCGTAAGTACAGCTCTTACCGCTACTTAGAACTTCACATGTTGCTGCTGGCTGCAGGAGGACGTTGATCAGGCTGCTGAGACAGAGTGTGTTCAGCTTTTCAGTGCTGCCAATCGTCTATGGCTCGCAGGCATGGGAAAATTAATCAGCCAAATGAGATATTTTTCTCTGACAGTTTCATTGTTGAGATTCTGGCCTGCATCTCACAAAAACTGATCAAAAGTCCCAGTTTGATTCTGTTCAAAAACCAGTGAGAAAAACACATCCTTTCAATCTCTTTCACCTTGTGTCCAGCACATAACTTTTGGTCTGGTCCCGTAGATTGACGAACACTACATGCGGATGTTTTTAAATCACTTTCCAGTTTAAAAAGGTTAGCTTATGTTTAGAATGTCCTCGTGTCGCTGTGCAATGTAACAAAGAATCACACAACTGTCTTTGTTAGTTGAATTACAATTCAGTCAGAAGGCTTAACAACATGTGCACTTTTAGCTGGTGTCTTGTGTTTAGGTCCGAACTTGTTTAGTTAGTTTTTAGATCCTTCAGAATAAGTGAGCGCTAATAATAATAATCCTCCTCCTCCTGGGCAATCGGCCCCTGTCAGGAACTTGCCCCCCTCTCCCGGATCCCACACCCGGTATGACTCACGCTGGTGCCTCGCGAGGTTCACATCCAGTGCGGGCCCTGGAAGGACCCTCGCCTGATTATTGTTTAAGGAGGGTTGTGGGGCGACTACTCCCACTCCCCTCCGTTCCGGCGGGGCGAGCGCTGGGCGCCTCACCTTCTGGTGAGACCCCACCTCCTTCCCCACCGGCTGGGAGGCACTTAGCCGCGTCTGGGGCCCAAAAGCCTCGGCTTTCCCCCCTCATGCCACTCGGAGGCATCCCACCATGCGAGGATTAATATATAATCATCATAAAAATAATGGTTGTGGTTGTTATTGTTGTTGTCTAGCCAGACAGCCATTGTCAGATCTGCTTAATGGGCTTTATAGACATGCCGGAGCCTTTCCCTGTTGTCTTCGGGCAGTAGGTGGGGTACACCCTGAACTGGTTTGCCAGACAACCGCAGGGCACACAACCATTCACACTCATTATTATTATTATTATTATTATCCTAAATGTAGTCCAGTGGTTAGCGCGTCAGCCTCATGGTGCAGAGGTGCAGGGTTCGATTCCGGCTCCAGGTCTTCCTGTGTGGAGTTTGCATGTTCTGCCTGCGTGGGTTTTCTCCGGGTTCTCCGGTTTCCTCCCACATAACAAAAACATGCATGGCAGTTTAATGGATGGTTGTTCATTTGTGTGTGCCTTGCAATTGGCTGGCAACGAGTTCAGGGTGTACCCGCTACTGCCCGAAGATGGCTGAGATCGGCTCCAGCACCCCCCCACCACCCTTGTGAGGATAAAGCGGATCAGAAAATGGATGAATGGATGGATTATCCTAAATTCAATAGTTGTTATTTCCAGTTAGGTCTGGAATTAGTTGGCCAATAATAAATTGTTCAAATTGGGATAAACGGGTGTTTTCACAAAAATAGGGTTTTGATTGTTCTTGCACATTTTCAGAAGTTCAATTTCATTTGGACAAAGTGACATAATGATCGTCATCCATGACTCATTCAGATTTTTCTCCCTAAAGATTGCTTGCCAGGTCTTTACTTTGATTACATTTCCTTTCTGACTTGCGGGTGTTCCTGCCTTCACGTTTGTGTTTTTAATGACAAGTATGGCATATTGGGTTGAGGCCAGGGCACTGACCTGACTAATCAAGGATGTATAGTTATTGGCTGTCACGTCTTTGAGTGCCCTGTGACCTCAGTCCAATAAATGACACATTTCTCTGTTTCTCTCTCTCTTTTTTTTTGACATGTTATACTACTGTAGAGCTACTGTTTATGATGCAGGAGTTACTACTCAAAATTGTAAATCTAGCTAAATTAATAATGGTCCCACAATGCCTCGATGGGTGCAAGCCTCGTTGCTCTTATGGACAATATCTGATTTGTCACACCTCTCTCAGTCTGCACAGTGCCTGCTGGGCCTGTTCCTGTTCCAGAGAACAGCACTGCTGACCTCCAGGTGGTAAAAATAAGCTCCGGTAGTGACGTAACACTGACTGTTGTGAGGAATCCTGAAGAAATGTTTTACCTGAAAGGCAAAGCCCTGATGGTGAAGAAAGAACTGGACTATGAGGTAATTAACTTCCAAAATAAATCTACTGAGAGTTATATTTTGCAGGAGCATTCAGATGGGGTTTTTTTCATGTGTGGGTGCGTGGGCGTTTCTTTTTTTTCTTAATTTAAGATTTCAAAATCATAGCAATGGGCAAGCAGACTTTTCTTTTTTTACGATACAAATTTCAGATGCATTTTCTTTATGATAGTTATTGATGGTGTAGTGGTACACTCGCCTGACTTGTGTAAGGGCAGTGTGGGATCAGTTCCCGCTCAGTGACGGTGTGGCCGTGAGTGTGAATTGTTGTTTGTCTCTATATGTGCCCTATGACTGATGTATGGTGTAGTCTGCCTTCCGCCCGAAGTCAGCTGGGAGAGGCTCCAGCACCCCACCGCAAACCTGTTCAGAATAAGAATTGTTCAAAATGGAGGGATGTTTATATAATGTTGTCATAAATGCCAGATGTAAAATTGCATACAAAATCAAATCAAATGCAAAACTATATATTTTATGCAATTTTAATGATTTAATGTTAATTGGCTGAAACGACATTTAATATAATACAAGTGTCATTCAATAAATAAGGTGAATTTTTCGGTGTCAGGAATTCTAATACAGATAGAAGCTTACTTTTTTTTTTTTTTTCAACGTAGTCTCCCAGCACTGTCACACACTTTTCCCACCTGTGCACAAGCTTCCATATTCCTTCAGCGTAAAAATCTTTGGACTGATGTTTCAGAAGGAGTCATCTTGCATCATGACAATGCAAGGCCTCACGCAGCAGCCCAAACTGTTCAGACCATCAATGAGCCAGGCTGTCAAAGCGTTCACGAAAGGCACCAAGTTTGAAAGTGACGATCAAGTCAAAAGCGTTGTGAGTGACTGGCTGAGACATCAGTCCAAAGATTTTTACACTGAGGGAATATGGCAGCTTGTGCACAGATGGGAAAAGTGTGTGATAATGCTGGGAGACTACGTTGAGAAAAAAAAGTCAGCTTCTATCTGTAAAGTCCTTATACCGAAAAATTCACCTTATTTATTGAATGACCCTCATAATATTCACGTCGTATTACCATGGATAAATGTTTGGCAGGCTTTACCCAACAGAGCAGCTCTGGTGGTGTGGGTACAATGCAGCAGACCAGGCTCCAAATCTGTGAGTACAATATCACCTCATAAACATCACCGTCGCACTTGATGAATTAAGCATGATTTATTTTCCCCATACAAGGTCAATGAGTCTGTCGAAGTATTGGTGGAAAATATAAACGACAACCCCCCAAACTTTGCTCAGAATAACTACATTCTGGAAGTAAATGAGGTGAGCCGTGCAGCCATCGGACATGCTGAATTTGTCATTGATTTTATGTTGGATGTGATTGTGAAATTTGGACTTTTGCATTTCCCAGCTGACTCCTGTCAATTCCAGTGTTGGACTGATAGAAGCCACTGATGCTGATTCTGAAGCACTATTTTATCGCTTAGAGTCTGCCATGGTAAGACTATGAAATGTAATTCGAATTAAGTAGAATATTTGTGGTAATTTGAAGCGATGACAGTCATTTGGTAATGACATCACTCAAGTTATGAGAAAGAGGGGCTTGGTCACAAAAATCACTTGCAATATCTCTATTATTTCTACATATGACCATTACAAATTTGGGTTTTAGCAAGAATCATAGAAGTTGATGCACAAAATTTGCCTTGGTGGGCCACATGATATGAAGTGGCGGGCCGGATCTGGCCCCCGGGCCTTGAGTTTGAAATCGGGTATAGACTGTCGTGAATTTCTTTTCATAGACTTTGCAACTGCTTGTGAGAAAATATGAGTTTGTTTGTTTAGAACTATCAAGATGTATTACAGGCAGCGCGGTAGAACATTGGGAGTGTAGTACATTGTTCGATTCCTAAAAGGAGCAGAAGGAAAACAGGGCGCTGAATGACTTTGGTGCGCTGCAAGCGACTGTCTGCCCTTTTGGAAAAGATGAGCTCAGATTCCGGTTGTGTTTTGTTTGTCTCTTGTCTCGATTTGGTGCGTGTCTACTTAGAAATATTTGTAATTCTACTGGATAACCTTGACACAGGTGCATCTCCAAGACACTCATTTGCTGTGCTGCCTCACAGTATGGAACAGCAAAGAGTGTTGGTTGTTGTGAGCTTTGCGCTGAAAGTCGGAATCTGACGGCATTTGCACCACGGTGCCGGTGCACTGTCGACCAAATAGAGCCCAGCCTTAAACAGTTTTTTTTTTAAAAAAAAATCATTTCATTTATCATGTTATCAAGTTACAGGTTATCATGATTGGTGCACAAAAGTGGTTAATCTGCTCCACTCTCACGCTTGATGATTAAAACAAAAAAAATGACAAACAATCCTCGGTTGATAGAAAAAATGGATTAAGATATCCTTTATTTGTCCCGCAATGGGGAAATTACAGTCAGAATTCAGAAAGGAAAACACTGGGTAGGGAGAGGGAAAAAAAAAACCCACGCTCGAACTATCCTCTTCTGAGGATAATTTAAGTCCGGGATAAAAAAAGACCCTAGCACATAAATAAGCATATGACAGTTACAACAAGTCACAAGACATAACATGTAATAAGGGGGAGGATGAATGGGAAGGGGGGGAGGGGTATGGGGAGGGGGGGTGACCGCGAGGCAGCACCTCTGGCCAGCTGCACGGACACGAGCGCTCTGCAGATCGTACCACGTCACGGGGGAAAAGAGTCGGAGCGATGAAGACGGTGCTAATAAGGATGTGTATGCGCGTGTGATTGTCCAGTTGTGTATGTTTATGCGTGTACAGGTCATAGCTGCATCGTCGAGGTCTGCTCATGAAGACAGTCCCGGCTTATCAGTCCATGGCCGAGAAGGAGGGGGGTGATGGTGGGGGGCACTAGCTTCCATGCATACTTCCATCCAGGGGAAAGGGTCCAGATAGCGTTGTTTGTTTTGGAGGGACGGCCGCTAACAATTTCAGACAGCCTTGAGTCCGTGGCCTGTATCTCTTCACTGGCGCCGATCAGCCAAACCCGCAATCTCTTTCCGCAGCGCGGATTCCAACTTCTCCATGTTGTTGTCGATCGTACGGAGTCGCTCCAAAAACCGCATCTATATTGCGGTTGAGCTCAGTCACCGCTTGAGTCTGAGTGTTGGACATTCGCGCCAAACCATCCAGAATGACCGGCAGCTTCTTCACTTCCAATAAAGCCGCTCCCGTCGGTTGAATTTTGCGATAGAACAGGAAGCTGCTAACACCAAACAGCAGCATACCTGCTATCAGAAGGCCGTTAATGTAGATGTCTTCCACATCCTCCACGGACAGTATTGACAGGCAAACCATTCTCCACTTTCTCCATGGATCCAGGGCGTATCCGGCAGCAAATGTCCCCAAGGGGCAAGCAGGCTCCCCACTGCCTGCTCTTTTCGTCGAAAAAATTTCGTCAATTGCATCGAGAGACCAGCCAACTAATTCCATGGTTAGTTCTTCGGATGAAAATACGGTAGGAGGCTAGGAAAAGTTAGACAAAGACAGCACAAAGACTAAGTGGCGAGCGAGAAGAGGGTGGGGTTGAGGGCAGGAGCTGAGCAAAAAGCATCCGCCTTCGTCGAGAGCCAAGCAGGAAAAAGCTTATATATATGCTGCTGTATATATACACTTTTTCACAATTCATTAGTAGATCACAAACAGCCTGCACACTGCACAGACTGGAGGAGACATAAAGTTAAGGAAGCTTGCATGGATTTGATTTGATAAGCTTTTCTTTGAGGGGGCGCCGTTCCCCCTTGTCCATGCGTCGAGTACATTTCTCATATTTATAATCATTTTACAAATGAATCCATAATGCAGTACAGTATATGTGCTGTTTTTGACTTGAGTTGTAATCGAGTTGCGTTAAGGCCTTTGGTCATGACCCCAGTCTGCTTTTCTCTTGTCTGTTCAATTAGGATAAATATTTCCGTCTGGAGAACATCAACACTCCAAAATTACTTGTTAAAAGTGTGATGGACTACGATGTTGTCCAGAAAATCTCACTGGTGTTACACGTACAGGTACAGTGCAGCATCATAGCACCATTTCGAGATCAAGCCGCTTTTCTGTGACCTTGGTTGTTGAAAACTTTACAGGACACGTTCAATGGTTCAGCCTCCAATGAGCCCTTCTTCACCTCCGTGACCACCATCACGGTGCATATAAAGGACGTAGATAACCGGCCGCCCTGGTTTCAGCCTTGTTTGAGGACTAATTTAGGGCTTGCCAAGCTGTGTGTGAGCGCTGGTTACAGAGGCAAAGTCAATCTAACGGAGAAAGAGGTGAGCCCGCTGTGATGTCGTGCTTTCAAAGCTGAAAGATAATAAGCCATTTTCACATTCCTCTGTTGAAAATGATTTTGGACTAATATGAAGCATGTTGGATTTTTATCGTGAGGCAATTAAAACAAAGGCGAGCTGCAGAATGAGAGTACGATTTGAATCAACAGGAACGCCCGCTGACGCTGGAACCCGGACCGGTTTTTGCAAAAGATGGAGACAAGAATAGAAGTGAACAGATCAGCTACCGGATTTTAAGAGGTGCTCATTTGCTTGGTATTTCTAATTTATTGATGTTTTCTAACACAGGGGCACCACCGCCTCTTAATATTTGGACATGATCCTCGAGGAGGCTGTCGCTAGGTTTTATGGGCAGAGGGGGCACATTTCACAAGCAGATAAGAAAGACTGATAATATTTTAAAAACAAAGTCAACAGATTAGGGTTGTCAGGTTATTTCCGTTTGTTTTTAAGACGGTACACAAGCACGGGAAAGATTTTTGTAGCATCACTGACCCTGCCCCGCCCTGCCCCTCTCCCAAAAAACCCCCAGAAAAAATAAAATATAAATGACTGTTTGCAAAAATGGGTCACGCCAAATCCTTCATTTTCATTTCATAAATGACAGAGAATAGTTTCCCTTTTAGGCGTTAAAGATGAAATCAAAATCAGACAGCCCCAATCGCCAGCTACTTGGCGTGTGGAAGCATCGGAGAATGCCGCCAGTTTTTAAGGGTGGCAAATCGGTTGATTACGCCGTTGCGTTTGCGTGTATAGAGGAGAATCACGGAATCACGTGACTTTGGCGACTGTTTGCTCTGAAATACTTTTGAAGTTGAAGATTACATTTTGGCACATATGTACCTAAGTGGTTGAAGAAGAATATGACTCCATGATTTTATTTGGTTTAATTTAATCACAAACGTAACAATAAACAAACACACTCCCTATTCTCAACCTACAAAAAAAAGCAATTCGAATTATTAATAGATCAAAATATACGGAACCCACAAATCCACTATTTATCAAATTAAATACGATGAAATTTTATGACCTGGTTGACTTTAAAATCGCCCAATTAATGTACAAAGCACACAATAACCTGCTCTGCCAAAACATTCAGAAGTTTTTCGAAATTCGAGAAAGCAGCTATGATTTAAGAGGTACCAACTTATTCAAAAAACTCAAAACAAGAACAAACATCAAGCAAAGAAGTGTATCTATCAAAGGTGTTAATCTGTGGAATAATCTCGAAACGGACCTGAAAATGAGTAAATCGCTTGCTGAGTTCAAAAACAAATTCAAAAAAATAGTACAAACAACCTACATCAATCAGAGTTAAAATGATAAATTCAAAACATTAAATATAATGATAAATCAGAACTAAGTTGATAAATAGAGAAAGGTATATAAATATCCATTATGAATACAAGAGAAAATTGACACAAGAGTGTCAGGGTGTGGAAGTATATAATCCCGATACAAACCAAAAGTTGTAAAAATATCACGGTTAAGGGTAAAGTATGAGCCTTAATGGAGACTTCTTTCTTCTTACTTTTTTCTTTTCTGATTGATATAAAAATGATTTATTAGATACAATCACATAACGGGGTAGGACTAGATAAGTTTTTTACTTCTTCCTACTCCCTTGAACATAATAACTGTGTTGTATGAAGATTGATTTCTTTCTTTTTTTATCTACCTTATTTTCTGTCAAATTATTACTGTATATGTGTTTTATGTTCAATAAACAAACCAAAAAAAAAAAAAAAATGTGGTACTCTTGAGCATAGCGGGGACAAGCTAATTGGGTTTTATCTCTCCACTTTTAGTTTCCTCAATAAAGTTTCAAGTCATACAAACATTGCCTGAAATGTTTTAGATTTCATATCCCTATTGAGTTGCTTCCTTGACAGTAAGTGTCATTTAATTCTTAATTATTTCAATCTGTGAAATCCTCTCGACTCACATTCTGCCATTCTGCTGTTAGGCAGGAACGAATGAATTGTTACTACCAGCAGTAATAAAGACTTTTTTCTCTCTTTCCTGCTTTTAATCGCCCTGTTTGGTAATAATTGCGAGCAGTAGCGTAGTGACGACACGGATTCATACGAACCCAATTCCAGTGAAGTCGGGGCGTTGTGTGAAACGTAACTAAAACAGAATGCAATGCTTTTCAAATCATGGTCAACCTATATTTAATGGAATACCCTACAAAGATATTTAATGTTCAGAGAATCTGGCAAAATCATTGCATGTTAGGTGGCAAGGTCAAAAACCAACATTAGACGCCCGTGACATGGGATCCCTCAGGCGGCACCGCATCAAAAACTGACATCAATGTGCACAGGATACCACCACCTGGGCTCAAGAAGTCTTCAGAAAACCAGTGTCAGTCAATACAGTTTGGCCCTGCATCTGTAAATGCAACTTAAAACTCGACGATGCAATGCAAAAACCATTTATCAACAACACCTAGAAATGGGCCCAAGCTCTTCCAAGATGGACTGATGCAAAGTGGAAAAGTGTTCTGTGGTCTGATGAGTCCACATTTCAAATTGTTTTTGGAGATTGTGGACGTTGTGTCCATCGGGAAAATAGACATCCGGGCTGTTATGGACGCAAAGTTCAAAAGCCAGCATCCGTGATGGTATGGGGCTGTGTTAGTGCCAATGGCATGGGAAGCTTACACATCTGTGAAGGCAACATTAATGCTGAAAGGTACATACAGGTTTTGGAGAAACATATGCTGCCGCCCAAGCAACGTCTTTTTCATGAGTGCCCCTGCTTAATTCAGCAAGACTATGCCAAACCACTTTCTGCACGTGTTACATAAGTGTAAAAGAATGCGGCGCCCGACTGACCTGCCTGCAGTCCAGACCTGCCCCCCATTAAAAATGTGTGGCGCATAATGAAGTGTAAAATGCGACAACGCAGACTGTTTAACAGCTGGGGAAAAAATGGGAAAGAATTTCACAGACAAAGCATCAACAATTAGTGTCCTCAGTTGCCAAACGTCTATTGAATGTTGTTAAAAGAAAAGGTGATGGAAAAAAAACACATAATTTTTTAATGTGGTGCAGCTATAAATAATAAAATTCAAAGTTAATGAGTACTTGCTAAAAAGATTACCGGTTCAAACATGAAATATCTTTTCTTTGTAGGATTCATTTAATATAGGTTGGACATGATTTGCAAATCATTGTATTGTAATTGTAATTGACCCAGTGGTCCAGTGGTTAGCGCGTCGACCTCACTGTGCAAAGCTGTGGGTTCGATCCCGGCTCCGGCCTTCCTGTGTGGGGTTTTCATGTTTCCTTCCACACTCCAAAAACATGCATGGCTGGCAGGCTGAACACTCTAAATTGTCCCTCGGTGTGAATGTGAGCCCTGTGTGCCCTGCGATTGGCCGGCAACCGGTTCAGGGTGTCCCCCGCCTACTGCCGGAAGACGGCTGGGATAGGCTCCAGCACCCCCCGCGACCCTTGTGAGGATAAAGTAAATCGGAAAATGGATGGATGGATATATTGTAATTGTATATTGTGTGTGAAACTATGTCATGACTTCATTGGAATTGGGTTTGTACAGTACGTCGGTATGAATAGCCCGTTTTCATTCGTGGTGTTCCCAAGGAAGTCGTACCATCACAATGATACTCTATATCATGGTGCTGATGTTGAATGACAAATCCGTAAGTGTGGATGAAACGTTTTAAAATGTTTTAATTTTTCTTGCCGATGCAGGGAATGAAGGGAATCTATTCCAGATAGATGAGGACACAGGGAATATCAGCATGACTAAAGCTGCCGATATTGTGGGCCCAATAACGCTCATTGTTCTGGTAATACTTTGGATTCAGCAATACATTGTTTTCCTTCTTGAGATTGAAGAGGTTTTTTTTGTTTGTTTTCAATTTCAACTCGCTCAGGCATCACAAGTGACCAACCGGGATCAGTTTGCTGTGACGCAGGTGACCTTTGATGTGACGAAGAAGAGCAGAAACCCTCCTCACTTTGAGAAGGAGCGTTACGAGGGCTTTATCTACAGCAACTCCATACCTGAGAGCATGATCCTCAGGGACCGCAGTAGCAACAGACCCTTTAGAGTCCGAGCGCGAGATGAGGACTTTGCCGGTGTAAGTTCTTCACTCGGTTCTGATAGAGGAGAGGCTCTGCGGTGGAGAGTTTTGGTTTTAATCGACTATTACACGGGTGTCCAAACTACAGCCATATGCGGCCCGCCATCCATTTCTCAGCAGCGCACGTTATGACAAAAAAATATATATATAGTAGTATGATATAAGAAAAACCTTTATTCATCTCACAATTGAGAAATTCGCAATTTACAGCAGCAAAAATTATAAAAGGGAGAAGTAGAAGAACAAAAAGTACACAAGTAAATATATATAAGCAGATTAAAAATGGGTGAGTGGGGTGAGTCCAGGTTTTCATTATATCATATAATATATATAATATTTTATATATATTATATTATTTATTTTCAGTCTTATAATAATAGTAAAAATGAAATTTGACAGGAGCCACAAGGTTAGTTAAAAAAGGTGAAGGTGGGCCGAGTGAGAAGAGAGGGTGGACTGTCGAACTTTTCTCTATATTCGAAGATAGCACAGTAATAAATAATTCTCTTCAAAAACACTGGAGTGAATAAAGATAATTCCGTTTTAGAGGCAAAAAAATCTTCCATTTTGTGCTCTATTGCTGATTTATGAAGACATCACATGAATGATCCTGAAGTGACTGTTTGAAAAATAATTTCGACAGTTTGCGCCTTTTTTTTTTCTGTTCTAAATGTGGAGATGGGATTCGGCTGCTCTTAAATGCAGAGCTGGATCTACTCTGTGAGAGGGACAACTGTTGGCCATCTCAAAAACTCAAAAGCGAAACATCCTCAACTATTTACCCTAACCCCTTGAACAGAAAGCTGATGAAATGAACTAGACAATACAGTACAAACAATATATCATTTCTTGCTTGACTGACATAAGCATGTTTCAAAAAGAATTTTAAAGTGGCCCTATCACCCTCTCATTGTTCTGTTTGCGGTTTTCAAACGAAAATATTTGGACACCCCTGGACTATTCTTTTCAATCATTTTAGCCAATGAGCAGAAGATTATAAAGGAAGACTTGATAGGGTACAAGACAATGACTTCTTTGTTGTACAATTCTGCTGCTTCCATGACACGTCGACCGGTTGGATCTGGATTGTCATGAAAGCCACTTCAACCAACGAAATCAGTTTGATGCAAGCTGAAATGAGCTTTAATGAAATGCAGTCATTCCATTTCATTCTACCAGTTGTACCTTCAACTTGACATGCCATATACAATGTTGCACAAAATAATTTGGAAATTTGTGTTTGGTAATTTTTTTGTTGTTGTTGTGACAGTGCTTCTTGGCAAATCTTGTACCATTGGAAGTCAATGTATTACCTTTTTAACCATTGCAAAGTGTGTAACAAACATACATTTCGTGGATTGAGCAGCTGAGATGGCTATGTGGGTTGCGACAATGAAAACATTTTTTTTTCTCCTCATCAGTAGGTGCCTGCTCCAAAAATCGGTTGGCCACATTGGACTGATCCGGATAGGGTTCGTGCGAAGGTTTGAAAGGGACACTTCAAGTCGGTGTTCATCAAAACTACGTTTTGGGATTGTTTGGCATGACCTTCCCCACATGGATGTCAGTCAGAGACAGGCTGCTAAGTGGGCGTCCCAAGAAGACGACACCCCAAGAAGAGTGTTTCCTCACCCCGTCAGCGCGTTTACCATTAGCTGCCTTCGAAAGATATGCAGTCAAGGTTTGCTGGATGACATGGCCGAAGACCCTCTGTCAAGCCAATCTGGAAAAGATTGAAACCGGAATATGTGTGGAAACTGAGCCCAGATTCTGCTTATGGCAGTTGGATTGTAGAGTCAACATGTGGCAGAGAGGCGGAGAACAGTGCTGATTGCTGCACCAAGAAAGTCACGTTTGGTGGAGGCGGCACCCTGATGTGGTGCAGTATCTCCCTCTCCAATTTGTGAGTGAGAGGAAGGAATGGCCGAACTTCGACCCTATTGAACACTTTGGTGTGCTGCTTGTGCCAGATCAATAAGCAAAACCGTGTTGGCTTACTTTTTGACAAAAGCTGGATTGAAGAACGCGATGTTATCCCGCAGTAGTGTGCGACCAGGCTGGTGGCTAACATGAGAAGGTGCCAGGTTGTCGTGACTGGGCATGGTTCTTCCACACACTACCGAGGCTCGTAATTGTTAAAAGGATTCATTGCCAAATGGGAAATAATGTCCTGAGGTTTTTTTTTTTTTTTTCAAACTTCAATCACCCAACAGCAAAATATGCCGTTTGGCGTTGCCAGAGACGAGTTGGCAAACGTTTCATTGGAGCAATTCACATATTCAGCTCGGCTGCTCATCCCATAAATGAATGTTCATTTCAAACGTGACTGCTGTTGAAAAGGTTAATAAACGGCAACAGCGAGGTTTGGATGTGTTTACAAAAATAATGACAAACAGTCTCCTGCACTTCAGGGTGTGAATCCGGATGTCAAATATGAGGTGCAGTACAGCAGTTACGTCAACGTGACCTCAGATGGTTTTGTGATTCTGAAGAGAGTCGTCAAGACTGAGTCATTTGCTCTCCAGGTGAATAGCATGTTGACGAGCACAGCAACAAGAAAAGGCACAATATTTTGACATCGCTTCTAAACTGTTATTATTTTTTTTACGCCCTCTTGGAATCAGCTTCGAGCAGTGGACACAACAACAGGAGAATTTGGTACAGCTGCCCTCTCTGTTCAGGTCATACCTGGTAGGAAAATCACCACAGCACCACAATCATAACAGCAACCGGTGTGGATTTGAACACATATTGGAAATAGAGGGAAATAAAATGCAATTAGAAAAAAAAATCCAGACACCCTCGTATATCATGTCGTTTTGTGCTATTGTGTGAAAGATAGCCAACATGCTCCAGCACGTGTGGGCATGAAGGAAAATGAGAGTGATTTTTAGCAATCTAGAAAGTTGAAGAAGGTCTAAAATATGCAGGAGGTGTATGCAAACTCCCTTTAAACATGCAACCGACATGATCTGTGCAGCCGATGCCATGCCGTCCCCTTCGAATGTTGGCTACCGTGCGGGTGACATGGCACTCCTCGGGCTGGTTATGGCGGCTTTGCTGGTCCTCTGCCTCATTGTGATTGGCTTCTTGATTTCTCGCCTACGGAAGGGCAACTCCAGCTTGGACAAATTATGTGAGGTCAGTGTTTTCCAGCTGTAAAATCTCCTCTTAAATAATGACAGAGCCAACATGCACTTTGATGACTATATTTTCGATTTAATTCCGTTTTTTTTTTGTCCATGACATTTTTCCTATTGTATTTCTTGTTGAAAACTGAATTTGGAAAATGGTGCATTGGTTTAGGTGCAAGACCGCTTTCGTTTGTCTTCCCAAACTATAGTAGTGCCTTGTAAAATGTTTCGGAATGTTACCCTGGCCTGATTTTCAAAACTTCTTTCTGTTCTGAAAAACAGATGACACATATGGATGGGCAAAATTTCTAGTAATAATTCATCCTCCATGGAGAATGTGGGTTGCACCTTGACGTCACAGCTTATATACAGAGGAGATGTAAAGTCTTCACACCCCATGTTCAAATGTTGGGTTTTTGTGGTGTTAAAAAAAGATACCACTTCACTTCTAAACTTTGGTTGTTATTCTTACTTTTTAACCGCCACATCCCAGTTCTAAAATGGCGTGCAAAACTATCAGTCTAATAGCAAATATGTCTCTTCAGAACAGAAAATTTGGAACATCATTTAATGAGACACCCCGACCCAAAAAACATGTTACGACTGAAAAAAACATTTCTCAGGTATTAGTTGACAGCAGCCATCAGACGCATCATTTTCCCACGGTTCCCATTTTCCCAGTTCCAAATAATGTGCGTTTTTGGGAAGCAAGGACATTTCTCAGTCAAAACAAAACAAAAAAAAACTACGGTACATCTTTTTTTCCAGCAACGATCGCAGTTTGACAAAAGCCGCCAGTGTTGTTTTGATCTCGCGTTAAGTAATCTCGCGTGACGAGATTTCCATTCTAGCGAGAAGAGATTGGCGAGATCGGCCAGCAGCCGATTGTCGCGTAACATTAAAAGAAGTGTTGCGAAAGTTTATTGCGGAGATGTCACAGAGGAAGCAGCGAAAGTTGGATAGTTTTTTGCGATAATAAGTTGACTTTGAGAAAGCCTTGCATCGTTGGAAGCAGAGTAAAGTGAAGAGAATTTATGACCTCAAAGACTGAAGCATGAGATGAGAACCCATTTCTCAGCAAATCTTGTATTTTTGCAGCATTTGTTTATATGAAATAAACCTATTATCAATGTATAGTGTTGTTGTTAGTGTTATTATCTTATGCAATTGAATAAGTCGACCATTTCAGAATTCGACATTTGGGACTCTCTAAATGCATAACGGGACTCATACTTTTCTGATCAGCGAGTCCCTGGGACTCGCTGGAGGCAAACTCTAAAATTATCACTGTGACAGTATGATCATGTTCGAAGGAAGACCATAATCTATCATAAACTGTTTTCATCGTTGGCATGTTATTTACTCTAAATAGCAAAAAGTCTTTTCATGAAGACAGAAAAGGCCCCAATTGCAAAGAATGACCCAGTGACTAGCAACACTGGCAACCATTACAGTAACGCGCAAGTGAGTGTTTGGAGGATTACGTTAAGAATAAGGAAAGTATTGTCCAACTGACTGTATGACTGTTGTTTCAAAATGTATTAATTCTGCCATTGTTGGGCTGATGTTTTTCTTCGCAACATTTAACTTTGCTCGAGAATTAAAACGTTGAGACACACCGGCATTCATATTGTGTGCCAAAACAGTCTTCAAGCAGTGAGTTTACACATCAGAAAGAAAAAAAAATTAATTTTCCTTGCTCCTCTCGTTCCCTTTGGGTGAATATTTCTCAAGAACAACACATTCTCAACACGTCATTCTGTGATGAAATATAGTAACATGATGAAACTCTGCAACACCACCGTCTTAATAGCAAATGAATAGAAAGTCTGTGTCTGTACTTTTTAATCTTTGCTTCTAGTGCTTGGTCTGTTTGAAGTCTGAGCAGCCAAATAGGGGCCGCAGAGACTCCCTGCAGTACACCGATGACGGCTTCCAGAACGAGGCCGACGCAAGCCGTGGCCGATGGAAGAACGCCATTCCCAGACGGAGCACCTTCCCCGGGGGGCGAGTCATACCCCTGGGGAGACGCAACCGCCACTGTTCCTCCTGCGGCGTCTTTACTAACCACGCCTCCAAAGGGAGTCCCTCGGTAAGACCCTCCAGGAGAGGCAGAGGAGATGGAGATGATTACAGCTCAAGGTCCACCTTGGCCAAGCAGAGGAGGAAGGAAGGGCAGAAGACCGTGTGGTTCAAGGAGATCGAGGACTCCTCAGATATTGAGGTGGAGATTATCCCGGACACCGTGGGCCGGGTAGAGGAGGAGACGCAGGAGGAGCTGGAAGGGGAGTTGCTGATGGAGGCAGTCGTCAAAGACCCTGCTGCCCCACGCACAGAATCCGATGATGGGCGGGAAAGCCACAGCGCGGAGCCCAGAGCTGAACAGGACAATGGTAGTACTACTACCTCGGAAAAGGAGAAAGAAGTGCAGGAAGGGCTCGGTGAGCCAGATGGCTGACAGGACATTTAGCTCGAGTCAGTACCACTTTTGGTTACTTCCGTCAGCCACGGTCTGAACAGTCCAGTCCACAAAGACTCAACCTTTAACTAAAGAGCCAAAAGTATGGATTTACTACTGCGAGTTTCTTTGAATTTTGTGTTCACACACACATACACGCACACACAGACACACACACACACACGCATAGGCATCGACACACGTACTGTATATAATTGTTTTTATGAGCAGGAGATGATAAAATAGCATCATTTCTGACGATGCCTACTCAAGTTGATGCTTCAAAGCTTTACCAGCTCAACGCCCAGTTTAATGTTGGAGAATTTTCAAAATTTGTCAAGTGAACTAAACTGAACTGCAACATCAGTCACTTATGATTGGGGGAAAAAAGAAAACCAGACAATCTTTACACTTTTACTTAAAATATAAATATATATATTTCCCATAAAACATGCGTTTTTAGAGAGTAGTTACTGTTGCTGTATGATTAATATTTGAAAATGTGCACTATTACAATGTTTGACGCTAACAAACTACTGAATTTATAATTGGCTGTTTGGTGCTAATAGTAGGGTCCAAAAGGGCTACAAGTTGGGCATAGCAGTGCAGCACAGTAGTTTACTAGTAAGGTAGTATTGGTCGGCCAAAAGTGGCAATGGTTGTGGGAAAATCATTACCAGTGTGCCATAACTGTTTTGTTACAGCTGCTGCTGTTGTAAAAGCGCTATATAAATCAGCATGTATTGTATTGTATTGTATTGTACAAATTATGACAGTTTTGGTTTGAGCTCAAACACCCAAGTAAGTCCCAATAAGGAGCTAGAGTTGCAGATAAAGAATAAGAATGTTTTTTTAATTCAAAGTAAGTAATATTCTGGATTTAGATATTGTTTCTATTTTTTTCTTCACATGCCCCATAAAACCGGGAACTCCAATTTAATTGAAAGCAGGGGCACCCACACATTTTCCAGCATGCGAGCGACTTATAAGGTGAACATGTCCAAATTAGGTACCTACTTTGTTTAAAATACTCCGATAATTATTTATTATGTTCAATATATATTGCAACTGGTGTATGACTGGCCGCCCTGTGCGTCAATCAACGGATGATGTAGGAGGGAGTCTATTTTTTTTTTAACTCATTCACTGCCATTGACAGGCAGCTACAGTATATCAAAATGGGAGTGCTGGCAATGATCGAATTAATTCTGAGAACCACTGGAACTCCCTGCCAGAGCTACTTGGTCACTCATGATCTACTTAGTGGACAGCCCTGATTTAAAAATATTGCAGAAATAGACAACGTGAATTAGTTAAAAAGCCAATGAAACAATATTTCAATATATGGTAGTTATTTGCTAACCAACAGCTCGCATTGGATCAGGCTATTAACTCCAATTCCGAAACATATTCTAGTGTGCCCGTAGTGTGTCTTGAGTCAACACCCAACCTAGATTGCCTTTTTGCACGATTAGTAATTCCCTCCATGATACTGAATGTGGTGGCCTGGTGGTCCAGTGGTTAGCTCGTCCACCTCACAGTGCAGAGGTCGTGGGTTCAATCCCCGCTCCGGCCTCCCTGTGTGGAGTTTGCATGTTCTCCCCGGGCCTGCGTGGGTTTTCTCCGGGTACTCTGGTTTCCTCCCACATTCCAAAAACCTGCATGGCAGACTGATTGAACACTCTAAAATTGTCCCTAGGTGTGAGTGTGAGCGTGGATGTTCGTTTGTGTGTGCCCTGTGATTGGCTGGCATCCGGTTCAGGGTGTCCCCTGCCTACTACCCGAAGACAGCTGGGGTAGGCTCCAGCATCTCCCATGACCCTGAATCACTTTTACGGTGACAGAAGTGGCACCACTGACCTACTTACAAGAAAAATAATTGTAGGCCTTATTTTAAAAAAAAAAATAATTTAAAAAAAATCCCAAGACACCTTAGACCAAACCTGGGCATTGTACGGCCCCGGGCCGCATACGGCCCTTTGATTGACTCTGACTGGCCGTGTAACGTTAATTGGAAATTACAAAATAAACGTATTTTCTTATTTTACCTGATGCATGGACTGATGCTGCATTGCTTTTATTTTGAAGTTGTTTTTTATTTACGTACATGATGACGCAAAACGTATATTTAGGCATGGGCGTGATTTGATCGTTGTCACTAGCAAGTGGCAAACCACTTTAGCCCTCAGAAATGTCTGCTCATGCTAAAAAAAGAAAGGTAGATGCCGAATGCAGGGTTTTCAACAAAAATTGGACTGCTCAGTATTTATTTACTGAAGTGAGAGGTAAAGCCGTGTGTTTAGTTTGCGGGGAGAGAATCGCCGTGTTTAAGGACTCCAATTTGAGTCGGCATTACGAGACGAAACACGGGGAGAAATACAAGCACGTGACTGATGCTGAAAGGGCGCGGACATCGGAAGCTTTGCACGCTAAACTGCAAAAGCAGCAAGGCTTTTTTTTAACCAAGCTTCACACATCAAGGGATGCAGCAACCGATACCAGCTTTGTGATAGCTTACAAAATCGCTAAAACCAGTAAGCCATTCTCGGAGGGGGAGTTTATCAAAGAGTGCTTGGTGGACTCTGCAGCTTTAATATGCCCTGAAAAAAAAGAAGAATTTGAGAAAGTCCCGCTCTCCAGGCGAACCGTGACGAGAAGGGTCGAAAACATATCGTGCAATCTGGAGCTTCAGCTGCAACGTGAAGTGGCAAATTTTGACTTTTTCTCCTTGGCTTTGGATGAAAGCTGTGATGTCCGTGACACAGCCCAGTTACTTGTATTTGTCCGCGGGATAACGCCGGACTTCAAGATTACGGAGGAGCTGGCAGCAATGCGATCATCAGTCAGCTGTGCTTCGCATCTCCACCTCAGACATGCAACCTGATTTTGATGCACTCGTTAAAGCCCAGCAGAGACTAGATTTCTCTCACTGAACAAGAAAAAATAACTTAAAAATGTAAAAAGTTTTAAATGGTTGAGTTGTGCATGATTTTAGTTGTATTGTGGCTATTTCTATGTGCATGTTTAGCGTGTTTTTATGATGCCGTTTTAGTGATTAATTGCCTTTCCCATTGTTTTGTGAAATTCGCTTGAATAAATTACATTTTTTGGAAGGCAACCTCATGTTTTCATTGCTTAATTATAACACATACTCTTACCAGCTTGTCAAAACAATGCTATTTACTGCTTTTTACCAAAAAGTACAGTTAATATGATGCAGAATTGAGATCAGCCTTTTGGCCGGCCCTCCACAATATTTTCTGTTTCTCATGTGGCCCCCTGGAAAAAATAATTGCCCACCCCTGCCTTAGACACTAATCCCACTGCCTCACCATTTGTACATTTTAATCAGTTCTCATGAGTATGTCTATTTCTGAGCATATGAAGATAAATGTGGTTGTGAATACATTGTTGGTTGCAAATAAAATACACTGATGTCTGTCAGAGATTTTCTCAGACAAAGTTAAAGAAATGACTCGGCACACAGGAAAATTGTCTTCAATATCGGCGGAAGCGGATCTCTGAGAGCGAACGACGGTTAGTTGCTCCGCGATCACACTCGAGCTCCCTTCCCGCCAATTCAGGCTTTTATTGTAACATACAAGGAAAACACTGCCCCCGATATTTGCATACCGCACCCCCGGTCCGGCCCCGCGGTAGTGATGGGTTACCTGTTTTTCAAACTTGAACCACCAGTACATTGGCGCCTTTTCTGGCTGGTCTACATCGAATTAGCATGTTGTAGACTTTGCGGATGGTCAATGTCGCCTGGGCGCGACGGGTGTTCTCAACTCGTCTTTTGTTGCTCAACCGCTGTTCCCGAATCATTCATTCCCCTTTTGTGACCGAGTTTCGCCCTCTCCCCCGTGATCGCCCACCTGTATTGACGTGCTAATTGTGGACTTCAACAGCCCTCCGGCTTTGTGCACAGGAATTTGGGGGTGCTGGATACGCACCCAAACGTTTAGATGTGTCCAGATTAAATGAAACTTTAAACATGATACAATTTTGCTCATAGATTCCTCTAACAATGTCTTTTCGACAAAAGATCGCCTTGTTTCAGGTCATGCACCTTGGTCAAATCTTTACAACTGATAAGCTTAAAATGTTCCGATGTGCTACGCGAGTACTCATATAGTATTAAACCAGTTCATTTTACCATTTTACATACACTTAAACATTTTTTTTGTAGATGTTCAACTATCCCATGCAAGTTTGTAGCCTGACAAGGACTACTCCCAAAGTCATTGAAAGAATTTCCATCAAAAGAATTGGACACTCATGACAACTGTAATTGTTTATTTAGATATTAAGGCCAATCACAATAAGATACTCAGGTCAGTAGTGCAGGATAACATTCCCATAAAATTCCATTCAATAAGATTATGGTTTAAAACTCCCTGATGAAAAAGACGAAAACAGCTCAGACACACCCACTTTCTCAATCAGTCTGAAAACATCACCTCAAAAAAAAAGACATCTTCAACTTGTTCAGGGGAGTGCATTTTAGTTCGACATCAAATCAATTGCTAAAAACTGTTTGATTGCAAAGCAGCAAACGTGCAGCAGCATGGACAAATGCCTTTTGCAGTGTGGATTTGAAGTACTGTGCAGCCTCTTTTCTTATTTCGTACTCATTTGGCTTTGGCAAAGCCAACCCTGTTGTTCTCTCGATCAAACACTGTGTAGTACTGGCCGATGAAGACGTCTCCCAGAATCCACAGAGGGCCCGCTGGGGGAGGGATGTCCAGACCCATGAAGCCGCTCAGACAAATGGTCTTACCAGCTTGGCTTTCCTGCAATTTAGAAGGTGACTCAGGGTGTGCTGCTCTTTTGAGATTTTTAAAATGAATGTGCCAGAATCTCACATTTGGCAGAGAGTTTGTAACAGGAACGAGAAAAACAAAACAAGTGTAATCTCTCTGAATAACAAAGCTGCCCCCTCATGACTTGGTCAAATGCAACAAAGGATGCAACTGTTTGCTTTTTTGGGTGACGTAAGGCTCTTTTGCTCATTCACAGAGTTGTATTGTTAGCGAGCAGGAGAGCCAATCTCTGTTGTCCCCTGCTGGACAAGAATGGCACAGGCACATGTTCTCACCTTGAGGACATACTGGTCTCCAGTCAGCTTGTAGGCCCGGCCGCCCACATTGAAAGTGATGACGGGAAGTGAAGGGATCTTATCACAGTTGACCATGTACTGAAATGGAAGGGAGAAGGCTTTTTATTTTTCATACACAAACCTGCTCATCTGTGTTCGAATATACACGAACATTTATGATTACACATTATGATTTTGTACTTTTCAACTGTGGTCTCTCGGTTTGAACACTGGGTGGCACCAGCGTAATGACAGACATGACAAAGCAGAATTAGGAGGCACGCAGTCTGACGTTATGCACTGTGTGCCCAGCTGTAAATAGTCAATATAAAAAAAAAAATATAGAAATACAAGACTGATTGCTGAGAATTCTACACACCCACCAAACCCGAATGTCCAATCCAGGGCGATTCAGCGACCCAGGCCCATTGTGCAACTCTTTGCGGTGACCGGCTTTCGAATGCTGTGATCACTAGCGCCATGAGGCAAGACGTGAACGCTCGTGACCCACTTTCTATCACTTCAGTGACCAGCCAGCTATAATCTTATCACACACACACATGGAACATGGCAACACTTTGCCCCTACGAGCTTGAATGCCACCCGTAGACTCGTCACTTCAAACGGTAGAGTCACAAGATTCCCAGTAAGCATTGCACATTTCATTAATGAAGTCGTAATGATGTTAATCCTTGGGATCTATGTGTGTTTGTGTTACTCGTATTTGAATGTGTGTCATATTTGTCAGACTATTATACATATGTTGTTTTTCTAAACAAACCATGACTTTGAGCGGTGTAAAATAGTGACATCTATCGGGATACTCCACAAAACGAAGGATGTGTTGAGCAAGGGCTCCTTGTATACATTATATTACTCATTATTACTCCCATATATGACCTACTGTGTAGAAATATGGGGAAAAGCTTGTAAAACAAACACACTCCCTGTTTTAAAACTACAAAAAAAGGCAATCAGAATAATCAATAGGTCCAAATATATAGAACCCACAAATCCAATATTCATCAGATTAAACACAATGAAATTCTACGACTTGGTTGACTTCAAGATTACCCAATTAATGTATAAAGTACATAACAATCTCCTCTGCCAAAATATCCAGCAGCTTTTTGAACTTAAGAGAGAGCTGTTATCATCTAAGGGGTACAAATCAATACAAAAAATCCAGAACAAGAACAAACATCAAACAAAGGTGCGTATCAGTAATAGGTGTCAACCTGTGGAACAAGCTTGAAACGGACCTGAAAATGAGCAAATCGTTGGAGGAGTTCAAAAACCAATTCAAAAGATTAGTACAAAAAACTACATGAATCAGAATTAAAAAGATAAATTTGACATACTATAAAATATAGTAAGACAACCGTTTGTTCTTGTTTTGGATTTGATCAACTTATCAATTGTATTCAAGAAATGAAAATTATAATGAATATCAGAAAATTGAAATACAAAAGGAGAAAGAATAACTATATATATACAAACCAAAAAGTGTATAAATAGGATAGTATAGTATACATAAGGGTAAAAGCATTTGATGATATGTAGATTTTTCTTTTCTTCTTTGTTTTGAAAAATGATCTAATCAAATTGCTTTAAAATAAGGGGTAGGACCAGATAAGTTACTTACTTCTTCCTACTCCCTTGAGCATACAACCGTGATGATGTGTGTTTTCTTCTTTTATCTACTTTCTAATTTTCCTTACAAAATTTTTGTTTGACTTTTGTCAACCTGTTACTGTGTATACTATATATGCTCAATAAACAAACAAACAGCCAGCTCAATTCCTGGGAAAATCATGAATGTCAAATTTATAATGGGTTTATCAAAAAGGTTGACATGGATACATTTTCTGACAGTGAAACAGACGTAGGGGCCTTTTACGGCCTGACAATGGAATCGGCCGTTGTGACGATGTCTTTGAAATGAGGCTGGTAATCGATGCCAATATCTGGTATCAGTCATCACCCATCCCTAGAAATTTTATTACATAAACTGACTGCCATTCATCGCTGATTATTCAGACTATAAACGGGATGGCTTTAAAAGAAAAAAAAAATCAAATGACTAGGAGAGGCCAGGAATTCAATCTCACCTCTCCCTGGATGAGCAGAATAGCTCCGATTGCTTTCTGTAGAGCTTTGACCTCCGCAGACGGGCCAACGATCAGAGACGTTCCGGTGTCCACGATGGCTTCACAGCTGCCTTTGCATAAGCTCAGCTGGGTGCCCACTTGCAGCCTGAAATGCACACAACAGTAACATCCAACCGTCTTCTATCCCGCTGATAGAAGTCACATTCACATCAGCTGACAATTTAGAGTCTTAAGAGTGAAGTTAATATGTGGGAGGAATCAAACCCAAGCAAGCATGGGCAGACCATGCCACGGTGCTACCCAGTAAATAACGTGAGCAATTCAACTCTTTACTGTGTTCAGCCAGATCTGAAAATGTCACAGACGAGATTACACGTTTCAGTTTTTGTCCAATAAAATTAACTTCATTGTAATAAACCATGTAGGTAATCTGTCTTCTTTGGGGCGCTGATAAAACAACTTTTCTCCTCGAACAACTCACGAGTCCATGCGGATCTGCCAGTAGGCTTGGCGGGTGACGTTGACATAGCTGAATTCGCCAGTGTAGTATTTCGGGTCCGTTCCTCCCAGTAGCAGCTCACCACCTGGCTCAGTGTCAGGGTTCCTAAAGCAGAGAAAGATGGACAAGATCAGATATAAACTCTCATTACTTGCTTTTGTCGGCCGGGCAATCATCATTAGTAGTTAGGCCAACAACTACGAGTATACCACACAGGGTGTGCACACGAATAGGGATAGGGATCTTTTCACATTTGAACCAGTTTGCTTCCAATTCCCAGGTACTTCACAGTACCAATGTTCATAACGCACGCACGCACACTTTTTGAGTATAAGTCAAAACAAGCAGATTTCAGTTTTCTAAGAAATAGGGAACACGTGCCATGAACACAGCCATCTTTGAAGTGCGATCCCAGTCTAAGACCATCTGCGAATTTGCCTTGTGTCGTAACTAAAGTCCGAGAGCTGCATTGGGCATTGATATTTTAGGGAGAGCGTCTACCTGCGGATTTATAAAATAAATAATATCCCGTTTAATAACGTGAAGACCAGAGGCTATCAGTCTGAAGCAGCTACAGAACAAATTCGATTTTATGGCTAACTTTAACTGTTGTAGCATTTCATAAGGTGTGATTTGTAGTCTCGGAAATGTTGATACTTTAGTCTAGGCAGGACAGCCCCGCTTTTGTATCAGTTGCTTCCGCCATCTACGGTTTCTGCTAGACGGACAACAATATATGCAGGTCCCGTTCTAATCTGGGATGTTGAAAGTACAGTAAAAAGTCACTCGAAAACAGTTGTACTGTAATCCAATAACAATTAAGTCCATGCGTTTTCACGATCCAGCAGCAAAGATAAAAGTAAAGTTAACAAGGAAATATAACGAATACAAGGAAGGAAAAGGCTCTGTCGTCAACACTCTGGCATCAAAGCGCTCCTGCGGGCACCTGAAGTCGCTTCTCGCCAGAGGCGGGGTCACGAGAGTCGGGCCAGGTGACCGCCGAGACAGCTGTGGCTCCCAGTCAAGTTCATGGAACCCAGCGTGGAATTGTGAACATTTTTACCCCAAGCTTCAATATTAATGATAAACGTTTTTTAGAATTGAGGAGACTTTGGCTGGTTGTACATGTACAAGCTATAATTCTTTTCAGTCGCCATATTGTGAAATTTGGGTACCTCACAGAGCCCTGGCAGCTGGTCAAGAGTGACATGCTGTCCCGTATTAAAATTACAATTAAATACCGTATTGGCCCGAATATAAGACGGCCCTGATTACAAGACGACCCCCTCCTTTTCAAGACTCAAGTTTGAAAAAAGACTTTTTGAACACCAAATTAATTTTTATACAGAAAATAATTACAGTACATCTGAAACAAATGATTATAATAATATATTTGAGAGAAAAAAACACGTTATTTTGCCTCATTCAACTCTTAATATCTGAACATTTAAATATGTAAACTAAAGTGCAATCACATTCGTAAATGAATGGCTTCTGGTTTTTGAAATGTAAATTACATCATCACTACCGCAATTTTTTATTTTTCTTCTTCGTGACAGGGGTTCACTTTGGCCTGGGGAGTCAAGTTCAGCATTCGCTTCAATGGAATCTGGCGCCATCTAGCGTCGTGAATGCGTAGAACGTCTAGACTCCAAATATAAGACGACCCCCATATTTTCAGTCTTATTTCAATGCAAAAACACCATCTTATATCCGGGCCAATACGGTACTTCCAGTTTGTTGCTACAGAGAATTAGCATTTCAAAAGGGTTGCGTTCCCTGCTGTTACAGTCAAAAACCACCAGGTCTGTTCTTCACCTGTTCAGATAGAAGGAGAACACATTCTGTTCGACCTTCTTCTGGCTCATTATGTTATCAAAGACTGGCGCCACACCATCCACGGAGATGCGTGGATAGGCCATGCCGAGGATTCCGTCAAACTTGGCGGCAATAAAAGTGAGCCCGGGCTGCTTTATTGCTTCCCCAAAGAGCTGATTCTCCACAGATAGTGTTCCAATCTACAAAAGGGAGGAAGCACACAAAATCTCGGGATTTGGTTTGTTTTCATTGCAATATAATTTAATGCAGCTGCATGAGTCGAGCTTACGGTGCACGTGTCCTGACTGAGGTAGCCCGACAAACTGCCGCTTCCGTACTGGATTGCAAAGTCAGTCCCATTTTTCACATACGTGCTGGACTTGGCGGAGTTGTATTTGTGGTGAAGAACTACCCCCCCCAAAAAATGGATTTGGGTCAATAAATGTGATGTTGTAGCCTGACTTGGAGAACTGCTATCTTAATGATATCAAGAATGACTTACAGCAAGCGATGTCGAGTAATGAGCAGTGGATGGAGGGGACCCACAAGTTGGAGGAACCAGTGTCAAAGACCACAGTGAAGGGCTGAGGGGGGGTGCCCAGTCCAATCTCACCATAATACTGGGCCTGGTGACAACAAAAGAAATATGACTGCATCATAATTTTGGAAGCTGGCATGATGAACTGGTCTAAATAGAAATCATTGCAGAGCTATTCAGCGAGAAATATACTTTTGAACGATCAGCAAAAAAAAAATCCAACGCTCAATATAGGTCAGTCTGTTCTATTCTCAAAAGTAATCTGAGACTCTGCAGCGCTTGGCGTCTACGACTGTTACCAGGGCGCAGGTCAAACGATGCAAGTCAGGTGCCAACTGAAAGCGATTTCGCAACAAAGTCCTGAGTCGACACAAATTGCCGTTTCATGTGACAGAAAGGCAGTTATTTCAAAATGACACTGCAAGATACTGATTTGATGTCAACTAAATTGAGAAAATCTGAAGTTCCTCTTTCTAGATTTGTTAGTCCATGGGTCCTTAAATGTGGCTGATATGACTTTACTTTCTCACCTCAGATTGTGATATCGCTTGAGTTATGACATAATCCTTTGAGACAAAAGGACAGTGTTGGGCTCAAACCGAAAATCTTTAGCCACGTGTCAAAGTTTTAGACATGCCCGTCAGTCACTTGTGACTATGCATTCAAAATATTCTATTTTTAAAGAACACTGGCGACGTGTATTAGGATTAGAGTGACTGGGGAAGTTGGAAGGTCGCTGAGGTAAACGCGCTGGGAAGTGTGAAGAAATCACAACAAAAATGACTCGGAAGCAGCTGACTGTCAAATTGTGACAAATATAATGCAATCCAGCATGTCCGCAAGCTTCCCTTTGTGTCAGCAACACCTTTGCCCCTTTTAGGCTTGAGCTGTCACAGATTGACTGATGGAATCGAAAAGGCAAGACAATAATTCGATAGAGCTTGGAAGTTTTCCAGGAAAATAGTCGCCACACAAATGAACTTCTGTTGTGGTGCTCGCACAGCTTCAATGTTTGCAGTCAAACACTGCATAAAAAGTGTTTGTGAGAGGGAATCCTACATCAAGATAGTTCTTTAAAGTCTCGGGAGTTGGTGCACTACTTGAAGGAAAGCCCAAGTTGTACTTGAGGGACTGCTTGCTGGCCACGAGCTCCTGTGCATTTCTCCCAGAGTCGGTCAACTCACGCCTGATGGAGCGGAATTTCTTCAAGGGAATTCTGCATCACAGGACAAGAAAACTGTTCTTTTGGTAGTCTGGCGACAAAAGGTCCGAAAACTAAAATGTCAATCAAAATGCATACATTTGTGAAAGCAGACGCTCCAGTTAATACACTTACGAGGCTTGCAGTGACGTTGTAACCGACTGACCTAGAACACTTATCTCCACATATAACATCCATAACACAACAATGCAAAACAGGAAGCCCTTGCAGTTTATGATGGCACACTTTATTTCAAGGCTAGACGTTGCCTGCATTAAAGGAATACGATATCACAAAAGACTGTATTAGCTATTTTCCATTTCACCCTTTTATGTCAATGCTTTCTTTATATGCAAATATTGACTGTTAATGTATAGATCTATGTTACACAATAAAACTATTGTGTAAGCATAGGTTAGTGAGTATTATTGTTTCAGATTAAGGAGTATTGTTCAGCAATATCTGAATTTTGTTATTTTCATTATATTTGATGGTCATGCTCTGATTTAAAGAAACAAATCAGAAGTTACTCGCAGTTACGCTGTAATAGAGTGCTTGTTTGACTTGCACTTGGTTTTACCCAAGAAATTATTTGGAGGACAAATTTTTATTTTTTTTGAGTCACATTATTTCTAAGTGACAGTACTCGAGTGCATTTTGGACTATTCTACACACCCCTGTCGCCATTAACGTAAGTTTGACTCAAATGCCCTACATTTGTATGAGCGCGTCGGGTAGTGTCATGATTATCATAAATTTTTATTCTTATTCTTAAATCAATGGTCAATGCTGTGTTACTGTTAGGGTTAAGCAATTGCATTCTGTGTCGATCAACATTGTCAGTACAACAATTACAATTCGAGCAATGCTGAATTGGAGAGGACGGGGGTGGGGGGTGCTTGTGTGCGATATGATGTTTATGTATTACCGCATTTCCAACAAAAACCTGTCGTACACAATAGTAGAGCTAAAACTGTAAGAGCAGTTAAAGTATCACAAGATTATCCGTCCGGAGACAAATCACGTGCGCGTGCACACAGCACACCACTCAAAATCACTACAGTTTAAACGAGCCAACATAAGCATGTTGACTGGAAGTACGGTGTCTCGTTAGTCCATACCTTTTTCATCATTACTCAACCGTGACTCACAACGAGTTTCAAAATGTACACAAAACAAACAAAATCACAGTATAATAAGTGCAACATAACCATACTGTCGTTTCCATTGTGGTTTCAAAGAAACATTGCTAACATGGCTAAATCGAATGGTTTTGTATTTACTCTATTTAAAATGTCGATGTTTACAAAAAAACTTTATTTTCTTACCTCACAATGGCATCACTAGTCAGAGCTAACGCCGATAAAAGAAGCAAATAAAAACTCTTCATTGTAGAGGTTGGTAAGACGCGAAATCGGAGACACAACGATGACGGAGCGTTTTAACGTTTAGGCGAGCACAAACGACTTTCATCAGGTGACTCAGTCACGTGAGGCTCATGTTGCGTTTGTGTTTCACAATTCAATCGCAAAAGTGAACGTCGCCTTATAGGCCAAGTGTGAAGTAATTTCAGTATATCAGTCTAGTACCTGTTGTTGGAGTGATGCGCGAATAAATGCTGTTAAAACATCGGTTCGTTGAGAGACATCATCCCTTCCTTGACCGCGCTTGTAACTCAAAACGTCATCTCAATAGAAATGAAATTAATTTGAAACCAGCCCCCCCCCATAAAAATGTAATCAGTTTTTTTTCATGAGCGAAATATTGCTCTATCGTATACGTTATCAAAACATGATGTAAATACGTAATTAAATAGAATTCAAAATGTGTCTCATTCAATTCGATGCATGTGCTCTCATTCTGTGGTGCGCGCCTTGGCCACCTGGGGGCAGTATAAGAAACATTCAGTACATGGAGACAAAAGAAACATCACAACTCCTCAGCATTAATCGGAGTTATTTTTCATAGAGGATTAAAAATATACGACTGTAGGGACTCGCATATTCAGTGTCTACATGGGTTGCTTAGGTGTTTGTGTTCAAATATCTGTTGATTAAAGGGTCATAATGTGGCCACATCAAAGATGTGGTTTGCCCGTGCAATGGCATTTGCCCTTATGTGTTAGCCTTAGCACCGAGCTAGGGAATTGACAATGACGGTCCACCTCAACAGAGAGCTGCAATAAACAGCTAGAGGATTGTTTTTTGTTTTTTTGAAGAACATTTACAAATTCTATCTGGCAAACTGCTGCTTCTTATCCAGTGAGTTGAGGAACTGCCAGCATAGTCAAAGCAAAAAAATTGTCCGAATGTTAGCTCGTATTCTCAAAAAACTCATAAATTGAGTCATTTGTAATCTCAAAGCATTACAAGTGAACTACCCATTTCTGGATAGTGATACGTTTGAGACCCACCGCAATAGGTGAAAATACAATACAACACATGCTGATTTATATAGCGCTTTAACAACAGCGGCAGCTGTAACAACGCGCTACACAAAAACAGTTAACATTGGAGGCCATATGCTATTGAAACATTTATTTATATTGTTTGACCCATTCCCACACACTTTAAACACATTTTATCTTATTAAAACGACCATTCAACTTTTAAAGATTTGCTAGCTCCTGTTTTCACTCACTCACTGTTATGAAATGGAGACTATCGTTCAATGCAACAAGGAAACAAAAAGACTGTTACCCAAATAAGAGACCAAGTTGTTTGTTTGTTATTCAAAGTTGAAATTTACAATAAAATTTACAGACAAAAGAGAATTCAACATTGCATACCAAACCATGTCTTTTTGTCAAATAAAAGTCAGTTAACCTTCTGCTAAGATACAGTATAATGCGAAACACCATAGACTGGATGGTCAAACACTGAGTGTCAAAATCGAAACACAAACGCAGCACCAGCACATCCAGACATGGCATACGGCAATATTCACTAGCATACACATGTGAATGAAATCGTTGGTACCCCTCTGTTCATGAAAGAAAACCCCACAGTGATCATTGAAATAACTTCAATAAGACAATTGTAATAATAAATGAACATTTTATGAAAATTAACCATCAGAAATTGTTTTTGAATCATGTTATGGTTTATCCATCCATCCATCCATGTTCTAATACGCTTATCCTCACTTGGGTCATGGGGCATGCTGGAACCTATCCCAGTTGTCTTCAGGCAGTAGGGGGGGGACACAGTGAACTGGTTGCCAGCCAATCGCAGATGTTATGGTTTAGCAGAATTATTATTTAAAAGGCCTGGATAAAGGTAAATGGTAGCCCTCAACTTGATATTTTGTTTCCCAACAGTAATTACTGCAATCAAAACCATTTTTGTAACTTTCAATGAGACTCGTGCGCCCTCTAAGTAGGTATTTTGGCCCACTTTTCATGAGTAAACTGCTCTAGTTGTCTCTCTCAGGTTTGAAAGGTGCCCTTTCCAGACGGCATGTTTTAGCTCTTGGATTTCGATCAGGGATCATACAAGGCTACTTGAGAGTCGTCCAATGTTTTGCTCTTAGCCATTGTTGTGTGTTTTTAGCTGTGAGTTTTGGGTCATTATCCTGTTGCTGGACTCGGGACCTGTGACTGAGACAAAGCTTTTTGAGAATGCGCAGCACATTTCTCTCTCAATACCTTGATCATCTTGAAATGTGATCATACCATGCACAGATTCAATACACCTTGTGCTTTTGCCGCAAAACAGCCCCAGAACATAACAGAGCCTCTCCCATGTTTCTCCGTAGGGACAGTGTTCTTTTCTTAGTATGCTTCGTTTTTGCATCTGTGCCCATGAGGGTGATGAGCCTTGCTAAAAAGTTGCAGTTTTGTCTCGTCTGTCCATAGGACATTTTCCTAGAAGCTTTGTAGTTTGTCAACATGCAGTTTGGCAAATTCCAGTCCTGCTTTTCATTTATTTTCAACAGTGGTGTCCTTTTTGCTCGTCTCCCAAAAAGTCAACTTAGGCTCAAACAACAACCGATGGTGTGATCATACACTGATGTACGTTGACCTTGGAGTTCATGTTATTTCTTTTTGGAGGATGTTCTGGGCCCTTTTGTTACCTTTTGTATTATCCAACTCTTAAATTTGTCATTAATTCCAGAAATGTTTGTTGCAGTTGCATGGATCCTCTCAATTTCTCAATCATGTGTGCAGTCACTGGAACAAGCTGCTTGGAAATTCAGATTCAGAAAACTTTATTTATCCCCGTGGGACAATTAGAGATGGTTTTACAACCTTTAACCTTTAACATGATTCTCTATTATTATTTCCAATCTTCTGAGACAACATGTTTAGTGTGGTACACAACATGTCACCAAACAGCACAATGACTACTTCACACCCTTTAAATTGGCTGATGTACTTGAATGATCTTTTATTAATGGAGAGATGCCAACAATTTTGTCCACATGTGTATATTCTTTCCTGCCCTGTGGAAGAATATTACTGGAGATAAGTTTGGGACCTTCTCTGACTCTTCATGCTGTTAATTTCTCTGCATCTTTTTCAGTTGACCCAGTGCTGCTTGGCATCCTGCAACACAAAATGGCATTAAAGTAAAGACATACAACTCTAAATTTGGACTTGGCTGTTTAATGAAGAAAATCTGGAAATAGTGGGGGGCACAAACAATGAACTGCGATATAGCAGGGATTCAATATACTGTAGAAAGGGTCCTCACAGCAGTCCCAGCATTTGATAGTTTGAGGCTATGAAAGGCGTGCAAATAATATGTGATGGTCTGCTAAGATATTGGCAGCCTATAAGACAAAAAAAACAGGCTAGATACTATATTTTTATTCAAAGTGCTGGCACCTGATGGAGAAAAAATACAATCTTTGAACGTTTCTATTACGTGAGCCATTGTCAACGATGCAACTTGAATGTCTCCAAGACAGAAACTCCAAATGTACACTCTAATAAGCTAACACGTGCTGCATAACTACAATGAGATGAATGAGCACAAAAGAAAAGGTGGATAGCAAAACGGGAAATTTAATAACAAGTATTTTCACAGGTTAAGCAACCCTGGGAGCTTGTTTTCTTGGACGTCATTGGCCCGCTGTATGAAACAGACAGAGGTATGTTGTGACCATGTCTGACCTCTACAGTAAACGGGTTGCTGCCCATTCCTTGAGTTGTAAGAGTGCAGACCAAATAGCTGAAGCCATCGTGGCCTTTTGGCATCATTAGGAAAATCATTACTAACCTACGCATGGAGATAGTGAATGCGGTGAGACACGCTTCATTACGCATTGATGCCCTTTATCTGTTCTTTGTTTTTACTTACACAAGTCGTCTGTGCAACTTCTCTAATTGTTGAACCTTCCACAGATAAACGAGTGCATCTTTGCAAAGCTTAAAATCAAAGAGGTGGTAACGACTGAGAATCGCACCAAGATAAATGGGAAGGTATGTTTGTTGTTCCTTCCTGTTATCTTACCTGATGTCTTGTGAGTTTAACGGGGAAAAACAATTGTGAATATATTTCCAAACTGTGTTCATTTGTTTAGGGAGAAGAAAATAAATCAGAGCGTAAAGCTCGGTTTGAGGAAGTACTTCATTGAGACAGATAATGATTGGGACCTGCTGCTGCCTGCAGTGGAATACGGTCTGAACACATCTTTGAATGTGGGTGTTCTGTCCCCCCCATCTAATCTTTTGTTAACATCTACCGAATGGGGATGTTAAGGACACGTGTATTTTTTGTATTCAGGCATCTACTAGACATACCCCCTTTTTCCTGATGTTTCATCGGCATCCTAATTTACCTGAGGTCATGAATGCATGTCCCATGAGCAATGATGTGGAGGTGGGCGATCCAGAAGAGGACATCGGCACCATTGTTCAGGAAAAGACGGAACTGATCGAGATCGTGAGTTCCCTTGAAACTACAAAAATCAGTATCTGTGACCCTCCAAGCACAGAACGGATCGAATTTAAAGGTCAAGTGTCAAGTAATTTCAGAAATTCCCAAATGAAATAGTTTTATGTTACAACTAAAGTAGTTAAACAAAATATATTAAATAAAGCATGAAAACAAATTTCTATTTCGTAAATTCGACAAAGTAATCGTTTTGCCATAGTGCCATCCTGGTGACATCATTTCAAGGACAACAATAACAGGGCTCAAAATGGAAAGTGTACAAAGCCAGTCAGAAATCGATTTGGAAAACGATGTTTCAAACTTATCTAAGGGGATCCAGGTGTTTAAAGAGTTGGATGAAGAGGGCGTTGTTGGCAAGATGTATGTTGGACCATACATGTACGAGCCAGATGCTCAGGATGCAGACAATGTTATGCCCGAATGAGACATAGAGTGGAGACGAGACCCATTGAGATTGGAAGAACTGTATGCTATACAGGCTACGGTCATTAGCCTAGTCTTATTGTTAGCAATTCAATGCTGTGCCGAGCTGTAAATTGTGCACGATGGGTTTACTTACTTGGTTCATGTATTCCCACTAGCACTGAGAGCACACGTCATAGTGGATTGGTGTCCTCCATTGTCATTGCTAAGGTAGTTCTGTTCCACTGTAGGGCACTCCGCACATTATATCGGCAGCATTTTTAGTTGCAAACCATGATAGAAGATTCCATCCATTCACTCGTGTCTTTTGAATGCTTTTATACCGGATTGCATCCATATACAGTACATATATAATATTTTTAATCAAATGTTTTCGTAGACAACAGCCAGAGGTATTGATTGATACCGTATTTTTTCTTTCGAAAAACAAACCATGGAATTAGTCAGATGTACTCTCAGCACTATGGATGAAATATTTTCAAATGAAAGAGCAGGTGGTGGGGAGCCTTCTTGCCCCTCTGGGACATTTGCTGCTGGGTACAGCTTAGATCCTTGGCAGAAGTGGAGAATGGTTTGCCTGACAATACTGTCCGTAGAGGATGTGGAAGACATTGACATTGTTGGCATTCTGATGACAAATGTCCTATGATTTGGAGTTGGCAGTTTCCGGACCTATCGCAAAATTCAGCCGGCAGGAGCATTTTTAACAGAAGGGAACAAGCTGTCGGCCTTTCTGGATGGTGTGGGGTGGGTGATCAACACACAGTCTCATGCATTGACCGAACTCAATCGCAAAGGTTCCCCTGGATGGAAAAATATACTTGAAGGCTTGCATTCCTGTCAGCCTCCTTTCCCCCTCTTTCCCGAGGATGAGACTGGTAAGACTTGCCCTTGCAGCTGCAGATGCTTGACATGCATACACAAACCTACGACAATAACACACTACATAACGCCCTGATAGGTCAACACCTTCGTTGGATTCCTATTCGCTTTAGCCACGTGTCGCAACTTGACTGACAGAGCGCTCCTATATGAGCAGGTAGTGGGACTAGTTGCGACGCGTTCCTCCCTCTCCCTATCCATCCATCCTCCCCATTCACTACATGTTAAGCCTTGAGATTTGTTGTACATGTCTTTTAAATGTACGCTACACGTTTTTTTCCCCCTCAGGCTAAAACCATGCTCCCACATAAGGAGAATGGTTAGTCTGTCTGTTTTTCCCCCCTCCTCTTCCCTATTGTTTTGTTTTCACATACAGTATATGATACCGGGGCGCTTAACAGCGAACCTCCAGGCTTCCCGTTCTGTCTTCCTCAGTTGGTCATTGTTTTGCTTGTGTTCCTCTGGACAGGTTGGAACGAGGAAAGTAAAAATCCCCCTGTGTGTTTGACATACTTGGCCAATAAATCAGATTCTGATTTATATGCCCTATTCTTTTCTTTTGACCACTCAGACGATTGTTTGCCCGAATTTGAACAGTTCGTCACTATGTAGCGCCGAGGCATTTCGCCAAATAACTCGATAACAGTGGCAAAAAGCAGTTAACGGGACAATTAACAAGGCTGTACAATGACTGACTGGTGACTCGGCATTCTTTGAATGACATCACGTGCCAGAGAGTGCCGAACAAACGCATTTCTCGTTGTTTAAGCTCAAAATGCCTGTGCGACTTCCGATTGGTTTTGTGCTTGGGGGTTGACATGTGCATCATTGGTACATTGAAACGAAACTCAACTCAAAATCTGAAACTCTGTTTGTTTTTCTGCTTGTGCACTTTGTGTGTACACGATTGTGAAATTATCGGTGTAATTTTTAATTGCAGGTTTTAGACAGCATTGAAAAGGAGAGGCAGAGGAAAGCATTTGAGACCCAAAAGAGACAATGCATTCCAACGTCCTCAGTCAATATTGAAGACGTTTCCCTCCCTGAAAACCCAAAGAAGCAGCGTTGTATAGAAAGTCTGCCCTCCTAAGATTATGGACTATGGAGAGAGGATCAGAAAATGCACTGATTGATTGTGATTGTAAACACTTTAATGCCTTGTTCAAGATCATCACGGCATGTCTAAAGTGAATATGATGTATAGTAGCATACAACACACACACACACACGCACGGTAAAAAAAGAAAAAAATATATATATATATGAGGAGAGAGAGAGAGAGAGAAAATAGAAAATATATTGATGGATGTACACCTGCAACTTGAATTATTTATTTAAGTTCCGGCAGCTGTATTTTACAATTATCATGGTTGTTAAAAAAAAGAGATTCACTAACTCATCTCAGTCCAGGGGCTTTGCTCGTCTCGACTCTACAGATAAAACTCTGAGGTTGCTTAGCCTGTCATCATCCATCATAATGTGCAGCATACCAATATAGAGTTTGTATAAAAAGCTCTCTACACACCTCTGTGCAAGTGACAGGTTTTTGTGTTGGACAAATGTATCTGGAGCCGCAACAAATTAAAAGCCTCAGAAAGAAGGCAACACACGCTGTATGTATCTATATTAGCTCTATTAGCCTACTATCAAAATGACTAAGTTGGCTAGAGTTACACAATGAGCCTTCCCGATTAAACAGTTTTTCCCCCTGCAGTGCATCCTGTAGAGCAAGGGCGCCCAACCTTTTTTGACCAAAGCTCTATTTTTCGATCAACCAGCCTCCCGTGATCAACCCGTGACCGCACACGCACACACTTACACACTTACACACGCATGCCATAATGAGCAACAGCCATTACGGCGGGTAAGATGAACAAGGAACGGGACGCACTTTTGCAGCGTGTTAACTTTCGGAGCTGACGTGTACCGTTTTAAAATGCTTCTCTCGGTCCTTCAGATTGCCATTCTTTGCCAGTTCCTTCGGTGAATTGGACATGCAACGCGATTTCTTCTTCCAACAGACACCTGCCTGGCATCCCGCCCTGTTAATAGAAACGTGTGTCGCACGCTATGACGTAAATCTTCGTTGACAGAAATGTTGAAATGTAATATTTATTTGACATATTTTTACAGCATTGGAAAATGTTAAGAATGTTTGTCCTCCTGCAGAAACCATATTCGAACAATATATTTTCACTCCCCCATCTTTTTCCAATTTCAAACATTTTAAAAAGCTCCAGGGAGCCACTTGGCGGCGCTATAGATCCACATGCGGCTCCGGAGCCGTGTGTTGCCGACCCCCGGTCTAAGGGTTGGCTCATAGGATATCAGTGAGTTCAGGCCTGATCCAAATGCAAAGCTGAAATTGTCGTAGTGTAGTATATTGCAGATCAACATGTTAGCTGTGTTCATGAGCTCTGTGTCCTGGGGTTTGGGCTCGCTAGTGGGTGGGATAGGCTGAGCGCAGAGCGCTGAGTGACACACCCAAGGCCCTATTTTCATTCCCAGTGCAAATCTAGTGTAAAGTGTCGTCTAACTGTGCTCATGGATGGAGTTTTCGTTCGTCTGGTCTTCACATAGACGGGCGTGGGTAGAAAGGGGCATTTGCGCCGTTGTGGGAGTGAACGTAGCTGGCTTGTTACATGGCCAATGGAAGCAGCTCGCCTCATTTTCCTTAAATTCAGTCCACACAGTCTTTTGAGAATGTGGAAGCAGAAATAGCCTTGCTGGAGTCCATACAGGTCGAAGCACATGCAGCATGTTTGTAAGGAACTGCTCCCTTCACTGTGTGGGCTGGGTGTCTCTCCAATCATTGCACCTGTCTCACCTACACAGCTGCCAATCTTCACCTCGTCAGCCACACTCACCCCTTGCAGCATAAAGGCCCAGTCTAAAGAGCGACCCATTGCTAGCTTGTCAGCTATCTTCCCAGCTGTATTCGCTGCCGCCTAGCTGTTATGTTCAAGCCTTCCTGTACACCTCGATTTGGTTTCTCTTGCTGATTTTGGTGCCTGACTCCCCGACCTGTCTCTCTTCATGACAATAAACCAGTTCTGAGTTCATTGTGTCTGCCTTTAGCACCTGTGCTCATCTTAAGCTAAGCCTCACAAGTAGTGATGGAAAAATTGAGTTCATGAAGCATTTGTGAAACTCCTCAACATGACACTCTTGGTTTAAAGATGCCGTGGAAATTTAAACCAGGAGCACCATAATTATGTGACAATTTTAGTTTTCTGACCCAAATTCCACTTATCGTTCAGAGTAATGAGACCGGAGTTCTAAATGGAACTAGAGTGCCTGAAAAGATGCCAAACTTGGCCAAAAAGAACAGCAAGTCGGCCCTGAAGGATTGCCTAAAAAGTTTGATGTGTCATTTGTACTTGTGTGTACTTTCCACACTGAGACCGGTGGAAAAGAAGCAAAAGTGGCTGCATATGTGGACCACCTCCAGAATGAATGTACCGGTACATGATAATTGTTCACACCCTCCAATTACCAGTAACAAGTCACGGCTGCTACCAGGTTAGTTTTGTCAGGATCCTTGGATGTTGCCTGCAATTAGTTTATTTTTAAACCCAAAAGAATATGAACATGTGCATAACTTACACCGGTAGAAAAAACAATGGTCTGTTACCTACCAACTAACATTTACAATAGATTCAGAACATGAAATTCATTTGTAGGTAGTGAAGTGAATGTCACGGTGGTGGTACTGCTGACAAAGACCCTGTTTGGCAACGATGTCATGAATATGTCCCACTTCGGACAGACCAGTGGCATGAGAGCGTGTCACAGTGTGGTGAATCACTTCGCCCCAAAGATGTATAAGTTCTCGTACGAAAGAATGAATAGCAGTTAAGACAACTTTCATATGGATGAAATGAATCATTTTGAGCTATCAAGTTATTTCATCACAATTTGTGTGCAATTGCAGAATCATCCTCGATACAATGCATTGTGATGAAAACGCTGGGAGACCACAGAAAGTGACGAAGGAAGGAATACACTCCTGCATCGTGTAAAAAGTGGTGGCTATTATCCGAAAAAGATATTGGTGGATACAACTTGTGGTAAATTATTACCCCCATTATGATTACATTATTACACCCAAGCAAGCAAACAACATGGCTGAGAAATCATTGTTTATCATATCATCCACAGTCATGGTTTCATGCTTACCTCGCCCAATGTGTAGAATTGTGAAGTATGAAAAGATTTGTCTGTCACTGTGCTTTTTTGACATTTTAAATCAATGGGCCATCAATCACATTATGCAAAATGGAAATTCAATTGATTGCTGATGAGCTGTTAGCCAGCAAATCACTGCATGAGCTCGAAGTAGACTTTGAAAATGGCATTACAGTATGTGGAAAATTAAGAGTGCCAAAACTTTGCTTTTTACTTAGACTTGATCCTGTTTGTATTATGAGTGTATTGAGCAAGTTTCTGTATATGTGTGCATTTTATTTCATGAAACCCAAAACAATGAGTTCTCAGTCAAAGGGGTGGGGTTACCAGCATGCGAATGTATGCTTTCTCTTTGAAATGTAGGGTCACCCTGGCCACCCCACTTTTTGGCAACGCCCCTGGCTAAATCCTACACTTATGAAGAGCAAACTGTGCCTTCTCTGCGCTAAGACTGAAGTGGCGTCTTATAAACTGGCTCTTTGCATGATGCATCCAAGAGCGAAACTGAAATTACGGTATCAATCTTAACGCGGCATAAGTATCAATCCAATACTGATATGGTATCGATATTATCAATATTTGGATCGATCCGGCCACCACTAAAACAAACATTACTGCAACTACCCCATATTATGATGTGACAGCAAGCAGTTGGTGAATTAACATATTTGCAATACCTCACAAAGTTTATATTAAAACTGGAGAAGGTCAACAATGAGTTGTTTTGGCACAGAAATGCAATAAAGTCCATAAATCTAGTTAATAAATCACAGCAGCACAATATCATCACCGACCGAGAATAATCTTGTTCAGGCAATGACTTATTCAATGCGAGACTCATTCACAATGAGCCGCTGAGAAGAGAAAAGCAGAAGAAATGTCATGCTGTGAAATTGCAAGCCATCGCTACGGCACTTTTAAGTGCAAACCAGGCCAGACGGTGTATAAAGTCTCTTTGCAGCAGCGGTTTTGTAAAGATGATATGCACCCAGTGATTCGGATGTAATAAATTGCAGTCACTGATGCATTTGGGGAGAAATGAGTGTCAATTTACTTTTCCACATCTTGTCATATCATGACTGAAATTTCCACAAAATCCTTGTCTGTGCCCAAATGAGCAATCACAGACAGATTGACAGCTTTGTGTAATATATTCGCACTCATTCTTTGTACTGCTAAGCAAGAACATCCTCATCTAGTGTTTGGGTGGTAGCGACACTATAATGACCCTTTTTCAATCCCTCTTGCTGTTGCTGCTGGTGTCGAAACGGAACCGCTCACTTCAAAAATACTGAAAAGCAATCTAACGCATCCATAAATTGTCTCCTCAAAATGTGTAGTTTTTCAAGAGGCACTAGAGAGCAGAGGCTGGTTGATACTCATGTTGCAAAACAGCTCATTTCCCAAATAAATAAATATAATAAATGTCAAAGTTCTATCTTTACTGTAGTTCTGTTCTGGGGTGCGCATACGGCTCTTTAGAGCCGTCCTAGTGGCTCCCTGGAGCTTTCTCAAAAATGTTTGAAAATGGAAAAAGATGCGAGAGGGAAATATATAGTTTTGTTTTAATATGATTTCTGTAGGAGGAAAAACATGACACAAACATTCTCAATGTTTTCCAATGTTGTAAAAATGTGTAGAATAAATATTACATTTCAACGTTTCTGTCAATGAAGATTTGCGTCATAGCCTGCGACACATGTTTTTATTAGCAGAGCAGGATGCCCGGCAGGTGGTTGTTGCAAACAACAAAACAAAACAAAAACACAGCGCTTGATGTACAATTGACCGAGGGTACTGGCAAAGAATGAGAATGTGGAGGGCTGAGAGAAGTATTTTAAAAGGGTACACGTGAGCTACGATAGTGAACACGCTGCAAAAGTGCGTCCCATGCCTCCGCGTCAGGTCTCGACGAAGGTAGGTAGGCATGCGTTGGTAAGTGCGTGCGGAAACGGGTCAATCGCGGTAGGTTGGTTGATCGAAAAGTCGATCTTCGGTCAAAAAAGCTTGGGCACCCCTGCTCTACAGGATGCAGTGCAGGGAAAAAAAATGTAATCATGAAGGCTCATTGTGTATTTGTAGCCAACTTAGTCATTTTGATAGTAGGCTAATATAGCTCACATGGATACATACAGGATGTTTTTCCTTCGTTGTAAGGCATTTATTTATTTATTTATTTTGCGGCTGCAGACAGATTTGGTTTTTAAAAAGACATTTTGGTCCTATACGGCTCTTTCAACATTTTGGGTTGCCCACCCCCGGTCGAGTCTAAACAGCCGTGTGGTAAATAACATACTTATGAGCGTTGGAGCTGGAGTCATAGGGAGCGAAAAGTGATACCCGTGTGCTTGATTAACAACAACCCACTTACATTAATCAGGCACAGTTAGAATTTTTTTTGGAAGCAGATGGATGTGACGTTTGCAACAATGTCTCATTTTGTGCCCAACTCTCCATTTAGTCTTGACTTTATCACCTCTGTCTGTTTGATACTCAGTTCAAAAGATACTAATTGTGATCTCATGTGCTGGTTAACTGACACAAATAAAAAATATGAAGCCTCGTCTTTCAAGTAAAATAGGAGTTCGGCGATTAGAGTTCTTGAAAGAAGGCTGCCTGCTCATTTATTTGAATTTTGAGATCTTGTCTGAATGTAGGCTGAGAGGTGGCACCCTTTTCATTAAAAAACCAAAAAAACGGACTGCCTGACTTGAGCTCGGACGCCCTGCGGAGAAAACGCATTTCGGCCGCTTGTATCCAGGATCTCGTTCTTTCGGTCACGACCCATAGCTCGTAAACATAGGTGAGGGTTGGAACGTAGATCGACCGGTAAATTGAGAGCTTGGCCTTTTGGCTCAGCTCCTTCTTCACTACAACAGACCGAGACAAAGTGTGCATCGATCCACCTGTCGATCTCTCGCTCCCTCCTGTCCTCACTCGTGAACAAGACGCCAAGATACTTAAACTCCTCCACTTGGAGCAAGATATCATCCCCGACCCAGAGAGGGCACTCCACCCTTTTCCGACTGAGGACCATGGTTTCAGATTTGGAGGTGCTGATTTTCATCCCAACCGCTTCACACTCGGTTTGCGAACTGCTCCAGTGAGAGTTGGAGAGCCCTGCCTGCTGTACACTTTTAGACATTTGTATTTTCCTGTAGCTATTGCAATTGGATGCAAGTTTTACTGACCTGTTGATTTAAAATTTGTTTTGTTTTGCCGTTGCTTTGTTTCATCATGTGGATGGTGGTTTGTCTGGTGCCACCCCGCCCGACTTCCTTAAGTGGCAGACAGCCGGCTGATTGCTTGTACCTATCTGCTGCTGTTCCTTAGTGATAGAGTATCTTCTTCAGCTAGTTTAAAGCACTTCTTATTCCTCCTTGACCGACTAAAACTATGCAGTACATACACGAGCAGACTCATATGACTTTTCACACATTATTTCACAGTTCACACCATAATCAAATATAATATATTGGCACTGATGAATCTTGTCAAACAGTAAGTATAGTACATCCATCCATCCATTTTCCGAACCGCTTGATCCTCACTAGGGTCGCGGAGGGTGCTGGAGCCTATCCCAGCCGTCTTCGGGCAGTAGGCGGGGGACACCCTGCATCAGTTGCCAGCCAATCGCAGGGCACACAGAGACGAACAACCATCCACACCCACACTCACACCTAAGGACAATTTAGAGTGTTCAATCAGACTGCCATGCATGTTTTTGGAATGTGGGAGGAAACCGGAATAGTACAGTAAGTAAAAATAGTAAAAATGTCTTAGTTTCCACCATTTTTTTAATCTACATTAATCTCCTGTTGATTGCCAGCTGCGGGAAGCGCAGGAGGTGTTGAATTTGAGTGTGAAAATTAAAATACATGTACAGTATAGCTGTTGGTAGGACATTTGATCAGTAATAACATTAATCGTCCCAAACAGATATTGGAGGCCGAAGACAGACCAATCATATATTCAGTACAATGTAGATCTAAGCATGTTGAAAATCTTGTGACTACTGGTGAAAGGGTTCTTGTTCGTGTGGATTTTTTTTCCAGTTCCCAAAAGAACTTGTCTGTCATGCATCTAAATGATATAGGAACATTATTATTTATTATTTTATTTTTTTTAGTATTGGGAAGTTTCAAATTGTAAGGGTGTCTAATTTCGGAATTTTACCTTTTACTTTAGTATTGGGTCAACAACATGGTACCTGCTTTCACTGAGGACAATTAGGAGAACAGGCAGACGCTTACGGTGCCATGGAATTTAGGGAGCACCAGAAAAATAAGTAGGGAAATTGTATCTTCAATATCTATGCGTCCATTCATTATTATCTGATCCACTGCCCCAGGCTGATTCAGGCTGATGTCATTTCTCCGTGGCATTGTGTAAACACAGGCTTTTGTAACTACAGCTCATAAAGCCTCAAAACAGTTTATATAACTCAGGGTCAGTTTGACCTTTATTCAAAAATATTTTGTGTAATCCTTAATTCCGTGACAATATATATATATATATATATATATATATATATATATATATATATAATCTGCGATTGGCTGGCAACTGATTCAGGGTGTCCCCCGCCTACTGCCCGAATATATATATTTCATGTAATGATTAAAAATAATGTGGAGAAGTAGTTTAAGAAACAGTGCTTAATATTAATACATCAAGTGATAATTAAGGATCTTATTTGAAGCAATATTACAAGCAAAGTGGCCCTTATATATGTGCATGGCTAAATTTAGCCGTAGCAGCTTTCAATAAGGTGTGCTTTTGTTGTTCAGAATTTATGGTTCTGCAAATCCATCTACCACATCAGGCAGCAGTGACATTAAAGCATTGCTTCTCAATTATTTGCTCTTATACCCCCTTAGGGCGAAGAAAACCATTTGCACCCCCCAACTCTCCGTCGTCACCATAAATAGTATCATTTGTCTCCAACATTGTCAAAAATAAAGAAATATAGATCAACTTACAAAAAACACTATTTTTCTGTTACTATTAGTTTTTAGTCACAACAACGATTTGAAGTGCATCAATTTGCCTGAAATTAAACAAACAATGAGATCGCGACTGTCACCTACTGTAGTGTCCGTGCAATTACACTTATTTCCTAGTACTGTACAGCAAAAAATAAATGAATAAAAAGTTCCCCAGGTAGCCCTTCTCGCAGTGTGTCCCCCCCACAGGGGGGCCCGCCCCCAAGATTTGTGAAGAACTGCATTAAAGGTAACTCCATAATGCATGTCACAGTGATGCTCTTGAAACGAGTGAAATCTCGTGACGATAAGCGCCTCGGATAATGGATGGATGAATGACAATTATCTATACTTAATAAATAATGTGGATTAATATGCATGGAAGGTTACAGACAAAGGCTCTCTGGCGCTAAAGCAGAGGTGGCTGAACAGACGGTCATCTGCTTTAACCTCCAAATTATTTCAGACACTAAGAATATAAAACCCCTACATTGGAACAAGAAATTCAGTCAGATCATTGTCATTTAAATACCAAATGGTAAAGTTAACTATGACTACACATTTCATATTGATTTAGCTTTCGAATGAACCATTTAATTTGATGACGGTTGCATTTGTGGATGAGTCATTTTCTGAGCTAATCAATACACTAATGCGCCTCACAAAGACTCGAAAGAGAACCATCAAGAATGTCATCTGGCAGACCTTCATGACTCAAAAATCCTCTTCAAATCTTTCTTGAAATCTAGCAAACCAGCTGGATTGCTAGAGAGAGACACCCTCTCTCCTTCCACTACACTTTCTTCCGACAACACTTCAAAGGAAAGGCGACTGATTTAATGAATGCTCTCTGCCACTTATTGGGCGCTAAATAGGTGAACAGTCAGAACAGTACCCGGTCGGAAATTACAAACTCCCAACACATTATCTTTCAAATTGCTCAGAAGAAATGAAGCAAGCAACGTCTATTTCTGATGAAAGTGCTGCAATAACAGCACCTATACCCCTTCCTCCATTTCTTTGCAGCCTGTCATCCGTCATCACCCTCAAAGATCACTGATTATTATTGATGACTCATATCAGTTAACAGCTTGGCAAGAATATTATTTTCAAATTTCAAGCCTGTCAGGTTCGCACCGAACCGAAAAATGTTTTCGGAGTCCAAATATGCAGGTTCCTTATTTTATGTTGAGAGGGAAGACATTTTATCTGTGCTGTATGTCACACATACAGCACATTTGACAATAAATTTGTATTCAATTCAATTCAATTCCAACAAAGTGCGATTACAAACAGTCCGTACAGGGACAGTGGGCTAGCAGAGGAAACCTGGAGCATTTTAAGCTCGCGTGAAAGGATCTTTGGGAAACGGAAGGAAGCCAAATCAGCTTGATCATCAGAGGCACCGAAAATGTTCTTCCCACACCCAAAAACCTAAACCACTAGTTTGAAGAAGATCCTTCTTGTGCACACTGTCAAACTCCTGCAGCCTGATCACATCCTCACCGGCTGCAAAACCAGTTTGTCTCAAGATCGCTACACCTGGAGACACAACCAGGTTCGAAGACAACTGGCGATCACCCTGGAACAGGGGTAGGCAACTCCGGTCCTAGAGAGCTGCAGTCCAGCTTGTTTTCGACGACCAGGAGCACCTAGCTGTCAAATAGCTTAAGAGGACCTACCTGCTCTCCCTCAAAAGCCTTGATGGCTAACGGCACATCACCCAGCACTGACTAGATACAGAGTCAGATACCCAGTCAGATACAGAGGTTTTGAGGATCACTGTACATGGAGTGCAAAACTTCAGCCACGTAGCAGCGTTCACCTGACTTTGTGACTGCAAAATTTAATTTAAGCTCCTCCCACTGGTCCAAAATGCGTGTAACTGCAGGTTCAATGGAGAGTCAACGTGTGGCACACAACTCTGTGATTTGCAAGGGCTTTTCTCCACAGTTTATGGTTTCGTATATGGCCTTGTAGGCCTCCCTACGTTTTGGATACACTGAAAACCAAATGTATGTCTGGCGAACCAAGTACTCCACACGACTGGGGATCGTATCATTGGACGCATGACGAATGGCAAGCTGCAGAGAGTGACACACGCAGCGAATATGAATGAGATCTTTGAGGCCATACTCTTCCTTCAGCACTTTATGGACTCCATTTTTAATCCCTGTCATGACCGAGGCATTGTCAGTCCCTATCCCCCAGGGGTTTCTCTTTTTAAGATCGTACTTTTCAAGGAATGTCACAACAGCACGAGCTATAGATCTGGCATCACCTCCCTCCAACTCAACAAGCCCCAGAAATATTGACAGAATTGTCTGATTGGTGTCACCTTGATCCTGGTCCAAAAACTGACTCACTTGGGCATCTCCACCTCCATCTGCCAGCGGGTTAAAATTTCCTCACAGACCGCCCACAGTCCGTCAAACTTGGACCCCCACTTCTCCTCCACCATCACACTCAGCACCGGTTCTCCTCAAGGATGTGTACTGAGCCCCCTATTGTTCACTCTCTACACATTTGACTGCTCTCCGGCCCATCTCTCAAACACCATAATCAAGTTTGCGGATGATACGACCATGGTCGGACTCATCTCAGGGGGGAGTGAGTCTGACTACAGAGACGAGGTCAACCGACTGACAGCGTGGTGCTCAGCAAACAACCTGCCACTGAACACCACAAAAACAAAGGAGATGATCCTGGACTTCAGGATCTTCAGGGACGAGCGGACCCAGCGCCGCTTTACATTCATGGGGAATGTGTGGAAAAGGTGAGCTCCACTAGGTTCCTGGGTGTGCAGCTCTCTGCGGACCTCTCCTGGACAGCCAACACCACGGCGATGGTGAGGAAAGCCCAACAGCGACTCCACTTCTTGAGGGTGCTCAGGGGGAACAACTTAGAGGAGAAGCTGCCGGTGATGTTCTACAGAGCTACCATCGAGAGCACCCTGGTGTACTGCATCACAGCGTGGTACGCGAGGTGCTCAGCAGTAGACAGAAAAGCGCTGCAGAGGGTGATAAATCTGGCCCAGAAGGTCACTGGCTGCTCTCTGCCCAGCCTGGAGGACATTGCCAGCTCACGTTACCTCAGCAGAGCTGCCAACATCATCAAGGATGCATCCCACCCCAGCAACCACCTGTTTGTCATGTTACCCTCGGGCCGGCGTTACAGATCACACAAAACCCGGGACAAGCAGATTCAGGGACAGTTTTTTTTCCTAGAGCCATTACTGCAATAAATAACCACCGAAAATAATCAAAGCTACTGCATTTTAAATCTAAACTCACTACCTCACTTGTGCAATAAATAATGAGCAATATCTGAGCCCTTTCATTTCATGTGCAATATGTGTCCTGTGTGCAATATAAGCCTCAGTCCACACTACCACTACTGCTGCTGTTGTGTGTTGCTGAGTTTTGTATTTATTTTATTTTATTATATATATTTTTTCGAAATGTAAGGAGTGGCACCCAAATTTCGTTGTATGCTATACAATGACAATAAAGGCGATTCTGATTCTGACCTTATCACAATCCCCTGGTAATTCGCGGCATTGACTCACGTGGACTCATCGAAGAGGAGGCTGAAAGGCTGCTCACCCACATTTGTGACTAATTTTTTCAAAAGATGTGGTGGTAGGCCATTAATCATTTTTGTGGACTTTGTCTATGCATTTTGAAGTGGGTGGCAACAGTGGAGTCTGAGAAAGCACCTCTACATACTTCTCAGATGTCATCACATGCTAGCAAGGAAGTGTTCAGCGATAGCTATTGCCACGACAGCAACCAGTCTTTTTCGCAATATCAATTTTTTTAACCATAAATGGCAGCATTTGACTGTACAGTTTAGTCTATGCCATGTTAAGCCGAAGAGGTAACATTCGAGCTTTAGCTTGTGTCAATGAGAAATGCAAACAAACACTGAACTGTCTGGACAAGGTGAGTATCTTGCAGTTATTTATTAAGACAAAAAAAAAGTCTTTTTCCCCACTGTGACTGAAAGCGGAGAAAAAGCGGCAGGTTTGCACGTGCGTTTCATTTGCAGTCTGGACAGAGTGGTGAACATCTCCTGCTCCTTGCATGACGCCATGGAAATGAGGCTAAGGGCAGAGATTTCATCCATCCATTTTCCGAACCGCTTGATCCTCACTAGGGTCGCGGGGGGTGCTGGAGCCTATCCCAGCTGTCTTCAGGCAGTAGGCGGGGGACACCCTGAATCGGTTGCCAGCCAATCGCAGGGCACACAGAGACGAACAACCATCCACGCTCACATTCACACCTAGGGACAATTTAGAGCGTTCAATCAGCCTGCCATGCATGTTTTTGGAATGTGGGAGGAAACCGGAGCACCCGGAGAAAACCCACGCAGGCCCGGGGAGAACATGCAAACTCCACACAGGGAGGCCGGAGCTGGAATTGAACCCGGTACCTCTGCACTGTGAAGTCGACGTGCTAACCACTGGACTACCGGGCCGCCCAGAGATTTCATACATCATAAATATTATTTAAAGCTCATTAGCTGGCACACACTTCTGGGTTAACAGTTTGAGGAACCACTTGCCACCACATTTATATGCGCTCGTCCCCCATTTAGCTATAGTACGTCTTAAACAGTGAGCAGAGCTGAACTTGGAGTTAAAGGGCCAGTACTTGCAACAGCATTACAAGATTTCATTCTATTCCCAGTTCAAATATTTTAATTTTATACACGTTTTTCCACATCCACTTGAATCCACATTCAGGTCACCACTATTTTATGACTGGCAGTAAAAAAAGTGTACAACAGGCGAGTACAGAATTTGATGTATTGTGAAACAGTGTGGACCACTTTACACACATCCATCCACGAACAACAACAAACAAACAAACATCCGCGCTTACACTAACACCTACGTACAATTTTGAGTGTTCAATCAGCCTGCCATGCATGTTTTTGGAATGTGGGAGGAAACCGGAGTACCCGGAGAAAACCCACGCAGGCCCGGCAAGAGCATGCAAACTCCACACAGGAAGGCCAGAGCTGGAATCGAACCCGGTACCTCTGCACTGTGAAGTCGACGTGCTAAATACTGGACCACCGAGCCGCCACTTTACACACAAAAACGATGAATTCTGAACAGCCTCGACAACAACAAAATAAAACAAAAAAAATACTTTTTTTTTCATGTTCTACCCCATGCTGCTTCTCCTCGTGAAACTGCCTCTTGTAGGTCGGGTACCCTAATAGGGACATGTTCCTCTTCCTCTTTGGCCGGAGGATGTCGCCAGGTCTTGAATAAACCCTCCCCAGTGGAATGAGCAAGTGAGGTGTTGTATTTAATAAATAAGTCCACCCACGCCTCTCTGTGTTCCACCGGCACCTTCCCAATGCAGTACGTGCGGTTGGGTGACCAGTGGCGCATTTGAAGTGTTCTAAGGCAAATTTTGTCCTGAGCCCATTTCGCTCGAGTAGCTTGAAATGAACTTTTGGCCCCTTCTACATGCATGCCCATGAATAAGCAGATGCAGCAAATAAAATGGAATAAATAAATAAATACACACACACACACAAACACACTCGCACATGCTCAATTGTCACTTTTGTGGCATGATAACTATCATAGGTCACGTGTACCCTTTTAAAATGCTTATCTCAACACTCCAGATTACCATTCTTTGTCAGTGTCCTCGGTGAATTATACATGAAACAAACTCTGAGTGAGAATAATAATAACAATAAAATATATAGTGCAGGGCGGCCCGGTAGTCCAGTGGTTAGCACGTCGGCTTCACAGTGCAGAGGTACCGGGTTCGATTCCAGCTCCGGCCTCCCTGTGTGGAGTTTGGATGTTCTCCCCGGGCCTGCGTGGGTTTTCTCCGGGTGCTCCGGTTTCCTCCCACATTCCAAAAACACGCTCTAAATTGTCCCTAGGTGTGAGTGTGGGCGTGGATGGTTGTTCGTCTCTGTGTGCCCTGCGATTGGCTGGCAACTGATTCAGGGTGTCCCCCGCCTACTGCCCGGAGATGGCTGGGATAGGCTCCAGCACCCACCGCGACCCTAGTGATGATCAAGCGGTTCGGAAAATGGATGGATGGGTATATAGTGCAACAGCTCTGATAGCAAGCTACAATTGCAGACTGCTGATGGCTAACAACTTCTGGTGATGCAGGTCACATGCCATTGTAGGTTAAAGGTTAAAAAAAGAAAAAAAATTAATACTTTTTGTGAAAGTGAGTCTGATAGAATACTGAGGGTGCAGTGTGCATTAACACAAAAAATATATTACTAACATGCACAGAGACACACAAATGTGCATTTGCTTTTTTTTTTTTACTTTACACCCCTCGCGATCGACTTGGCACCAGTCTGCGAGCTACCAGTCGATCACGATTGATGTATTGGCCACTCCTGCATTAGAGGGTGACACGAAGTCCCATCACTGCTGTGCCATCCCACTCCCACATTAAAAATCACATCCCGGTCCCTGACCATAGTAAAAAAAAAATAAATAAATAAGCTCCCTTACACCTCCCATTTTGGAGGTCGGCTACATAAATATGACATCACATTTTACTCATTTATTGAACAGTTTGTCACCCCTTTCTCCTCATGCAGCCTCAGTTATTCCATGCAACATGGAAAGGCGAACAAATTGGAAAAAATAGAACTCCTGCTTCCGTCTGCTCCCATGAACTTTTTATCGTGTACCAATCTTGTAATTCTAGGTAAAGTTGGCTCACATGCCGTGGGAATTCCACGGGATTCCCACAGCCCACGGGATTCCCAAAAAAATGTCAACATCAATTATACATACAAGATTGAGAACCCAATCATTTTCTTGGGTTGGGGGGAGTTGTTGCAAGAATGAACAGGAATGCTCAGAGATGGTTGAATGGAGGAAAACACCACTTTGTGGGTGTTTTGGTGAGGAATTACCATTTACAAATGGCTAAAATCTCAAAAAGGTCGATTTTGCATGATACCGGCCCTTTAATATATCCCTGTTAATATAGTGTTCACATGCTAAACATTTAATTTTTGAGTTATTCCTAAATTTGTTGCTGCTTAACAACTAATATGAGGCACACATTTCATGGTGTTGCATTCCGCCCTGCCCCCTTAAAAAAACAAGAAAAATTAACATTTTTATCACTTCCCTAATTAAAAGCATGTGATAATCTCTTCTTGCACAAACCACTCTTCAATCAGCATGAGCAATTGATTCAATCTAGTTATGTGGAATTCCTGATCCAGTCTCGACCCTCCTTGTCTTCTAATTTTTTTTTTCCCCCCTCAACTCATTACTGATGTGAGTCTTTTGGCCCACAGCGGCACGACTCATGAATTTGCACTGAGCTTCATGGAATGATTATCATTATGAGGATGATGAATCTATTGAGAGGCCGTTTCATTCTCCTTCTTTCTCTGTGTCCATTCTGTTAGAGGAGCTCAGTGCATCTGCTGGCTTCCCATGAATGTTTAATGCATTTCGCCCCAAGCTCTAAGGTGTCATCTGAATCTTGATGTGTTTTGGAAATTGGCAATTTTCCCATTGTTACTGAAAGTTGACACGTGATGTCAAGCAAGACACATGAACAGAGTTGCACCGCTGTGTTAAGGGGTTGCTCAAGAGCACGTTGCAGGTAGTCAGATGGCAGACTCGCATCTCCAGCAACTTGTGGCAATTTATTGTATGGGTCATTCCAGAATTCGAGGATATTTTATATCCCACACATCAAATTTTAAATATCCACATATAAAATACAAAAACATGCTGTTTCTGAGTAAATTTACTTGTCATGACACAAAAAAAAAAACCTAAGAGAAAAGAATACTTGAAAATACCAAATACGTCTGTGATACCCCATAAGATGCTATTTTTCTCTCGTCCCACCACCTTAATGACCAAATTGAATCTCAAATAAAACAGTTCAAATTTAATTCAAATGTCATTAAAAATATATATATACTGTATATATTTGTTTCCTTGCAGTCTCTTGTGACTGTGGGAGTATTTGTTTTAATAAGCAGAATATTTGAAATAATAATTATTATCCATGGAATGCACGCACACACACATATACTGTATAACATTTCTCAAACTGACACTGCAGTTGCAAAGCGGATGTCCTTACAGATAAGCTACCATCATAAACCAGAAAGAATTCTGGTCTGGGCTTGAGCAATGACACAAATGCAAATCATGCACTCAACTACTGTACTTGTCAGGTTTTGCATGATGGTAGTTGGAGGACCCCAAAAAGCAGGGAGACAGGGAGGAGCAGGGTGGACCGACCAAGATGTATTTACCAAAAATGCGAAGAGGAGTACACTGGAAAAAAACTAAGTGAAGTACTCAAACAAAGTCCTGAAAATCACAAAAAAACAAAGTAGCAAAAAAAAAACTATGACAGAAAACAAAACATGACAGGAGCACACAGACACGCACAACAGACCAACAAAGACTGACAGAACCCAGGGAACTAAATACAAGCAAAGTGACGAGACAACGAGAAACACCTCAAAGGGTCGAGGGAGCCGATTGGTTAAACACGAGGGACCCGAATGACGAGAACAGGTGGAGACAAAAAGGGCACATGAGGGAACAAAACCAAATGTAACCTAAACAAAAACATAACAGTACTACATTGCCATGAAAAGCATTTGCCCTCTTCTCCAATTCCTATGATTTTCCCCAATAGTTTTCCCATGAAGAGTATCAAATGAAAAGCTGCAATAATTTCCATGGACCACCCCCAAGCTTGATTACCTCCACCCCTGTTCAATCAAGAAGTCACTTAAATAGAACTGGTCTGGCCAAAGGAAGTTTGCCAGCAGGTCTCCAAAACTGCAACAAAATGCCATGATTTAATCCTTTCAAGAAGACATGAGAAATAAAGTAATTAACATCTCTCAGTCTGGAAAATGTTACAAAGCTATTCCTAAAAGCCGGCGAACAAAGATGAGAGCCATTATCCACAAACAGAGAAAACATGAAAAATTAGTGAACCACCGGTCTTCAAAAAGGACCCCAAGAGCACATAGATAACTCATCCAGGAGGTCATGAAGGAACACAGAGCAACATGTACAGAACTGCTGGCCTCGTTCACCTGAGTTAAGGCCAGTCTTTATGAATCAATAATGAGGAAGGGACTGGGCAGAAATGATGGCAGAGTTACAACATCGCTGACCAAGAAGAATGTTGAGGCTTGTCGTTTGGGGAAACAAAATAGAATATTCCATAGTTTGACGAGACAAAAACTTCACTTTTTGGAAGTTGTGTCTTGTTCCAGCTGGCGCATAGCAGTATATAACACAGCGTTTCATGAAAACATCATATCAAGTGGGTGAGTGTGATGGTCTGGGGCTGCGTTATTAATCAGGACCTGGACAACTTGTTGTACTTGATTTAACCATGAATTCTGCTTTTGACCAGAAAGTCCTGTGTGAAAATGTGATCACAAGTTCCAGCCCACTTGGGTTCTGCAGCAGGATGATAATCCAAAACACAACAGAAGTAACTTTCTGAATGGCTTGAAAAAAAACAAAAAACAAAAAAACAGTGGCCTAGTGAAAATCTGATTGTAATGCTGTGGCACCATTTTAAAAAGGTTGTTCATTCGTGAGAATCAGAATCATCTTTATTTGCCATGTACAACACACAAGAAATTTGTCTCTGGCAATATGAGCTACATTAGTATTGCAGTAACAAGCAACAATGATCAGCAAAGACATAACGTTAGTATTAGTATAGAAAGACTTTCCATATTGTAAGGGTACCATTGTGCAGAAGTACCAGCCAATGACAGCTGTGCGACAATGTGGAGAGTCATCGAGCATAAAATGATCAGCGGTGCCGTACTTACAATACTATGATGGTTGTGCAATTGGTACAGATAATCGTTGCACCATCTTTCAGTGACCAGTAGCTGTAATTCTAGTCCAACGTTAGGTGTGCAATTATGCAGAAGAATCTTGAGCGCTTGAAAGTGTCTAGTGCACTCCAGTGTTGCTTAAAGCAATTCTGCGAGAAGAAATGGGCCAAAATATCTCCGCAAAGATTTAAAGTACTCATTACCTGTTGTGTAAGGTTTAGGGGGCAATTACTATTGTTTCGCATAGGGCCAGGTAGCTTTGAATAATTTGGTTTCATAATAAATAAAATCACCATTTAAAAATTGTCACCATTATTGTTTCCTTGGCTTATCTTTGTCCGGTACTTACATTTGTTTGTTCTGAAACATATAAGTGGGGAAACTATTGAAAAAAATACAACTTTGAGAAGAAAGCAAATACTTTCATTCAGCCCTGTGCATCCCATTAATTTGTACAAATGTTACTTGAAACACTGCTCGCACTGTTAATAAAGGTCTGGAAAACTATAATTCTAACTCTAACATAATTGATTCTTATGGGCGGGGGACATGAATCATGAAAATTAAACATATTAGACATCGACCCTAAAATGGAACGGATTATGGTCAACTCTCCCTCAGAATCCCTTTTTACCGTCAATATTAGGAAGAGAGCAAATAGCATACAGTTTCAAGGGGGATGACCACCCTGCAGTCATTTTCCTCCAATGAACATTCAAACCGGTAGTTCATGTGAACTGTTATACAGTAAGGGAACCTAATTTGAGACCCCATCCTTCAAATGTCTTACACTCATCTTGTCCTGGATTGTTGCTCTTCCAAAAATGGGTCATGGTTATTCAGTTGGTCGATAATAAAGAAATCCTCAGAGACAAGCCCTTTAATGTTGATGTTACAGGGCAGTGGAAAATTTGGATTAAAACTGTGCACACATTTGTGTTTGAGCACATTCAGTCACAGTTTATGTTCGTTTACGAGTCGGGAAGATAATTTTCTTAAAGGCCCTCCTGAAGTCTCGATTAAAAATGGTATAAATAATCGGGTTCAGGCAACTGTTGCAGTAGCCGATCCAGAAAAAGAGGTTAAAAAGTGCATCAGGAATCATGCATTTCTCGTTGCACAATGCTTGGAGACTGTAAGTAAAGAAAAAGGGGGACCAGCAGAGGACAAATACTCCCATCACCACTGCCAGAACAAACGTAAATCGCTTCTCCCTCATTTGTGCCACTTTGTTTCTGGACAAAGACATCTGTCTGCTTTGGCGCGCCACAGGAGAAGGGAGGAAGAGGTGATGGGAGCAGTGATCCGAGGATACCCACGATATGGAAGCACAAGATGGGGGCGGAGGCTTCAACCTGCTTGCCGATCCCTCAGTGTCTTTTTCCTCCTCTGTTTTCCTCTTCCCACCAGCTCTCCTAGGGAAGCGGAGTGAAGCAGAAAACAAGGAAGATGTCTTTAGGTCATCCTCCCGAGTTTTCTCCTCTAAGTTAATATTGTCCAACTCTTCTCTCTTGTGGCTGCTGCTGTTGCTCTCGACGTTAGAAGAGCTGTGTGTGTTCCCCGGCAGTTGGTTGTCCCCCTTGGACTGGGATTTTCTGCACTTGGCTCCAACTTCTTGGATAGTCCTATGGGCACCCCCAAAGCAGGTCTCAGATTGGGACGGTTGTCGCTCGATCACATTCTTCGCCACGAATACAGTGGAGGCTCGCTGTTTGGCAACTCGGTATATCTTACAGTAGACCAGTATCATGATAACTCCTGGCGCAAAGAAGGACACAAGGCAGGAGGAGAGGATGTACCAAGTCTGGTTGTTGAGTAGACACTCCTGCTTCTGGGGGTCGTTGTTATCATCTGTGAAGTCCCAACCCACCTCTGTGTGTGCCATGAGAAGAGGTGGTGACGAGATGACGATCGATATCAGCCACACAACACTGATCATCATTTTAATCCGTTTGGGCGTCCGTTTGCGGTTGTAGCTGACGGCTTTCGTGACCGACCAGTAGCGGTCGAGGCTGATGGCACAAAGATGGACAATGGATGAAGTGCAAAACAAAACGTCCAGAGCCAGGTAAAAGGAGCACCAGGTGGAACCAAAATACCAGTAGCCCATCACCTGAAAAGAGGAGAAACCAATTAGGACAAGACCGTTCAAAGTCACAAGGAAGTTGAGTGCGAGTCAATCATGTGACAGCTGCAAAAAAAAAAAAATCTTTGCTGTGAACCACTACACTTCCACTCTCTTAAGCGTAGATCCGATCAACCAAGATTTTTGAGTTTTTTTTCCAAATCAGCATCGCACCTGATATCATTTCAAATCCTTAAAAGAGCTATCTCTGTACTATGGTTCACCCTAAAACCAGATTATATTCCTGTGAAATATTATTTGTATTGAAAAAAATTCAATCCATCCATCCACTTTCTGCTGCGCTTATCCTCACGAGGGTTGCGGGGCGTGCTGGAGCCTATCCCAGCTGTCTTCGGGCAGTAGGCGGGGGACACCCTGAACCGGTTGCCAGCCAATCGCCGGGCACACAGAGACGGAACAAACATTTGCACTCACAATCACACCTCAGGACAAATTTGAGTGTTCCATTAACCTTCGGTGCATGTTTTTGGAATGTGGAAGGAAACCAGAGTACCCGGAGAAAACCCACACCTGCGCGGGGAGAACATGCAAACTCTACACAGGAAGGCCGGAGCCAGAATCAAACCCTGCACTTTTGCAATATGAAACGGACGCGCTAACCCGTTGCCTACCGGGCCTCCCCGGGAGAATTTTTATTTCTAAAATCTTAAAAATGGTCCATTGGATGCAGGTCAATGATTATTAAAAATGCTCTGGTCGAAACTGCTCTACTTCTGAAATGTCTTCACTGTCGGCATCTTAAAGACATCCGTCTGTAGACAACAATTGACTCCTCGGGCATTTAAAATCTCTTCCTTGGAGAATCCATACAGTGACGTGGCAAAAATATCTAAAAAGCAGGTTGTTGGATTTACCTGGGAGAAAACTGGGAGAAAATAAATATGGAGTTGTTTTTATTCAATGTCATCTCATTTGAAAAATAAGATGTAATGTTTTCTTTTTTTGACTGTTTAGTGTAGGATTTGAGTTGCTCCTGTAATATTTCATCGTGAACTGCAAGATTTTGTTTTCCCCACCTTCTCTTTGCACCTCCTGCATTTTCGTTTTGATTTCTTGATCGGATAATTTCTCCACAGGGGTACAGTCTATATTTTTATAGTTTTAGTTAAAAGTGGGACCAGTGAATCTAGTGTTGATTTTAAATTCCTGTTAAAACTATCAACAATTAAATCTGGGTGATTTTAGTATCTGGCAATGGGCAGAAAGAAATCAGAAGCTTATATCGGAAGATGAAGGATGGCAAATCAAATAAAAACTAATTACTTTAAGACAAATTGTTCTTCCATTCACATACATTTCAATTGTAGAGCACTTTTCACTATTAGGTGTAATTTACTTGTAATCACCAGTTAAAAAATGTTGCCGAATTGGAATGTAAATGTTCTAAGATAGCAAGAGAGAGAGAGAGAGTGTGGAAAAAAAATATTTTCTTTCACCCTCTGTGAAGCTCTGCGATATCTCCAACAATTATGGACCATTCAAGCCTAAACGGTGGGAGCTGAGAGAAAGATCAGCTGAATAATCACAGGACGGTGTTGAAGCAAGGTGGAACAAAACTGCTGTCGATAATAGCTCAAGGCAGTCCTTAACTTTCACTGGGGGGATGTGTCAGGCAAGACCATAAACTGTATGCACCAGAAGGCTGTTGCATCATAATAGTCCTTCTACCAAAAAGCACAAATCAAGCCAAACAATTTGTTTAAAAGAATATGTTCTAACACCTTCACTTGTCTAAGCACTGCATTCTGATTCCTATTGCGTTTGCGTTTTTAGCCACCTCAGTGGGCAGCCATTTTGCCGCTTTCTGTTGGCTGAAAATGACCTCAGAGTTGCCGAGGGCTCAGCTAACGACCAATCACGGCTCACCTGTTTTCTGAAGTCGAGTACAGAGTTTTAAATCTGTGTTCTACAAATGAAAGCTGTCAAATAATTTGCCAAATCAGATGAACACACAAGAAGTCCACCTGAAAGTACACACAATATGATTACTGAATTAGGAGAAAATTGAAATAAAATTAAATACCAAGGCAAAAGGTGTCAGTTGTTCCATTGAAAACATCTAACCCAGGGGTCGGCAACCCAAAATGTTGAAAGAGCCATATTGGACCAAAATAAACAAAAATCAAATATGTCTGGAGCAGCAAAAAATAAAAAGCCTTATAATAAAGGCAACACATGCTGTATGTATCTATATGAGCTATATTAGCCTGCTATCAACATGACTAAGTTGGCTACGAATACACAACGAGCATTCATGATTAAAAGTCTCCCCCCCCCCCCCCCAGCAGTTCATCCTGTAGAGCAGGGGTGTTTCAAACTTTTTTGACGGAAGATCTACTTTTCGAACAACCAACCTCCCGCGATCGACCCGTTACCGCACACGCGTGCATACACACACTCTTACACACGCATGCCGTCATGAGCAACAGCCATCACGGCCACTAAGATGAACAAGGCACGGGACGCACTTTCGCAGCGTGCCAACTATCGTAGCTCACGTGTACCGTTTAAAAATGCTTCTCTTGGCCGCCCAGATTCCCATTCTCAGCAAGTACCCTCGGTGAATTGTACATGAAAGGCAGCTGTTTTTTTGTTTGTTTGTTTGTTTTTAACAACAGCTCCCTGACTGACATCCCGCCCTGCTAATAGAAACGTGTGTCGCAGGCTATGATGCAAATATTCATTGACGAAACGTTGACATTTAATATTTATTCGACACATTTTTACAGCATCGGAAAATGTTAATAATGTGTGTGGCATGTTTGTCCTATGACAGAAGCCATATTAAAACAAAAATATATATGTCCCTCCCATCTTTTTCCATTTTCAAACATTTTTGAAAAAGCTCTAGGGAGCCACTGGGGGCACTAAAGAGCTGCATATCAGAATCAGAATCACCTTTATTGTCATTGTATAGCATACAACGAAATTTGGGTGCCACTCCTTAGTGCATTTCGTTTAAAAAAAAAAAAAGAATAAAATAACGGTTTAATATATACAAAACTCAACAACACACGACAGCAGCAGCAGTAGTGGTAGTGTGGACTGAGGCTTATATTGCACGCTGGACACATATTGCACATGAAATGAAATGGCTCAGATATTGCTCATTATTGCACAAGTGAGGTAAGTGAGTTTAGGTTTAAAATGCAGTGGCTTACGGCTCGATAGCCGCATGTTGCCGACTCCCGGTCTAACCAATCAAAGTTTGAGTATAAAATGGACACACTGCTGATACTATAAATCCCAAAATGCTCTGCAACAGCAGCAATTGTTATTGTGAAAGGCACTCTGGGTGTTGTTGCATGCGACACCTTCTGTTTCACGTTGTACGGGGAATCTGCGAAAGATGGACTGCACCTTCTTGCATATAGAAGCCATCTACATGATGTAAATGTATGCAATATTATTAGTTAGTAGGGTGTGTTCACTTTAAATTTACATTTGAGGGACTTTGCAATTGTTTCTGGTTAGTATTTACGTACAGCGATTCGCACATTAGCTCGTGAACGTTAGCAATACTAGCATAGTCACGCGTCCGTCATGTGTCAGGCAAGTGGGGCACATTGTTTTGCCACATTTTATTTTGCAACAACGTGTAAGTGGTTTTATGTGTGTCGTGATTCGGTTTAGGGACCAACAGGTGGCACTGTAGGGCTCCCCCGGCAGCTGCACACCTGTTGGTCATTTGGTAATTAGTTGTATAAAAGGACTCCTGCCCGAACACTCGGTGTCGGGTCATTGTTGCTCTTGCTACTGTCATGTGTGCTGCTGTTTGCTCTTAGTTTCTGTCATGTTTAGTTCATTGTTATGTTTTAGCTTTAGTCATGGTTTTTGCTTGATACTTTGGATTTTGTTTTGGATGTAGTTTTCTTTGTATTAAATATAATTCGTCAAATACACCCTGCTCCTCCCTCCTGCCTGCTTTTTGGGGTCCACCACCATCTCGCTACATGACAATGTGTGTGTGTTACAGTTTTACACCTTCTTGACTCGCCTCAACGGAGAATAAATTGCAAGAAACATCGACGAGTGTGGTCATTGAAGGAGTTATCTGTCTGTCTAGCCGCAGTGGGGACGTGGCGAGGGCAGAACATGCACATATGTTACAAGTCCTGGCAAAAATTATTGAATCGTCAGTCTCGGAGGAGGTTCCTTGAGTTATTTAGTTTTGTAGAAAAAAAATCGGATCACAGACATGACATAAAACTAAAGTCATTTCAAATGGCAACTTTCTGGCCTTAAGAAACACAAAAAGAAATGAAAGGAGAAAAAAATGTGGTAGTCAGTGGCAGTTAATTGTTAAGGGGTCACTGACTACGGTCCTCCGGGTCCCCTAATCTGCATGTTTTAGAAGTGTCCCTCCTTCACCACACTTGATTCAAATGATCAACTCATCAAGCACTGTAGAAGCCTGAAAACGATCCTGTGTGAGTTCCAGACAATTTGCATTCCATGACATTGACTTTATGTGTCTTTCTTCAAGGAATGTTTTCACAGTTTTTGCTCAATGGCTACATGCAGTATCCTCATGAAAAATGATTTTGTCATCCCCAAACGACCTTTCAATTGATGGGGTTAGAAAAGTGTCCAAAAGGTCAACGTAAACTTGTGCATTTATTGAAGATAGAATAACAGCCATCTCCACAATGGCTTTACCTGACATGCAGCCCCCTATCATCACTGACTGTAGAAACGGCATGTTTTTTGTCTTTTAGGCACTCTGATGTCTTCCCTGGTCTACCACTATGCTTGCCTTCAAAAAGCTTGCCATGTTGTTTGTACTTCATCCAGATTTTAGACACCGCATCTTTATATATAATAATAATAATAGATTTTATTTATAAGCGCCTTTCAAGACACCCAAGGACACTTTACAATAACAAATAACACAAAACAATACGGGTTGAGCAGCGGCAGCCAAAACGCGCCAGCGTTCACTCTTTAGAAACATTTCATGATGATTTACCTCCTCTAAGAAGTTGAATAATCCTCTCCTTAGTTTCAATTGGAGCCATGATTTATGTCAGTCTGCTTGCTGCAAGAAGTCTCCATGGTGTCATCACTCCTTTTTAAGTGCAGAGTAATGAGCAGGTATAAAATGATGCAGGTGTTGATTTTTGGGCAGAGGGTGGGCAATTCGTTGGTCATTCACCAGCGGCCGCCCCGCCAGTCTGTCGTCATCAGTCCGCCATTATTTCACACCGGCCCAGTCCATCAGTTGTCAGTCATTGTCATTGTTATTTGGACCGCGCTTTGATCACCATTTAATTATATTTGAGAACTGTCAGTTAAAAGAGAAAAAAAAGGTTAACAGTTCTCCAACATGTGATCACTGTAATTATTATTATTATTTTTTTTTTTACTGTTGGTCTTAAAATAGATCTGCAATTTAGCGATGATAGAAGTGTGGTGAAAATAATGATGATGGAGTGACAGATTAAATGACTGACAGACTGTAGCAGACTAGCCGCTGGCCAATGACGACTGACGGATAAATTGCCCACCTGTGGTTTTGGGAACGGATGTTTTCAGCATGACTGCATTTTTTTCCCCTCAAAATTCAATGATTCCATTTTTTTCTCCTCTGCATGGTCTAAAAATGTAACTCTTATTCTTACCACATTTTTTCTTGATTTCTTAGTGTTCCCTAAATTTGTTGTCATGTCTGTGATCTGCTTTTTTTTCTACAATGCTTAAACAACTGAATGAACATTCTCTAAGACTTTTGATTCCATTATTTTTTTTCCAAGAGTTGTAGATGACAGAGTAAGACTGAAATTTACAGTGACCGGGATCATCGATATCTAAAGCCGGGATACTAAAATTGTAATCTTGCTATCGCAGCGTGCATCATGTCAATCATGTTTGTTGCTCGCTGAAGGTAAATGTAAACAAACTAATACAATTTTCTAACAAACAGTCGTTGGCAAGTAATAAACAAACAGAAGATTTGATCCAATTCTGCTGTCCCATTTAGTCCTTTCTCTTGATGCAATTTACTTCATAGTGCCGACTTTCGTCCCTCTCCATATGCCCTCCGGGTTGCATTCTTCGTCGAGTGGACATTGAACGGCTTAATGCTGTCACTTGCATTGTCCTTTTCTACCTTCGCTACTCAAAAGCACTTCACACCCTCACCTCATTTACCTCCTGATGACTCTGCATCAGGAGCAACTGGGGATTCAGTATCTTGTGCAAGGACACATGGTCAGAACGGCCAGGAATCGAACCCCCAACCTCCAGGTTGGGAGACGACCACTCTAACACTGATCCATCCCGCCCGGTGAAGCTCTTCATGATTGGAGCAATGTAGACAAGTGATGTGACACGGTTCGGCAAACCAGATGGGATGCGGATCCCACAGACGCAGAATCAGATAAATCACAAAACAACAAAATTTACTGACCGACAACGTGTAAACAGAAATTTGCTGGCAACAAAGCGCCAAAGAAATCCAAGAAACAAAAGATGCTTGAAAAAGGCAAGATCAATTTGAAATTTGAAAATACACAAAATGAAATGACAAAAGTAGAAATATGTGAAACTTAAATCAGAGAATGTTAATTAATGAGCAAACCAAAATACAGCGATCCCTCGTTTATTGCGGGGGTTACGTTCCAAAAAGAACCAGTGATAAGTGAAATCCGTGAAGTAGGATTAATTTTTTTTAAAAAGCAAAAAAATGTGAGGGGGACGAAATTTCCCTCTCACATTTGAAACATACAGCACATTTGACAATAAAGTTGTACTTGGTACTTGATAGTCAGCTTTATTTTTTACAGTTATACAATACTGAACTATTTATACAATGCAGAGGCGATTGCTCTAAGACTGCAAGGGAAGCTCAGCTTCTCCTAAAATGTCAAAAAGTAAGCGATCAAATATATGTGTGTGCGTACAATTGTGTGGACATGTCATTGACTAAATATGCGCTACAACGTGCTCAACTTTTGTTCCGAATCAGCTTCTTATTACTGGTTACGACGCGACTCTCTTCTCATTCATTCCCGCAGCTTCACTGTGCTTTAAACTGTGTGGACGCTGAGCGTCGACCGCGCAGACGCTGGGCGTCGAGAGAGTTCAGGGGAGGTTGTCCCAATGCACTGAAACGAGACGAGTCATTGGATAAATGCTGGTTTTGTCCCGCCCATCGGACGCTCAGCGTCTCTGGGAGTCTATGAACAGTGGGCATTTATAGGCTGGCCAGGAAGCTCAGCATGATGATTGGATGATCTGTCCGAGGCTGAATCTCTCTTTTGGATTGACAGTGAAATGAGCCAATCACCGATCTTATGGTGAAGGCAACCTTTTCATTTTTTTGAAAAAGAACGGCGAGTAGAATTCACGTATAAATAAACGGGCACATTTTATGACGTAGGCCAAAATTGAGCTTCCCCTCCTTGACAGACCAGCATCCGCCACTGATACAATGAAACCAAAGACCAAAAATTTGCAAAGGTAAATTTGGCAAGCTGTACAGAGACAAGGTGCGGAGACTGTTCACGTCGGTCAGTGCCTTAGCCAATAAGGATGCAGAACGCAATTCACTGTTTAAAAGCATTTTAAAAAATGCATTTAAAAAATCCGTGAAACAGCAAAGCCACGGAAAGTGAACCGCGTTAGAGCGAGGGATCACTGTACTTAAAAAAAAAGAATCTATCGGAACAAGAGTAACTAAAAACAGGAAGGAAACGTCTAGAAAATATCTCTTGAGCATAAACGGTAAGCAAGGTCAGTAATCTGACAGCAACTAAGCAGCTAGCTGAATACATGCTAATGCTTGATTGGGAACAAGACATAGGTGCACCTGCTGAAGAGGCACGCCCTGCACGGCAAAAACAAAACACAGCCAGAGCCAAAACATGACATGATGAGAGTCAAATAGCGCCTGTGCTCATGGCGTAAATTTTGTAGACCGGCTATTCACTTCTGTTACATTTCATTTACAAATGACTTTGTAACCCTTTCCAGAGTGATCGATGATTGTGGTTTTTTGTTGCAGCTTCTTGAAATCTTCCAACTTCATTTTGTCAGACAGGTTCTACGTGAGTGATTTCTTGAGTGAGCATGTCCAGAGGTAAGCTACAAACTAGCGGGAAAACTGCCAAAAGTAAGAATTTGAGAAGGAAAATAATTTTTCTGCATTGCACTTGTTATGCAGAACTAGAACACAATTTTCCCCTACATTTGGTGATGTGTGCCCGGCATCCGCAACTCACATGGATGCACACAAACTGAAGCATTGGGAATCGCGGGGAGAATCGGCTTAACCAACGGCAGCTTTGTGGTAGCGCGGTTCTGTTTTCAGGGGTGATTAAACTCTGCTCAGACTGCAGCTGGCAGGGAATCTCAAGAGTCTCCAGAAGTCTCCAATGACACCAGAAAAGTCACTAGATTTGTTGCTAGTCACATTTTGTGAAGAGAGCCACTAAGAGTCAATGCACTTCATAGTTGCAAGTTGACAACTGGACCGCACTTGATTTTACGACTCATAGAGTGCACACACCTGACAGGGGGGGGGGGGGGGGGTGTGTGAGCAGCAACGTAGGCTAATTTTGGAGAGTGTCAAACATGCGGTAAAAATAACGATTTCCTAATTCTTGATCCTTCGAGTAATGTCACAGACATATTAAAACTGGGGAAAATGTTTATTATCTCAATTAAGCGACTAAAGGCATTTGGCAAAGCAAATTCTCAGTCATAGGATGTTTGTTTTACTGCTAGCATGGTCAGTATAGTCAGTGGATAACCATGTGTAACATTACGCTACGTTTACACTGCGCTCCTGACAAACCAAGATGGTCGTGAGACAAGGCGGTTGGGGGGATGCCAAATGTGACCAGCTGTGATTGCCTTTCCATCTCTTGTACACACAAAAAAATACAGTTTAAAAATTTATTGGTGACTGATAAAGGTAGTGAGACATCAATTGTGATTTATTATTACAAACACGCCGGCTTCATAACGCTTGTAAAATATCGCCCTCTGGGGTCACAAATTCTGTCGAAATCTCGATTACTCTGTTAACGGAAGTGCCCTTCTCTTTTGCTGTCAAACTCTCAAACGCATGCTGAGTGACATTGACACATGGGGGTCACAAAATGTTGACGAGTCGCAGATTTTGTCATCACTCCACCTAGCTGGTGTGTTATGCCCGATTATGTACCCTCAGGTTTAGTCGCATTCCTCCCATTTTACTATGGCTGACAAGGTTTCTCGCACACCGTGACTACTGTGACACATCATTTGACATTTTAAAGATCTTGGCGGGCATGCACGGCAGTCACAGACTGTCATATTTGCCCTCTCGCATTGTCTCATGACAAGCCACGGTGGCCTGAAATTGGTCAGGCAAACAAGGTAAATGTAATTTTAGAATTCAATAATTGCTATGGCCGTCACGACTTTTTATAGATCTACAAAGACACATTGCAGCTCTTTCTGATCTTTTCTGTACTTCTCCATCAACACCCTCAAAGCAAATCATGCACCTGTGGTACTCTTCCAAGGTATCCAACCATACTCCTGCTCACAAATTTTCGCCTGTCCTGAGTCTAGCGTCCATCACTTTTGCCATAACATTATTGTGTGACTCATCCACTTGATCCCTCTATAGTCTCCACAACTCTGCTCTTACAAATGGGCATCAGTACATGGTTCCTCCATTCCCGGACATCGTCACATCCCCTACAATTCCATTGAAAAAGTCTGGTTAAAAACTCCACAAACACCTCTCCTGCTCCAATACAGTGTGTCATCAGGACCAACCGCATTTCCATTTTTCACCCTTTGTAGTGTCTTTCTAATTTCTTCCTTACTAAATAAATAGCTACTGTACTTATTTCCATGATCCATTATGATACCATGATAAAACTTAGCAAGACCTAACAACACTTCAATATAAGACAAAAGTGGCCAAAATGTTTTGGGTGAACAGAACAGTGCTGTTGTGTTTGCAGGGAACATTGCACTGTAGAGATCGCTTTTACACACACACACACACACACACACACACACACAAAAGGATGGATTGTTTTCCTAACCCACTCACTAGGTAGATGTGGATTTTGAGCAGATTGTGGATTTTGTGTTACTTATTCTTATCTTAACCCTGCAGTTTGTGTTGAATATTGGATTTGGGCGGGCTGATGTTGGTGATGGCTGGGGTTGACCTCATGCTGGATCAAACTCTGGGTATAGATAACCCAGCTTTAGACCCATCGCTGAGTTCGCTATTTCACCCATTTTGGGTACTTTTAATTCAGCGGTTTTAGGATTGTGCTTCTGTATAATACATGCTTGTCACAGCATTCATGAAGTAAATGTTAGCTAAAAAGGCGTCATTTATCAAAGTCTGCACTCTAAAAACTGTTGGGTCAAAAATACCCCAAATTGGGTTAAAAAGGGATGATCTAACTTTTTGGGTTGCATAAATAACCCAGAAAACACAATTTTTGGGGGGTCATTTTGTGTTTTGTTGTGAGCATGATTATTCGGGCAAAAGTTAAATTATCTTTGGCCCTACAATAAACTACTGTGTCAGAATAATCGCGTTGGTTTTGAATTGACATGAAAAATGATAATACGTAATTTCAAACAGTTGAGGTTTTGATAAGTTGAGGTCAGAGAGCAGCTGATTCCATATCCATTTTGCTATGCTGTTTGTTTTAAAATGTTGGATACATCACCTGAGGATCAAAGACAGATTTTTTTTTTGTAATGATAATAAAATATGATTTCTATTTTTTTGCATTCAGCACATATCTGACCAACACATCTAATTTAAGTGAATGATGAGCATTCTTAATAAGAAAACCCACTCACTGATTCAGTGTTCCGATGAATCCCTTTTTTTTTTTTTTTAATCCTCACCTCATTGGCCAAGGAGAAGGGGATGACCAACGTCGCCACCAGTATGTCCGCTGAAGCCAGAGACACGAGGAAAAGATTTTGAGGAGCCCGCAAGGCACGGCTGGTAAAAACGGCCACCACAACCAGCACATTTCCCACAACTGTCACGAGGATGATGACTGTGACGACGAGCATGATGAGCACTGACGCTGCCTGGGAGTGCGGAGGCAGAGGAGCAGACCTTGACGAGGAAGAGGACACCTGACTAATATTCTCCAGAGGAGAAGTGGCGGGGAGCGTGGCCATTACAGGTGAGAGCACATCTGAGTCCATTCTTCTTAAATCAGAGTCTCTATTATTATTTTTTTTTTTTTTTACCCGACTGCCTTGAAATGAAACTGTCTCACGCCGGTTTGAGAAATGTAGGGGAAGAAAGCAAAATCATCTTCCCAAATAGAATACAAAAGAGGTCCATCATGGTAGTGGGACAGTTAGCAATTTAACAAACAATTTACATCTCAGTAATATAGATTCTAATTACATGCTTTAAATTTACATCTCAGTGATATAGAATTACATGTTTTAAATTCTCAGCCGTTTTGTCGGTATTGAAGGATTTGCATTAAGATTTTAAATACATTACAAAATCCAGATGCTGACTTACGAAGCTTGTACTTGTTACCAATATCACATACACACACGCACACACACTCACGCACACACAAACAACGGCATTTTTTTAAGTTGGAGTACAGCTGGGGTCCAAACATATGGACTGAAGAAAGCATCCCAAAAAAATCATTGGAAAGGAGTTCGAGATAAAATGCAAATAAGTAGGGGAAAAAATGGAGCAGGAAGAACTAGTAACGCGTAAATAAATAAAGCGAATGGTTGACGTGCTGAGTGAAAGTGCTGCCGCTCTCTGATGCTCCTCTGCTGGAATAAAGCAGGAGGAGGAGGAGAGGCTGAAATGAAAGAAGGAAAAAGAGGCGTGCGGTGAGGAGAGCGAGAGATGTTTGAGGAGAGTATTCGAACACCCAGGAAATGAGCAAAGAATGAGAGGGTAAGAGAGGAGGGTGGAATGACAAATCAAAGGAATCTGAGAGCAGAGGATGGCACAGCTAGGATGAAGGCAAAGAAGCCAAGAGGAAGGATTCATGGATCAGACACCAAAAAAAGGAAAAGAAAATAGGAGAGGTGACACGGAGGGAGGAGGGAGGACAAGTTAATGGGAAATAGAGGACCTAAGTAAGGAGCAGAGAGGGGAAATTAAATACCGTAACAGAAAAGTTGCATTGGGGAAGGTGCGGGTGACAGAATATGCGAATGAAGGACTTTTTCCATCCATCCATCATCCATCCAACCAATCATGTTCTAACTCTTATCCGGGTCCGGCATGGGATATCCATCCGGTGGGACATGCCCAGAACACCTCACCACAGAGGTGTCCAGGATGCATCCTAACCAGATGTTTGAGCTACCTCATCTGGCTCCTCTCAACGCGGAGGAGCAGCGGCTCAACTCAGAATCCCTCCCAGGTGATCGAGATACTCACCCTATCTTTGCCCTCACCCGTGAACAAGACCACAAGACATTTGAACTCCTCCACTTGGCTGCGAAACTGCTCCAGTGAGTGTTGGACGTTGAAGAAGTCAACGGTACCGCATCATCTGCAAAAAGCAGGGAAATTCTGTCCATAAAGGGTTAGGAACAGAATCGGGGACAAAATAACAGTACCACCATACTTCAGTCCTTTTTGAATAGCAATCTCAAGTCAGGTGCTGACTAGCTAACTGACTGGATGCCCATTATCACTGAAACGTTTGTGCGTGTGCGCACGAATGCGTGTGCGATACAAATAAGAGGTAATATCACCCGTATGTTCACTAGTGTGGGCTTGGCGTCTCCACAATCATTACACCTGTCTCACCTACACACCTGTCAGTCTTCACCTCGTCAGCCACACCCACCCCTTGCAGCATGAAGGCCAGTCTGAAGCGCCACGCGTTGCCAGTTCGTCAGCTAACTTCCCAGCTGTTATGTTTTATCATTTTATATTCGCTGCCGCCTAGCTGTTATGTTCAACCTTCCCCTACACCTCGATTTGGTTTCTCTGGCTGCTTTTGGTTCCTGCCTATTTGACCTGTCCCTCTTCATGACAATAAACCAGTTCTGAGTTCATTGTGTCTGTCTGTGGGTCCTGTGCTCATCTCAAACTAAGCTTCATGAAAATACCTTAAAAAATGTGAGGTTCGCAAGCTGAGCTGTGCTTGATCCTTACCTGAGCCCTGAGCACATGTGATGTCGTTTCCCGTCGACAGCAAGTGGCAAAATGTGTTTTTAGAGGTGTGGATTGTACACAAAAAATAAGACAAAATATTAACTTTTAACTGTTGAAAATTGTGCTGACTATTTTGGGCTTGGGCATCCAAATGACTAGCTACGACCCTGGACTTAGCAATCAAAGTGTGCTCATTCGCGGCCCGTTCTTTGACGATAGGAGGCATTACGGAGCTGCCAGTACTGTGAATTGCACCACACTTTGGCCGTCGAAACTTCAAACATGCGTTGCTGTAGTTTTACTGGTACTTCAATTAGGCAGAGATAGTCTCAGTCAAGCATCGGGGTTCTTTTTCCTGATCAGCTACAAGGGGATGATTTGCCAGATGAGTGGAAATCATGTATGTTGGACAACGCCGCATATCCAATTGACAGGTTGTCAAATACATCGTTTAACCTGTTTGAGCAATTTCAGATGTGATTATTTATTTATTTATTTTTATCCCGATTAAGGGTTACAGGCCTAAGGTTGTTGGCGTATACTGCTTGTCACCATGGTAATAAGTCCACAACTCAACGGTCATATAATTGACAGCGACCGAGCCCTCCCGCAGTGGTAATGTTCGCTTAGTAAGGTACATCAACATTAATATCACTGTAAAGAGGCTGCATGTAGGATCTGAGGCTCGGTCAAATTACGGTAAACAAGTGGGTGGCTTCCTGCGAGGTCTGTGTGACCTGAACATATGACAGGGCGCTTATTTCAGTCTGAAATGCTTCCACACATTAACCATTTTCTTTCATTTCTTTCTTGTTTTTCTTTCCACTCCTTCAACCTCACACACCAAATCTATTTTTCGATTTCTTTGTAAGAAGCAAATTGGAAAATGCATAATGCTAATACAGCTCAGGTTTGCTTATTTTTAATTTTTTAATGCGCTGTATGCATTTGCTGTGCACCGAGAGGGTGGGAGCAGTGCGCGCTTGCGCACGTACGAAGCTCGAAGGAACCACTGAATACAAACCATCAGATTAGTAAGCAGGATATGTGCCAACTACACACTGATGGGAAGAATGAAAAACATCTGGATTTAGCTTTCCCTGCGTACAAGGTAGGCTATGTCAGTACCGCAAATGCTTTTTTTTTTTCTTTTAACACACAGGGATTCAAATGTCAAGTATTTTCATTCATGGCGTTAACTGTATTTACTGGAAAACAAACACAAAACAGTATTTTTTCCATGTCAAAACACACATAAAAATCCAGTGGGGCAGACGGCGGCCGTGACGCATCCAAAACACCTCGCCGAATCAGGTAGCCAGACAAAATTAGCAATAAGGAATTGTGGGCAGAGAGCGAGCCAGGAGAAAACAGACAGACAGATCCGGAGGCCCAAGTGACGATGGATTCTTTACACCTTACATAAGCCAGCAGTCATCATTGCAGGCAACCCTTCGGGGACTCGGAAGAGAGAGAGAGGCCCAAAAAAAGCTGGAGACGAGACACTGAGGCAGAGCTTCAGAGACAATATCCAAAGATGGGGAGAGGCGCAGAAGATCAATGACCTCCGCTCTTCGGGGAGTTAATGGGCATGAAGAAAAACGCACAATCATCACAGAATTTGGATACTGTTACTGAACTTAGACAGACACTAACTTCCGAAAACCAAATCACATACTGTATGTGGCCAATAAAGCTAATCGTAAATTTTAATTGAAGAGGGCAGGTAATTGCACAATGCCTCAGCTGATAAAGAGAGGAGCTTTAGCAAATGGGCTCTCTGGGCTTTGGCAGCAGCGTTGTTTGATTTAGCCGTTATCACATACTGCCTTAAGGTTTGTTGAGGGGATAATGAAGACTTCTAAAGTGGATGTCGGGCCTACGCAAATACCAACTGTCTATCACAAACTGTTATAGAATACATTAACAAGCCTAACCTGTGGGTAGGAAGAGGGAATAGAGGGGAGAAACACTATTGGTTGTCAGATATTTTCTTCTTGAAACAAATGTCACGGGTCTCCGCAAATGACTTTCTATTCTCCCGGTGCTCTTTCACTAGAATCTTTGATTGAAATGCCTTTTATTACAATATTCATCCATCTCATTTCTGTCGTACATGTCCTCATTCAGGTGGCAGGCTAAGCAGAGAAGCCCGGACTTCCCTCTACCCAGCCACTTCTTCTCATCCTGTTCTTCCAAAGGGATCCTGAAGTGTTCCCCATTCAAGACACAATCTCTGCTGCATGCCCTGGCTGATCCCGGTTGCCGTGTTGGGAGTCACCAATGATGTTGTGGTACATTTGCCTGACTTTGGTGTGGGCGGTCTGGGTTCAATTCCCTGTCAGTGTGATAGTGTGAATGGTTATGTACACTGCAACTGACTGGAACCAATCCAGTGTGTTGTCTGCTGGGATAAGGTGCAGGTGCAGACGCTGCACCGATCTGATTGCTTGAGACATTTTTTACAGTTTTTTGCAGTGTCTGCAGGAAACCATTTATGTTGTTTGTATTTTAACAATGACTGGTGCATGCCAACAGTTGTCTCTTGAGTGACAGAAGATGATTGCAAGCAATTTGTGTAATTTCAGCACAAGTTACCCAAAACAGTTTTCTCCAAGCTGCATTTAGGTTATGCCCGGTCACCTCTTGCCGAGCCATGTTGATCATCCTCAGGCAAACAACGATATTGAAGTGCTGCTTCCAAAACTCATGAAGGGTAAGCTGAATGTTTTCTTTGATGTCGAAACACCTCTTGAAAAGGTGTTTCGCAGAGTTTCTTGAAGTCTGAAATGAGTTGTTGGCCCATGGGCTGGAGAATAGAGGTGGTGTTAGGTGGGAGGAACAACACCTTCATAAACGAGAACTCCTCCAGGATATCATCTTCGAGGCCAGGCGGGCGGGCAGTGGCATTCTCGAGAGCGAGGAGGCACTTGTTCTCCTCTAGATACCCCTTCACAGCAGGGCCAAAAACCAAATTGACCCACTCAACAAAAAAAAATTGACGCAGGCCTTGGCATCGGCCCTCCGTAGCACCTGAAGTCTTTCTTTTAATATTTTGTGAGTCTTGAATTCTCTGGGATTTTCGGAGTGGTACAACAGCAGGGGTTTGATTTTGTAATTCCCACTGGCATTGGCACAAAGGGCAAGCGTAAAGCGGTCCTTCATGGGCTTGTGGCCTGGCATTTCCCTCTCTTCTGCTGTGATGAAGGTATAGCGAGGCATCGTTTTCCAAAAAAGGCCCGTCTCACCGCATTTAAAAGCTTGCTGTGCAACGTAGCCTTCATTAATCACCAATTGTTTGAATTTTTACACAAATCCATCAGCCGCTTTGTGGTCGGCGCTGCTTGCCTCACCATGCCGAACAACAGAGTGAATTCCAGCCCTCCTTTTGAACTTCTCGAACCACCCACGCGATGCCTTGAACTCCCGGTGTTCTTTCGCCGACGTTCCTTCACCTGCATCCTCCTTCACGAGGCCATTAAAAATGATAGTTGCCTTTTCGCAAATTATGGCCTCGGTCACTGTTTCACTCACCATCTCTTTCTCCTTTATCCACACGAGTAACAACCTCTCCGTCTCATCGTTCACTGCCGACCTCCTCTTCGAAATTATTGCAAGGCCTTTAGAAGGAGTTATAGCTTTTATGGCTTCCTTTTGTTTTCATGTGGCGATTGTTGATACATTACGGCCATATTCTTTGGCGAGATCAACCAAAACACATCACTTTTTCATACGTTTCTATTATCTCTTGCTTTGTTTGTGTGGACAAAAAAATATATTTTCTTCTTATCTTTTCCTCTTTTCTCCATCACTTTCTTGGGGTCCATTGTGAAAACTGTAAAAGTTAATATATTTACATGAAGCTATCGTCACTCCTCATGACCCGAGGGGGCGAATGACGAGGACGCTACATAGACACAATATCTATCGATCCTCACAAATTGACACATATGTAGAGGTACCTCTTAGCCAATGGGATGCTAGGAAGATGCTCGGTAATAGCCAATAGCAGAGCAGCTATAAGCATGTTGCATTCAGGAAACTCGGAGCTGCGAGTAGCAGCCCATACTGTATTTTTACCTTTCGCAACTCGAACATTTCGTATGTTGAGATGTTCGTAAGTAGAGGTACCATTGTGTGTGTGTGTGTGTGCGTGTGTGTGTGTGTGTGTGTGTGTGTGTGTGTGTGTAAAGCAGTGGTGGTAACTCAGAGAATGAGAGCCAAATGATAACAGTGAGAAACTAAATTGGAATTCATAACACTGGATCCAGTATGAAAGCACTGCACAGCTAATGCCATCAATTAATCACATTAATAAAAGAGGGAAACTTGGGCATAGAATTAGAATAAGTAGTTTGACAGTTCAGATTCATCTTGTACCATTTCAGTCAGAACTTAAAGGTGAATCATTAATTTTATTTATTTAGTTTAACTAAAGTTTACCCAACTCATTCACTGACAGCCATTTTCAGATCCTCCTTTCACCCACCATGTGACATGACAAATGACATGTATGCTACAGAGACAGACCATAAAATAATATGCCATAGAAAAAGACTTGTGACATATATTCAGAATTGGCCAAATATTGTCTTGTTTGGAGACAGGAAAACTATTGCATTCTCAGTTTGTGTCAAACACTGTAATTTATGAAATCAAAAGGTAGTTTCTGTCCAGTGACGGTTGTTCAACAGACAATAAAAGTGATTTAAAGCAAAACTGTGTTGATCTCAACTGTCTGGGCCACAGAGCAGACGTCCTCCTCTTGTATGATCATTAGATCTCCTACCGTCTGCTGCCCCTGGACCACAATGCACTGCTCTGCACCTCCTGATATAACCACCTCCACCAGCTCCTCTCCTGTTCTTGAGTGCAAGTCATCTGAGGTGAGCAGCAGAGGGCCATAGCTTGGTATAGATGTATCGTCGGTGTGAACAAGTACAACTGTGTGCTGGGTGTCACTTGAAGCTTTTCCATCTGCCCCGGTAGCAGCTGTGGTCTCTGATCTACTTAAAGTTTTGCCTGTCCCACTTTCTTCTCCCTTTCTTCGTCCTCTTCTCTGTACTCTGTCATCCCCTTTCTTAGGTCTTCCTTTGACTGGCTTTGTGTGGTGAGAGTTTGCTGCTGCCAACTCTTGCATGACAGGTTTAGCCTTCTGTCTCAATCCTTCCTTGATCCCTTCCTGTGTTTCCTCCCGTGAATGGTGCTGCGCTTGGTGCCTCAGCAGACTTTGTCTCAGAGTGTAGGAAGCCCCGCAGTGGCAGCTGTGGGGCTTTTCTGTCACATGAGAAGATTTGATGTGTCTTCTCAGCTTGGTGGCCATAGTGTAGCCTAGCCCGACCCCAAAACAAAAAGCAAAAGAAAACGTTAGCGGGTAAACACAAACCCAACTCCAATTAAGTTGGGACGTTACATACATGAGAACAGAATACAATGATTTGAAAATCATGTTCAACCTATATTTAACCTTTTCATGCACCCTGTAACTTGACAACATGAAAAGCTGTCCACTGTTGTAACCGCTGTCCCTCAAAGGGTTAATTTGATACACCACAAAGATGAGGTATTTAATGGTCAAACTGATGAACTTCATTGTTTTTAGCAAATAATTATTACCTAGAATTGTACGGCTCCAAGGTGTAAAAAAGCCAGGATAATCATCATGTTTACCACTATGTAACGTCAGCTTTTCTTTTATCTACATTCAATAAACGTTTGTGAAGTGAGGACACTATTGTTAAAACTTTGTAGGTGGAACTATTTCCCATTCTTCCATGATGTAGAGCTTCACCTGTTCAACAGTCCAGGGTCTTTGTAGTCATATTTTACGCTTCATAATGTGGAACACATTTTCAACGGGAGACAGGTCTGGACTGCAGGCAAGCCCGTTTCCAAGCATTCAAAACAAGGCAGGAAGAAAAGGTTTTTTTTTTTTTTTTTTTTAATTAGACAATACTTTTAATAATATTGACAAGAATGCTATATTCTTTACGGCAACTTGAAGTAACTTTTAGTTTTAATAATTTAGGAGCTATTGTCGTAAAAAGCATTGATGGTCATACTGTAGTCATGATTGCAATATTCTGGATTATTGCACAAAAAATAAGAAATCTTACTTATGTTTCTGTAAATGTGTCTCTTTCCTTCCTTTTTCAACAGCAAAAGCTCTATATATGTGGGATTGGAGCAGAGTTTCCCCAAATTTCCCAGTTCAAAATGCAAACTAGATATGGGGACCTCACCAGAAACCTAATCCAAGGCTACATTTGTAATTTGTTCCGGGTGGCCACGGCAGCGCAGAGTGCTACGGCCTCTTCTTTCTCCACATTCAAGATTGGTTGAGGTTTCTCTCAGTGTATCATGATACCCATAACGGAAATGGCCGCTGAGTCCCGGAGGCTCAAAGGTGCGCTCCAGTTCGGCTTCTGGTCGAGCACTTATGCCAGGAAGTTACTTCCTGGGCTGTCACGTTCTAATTGTGGCAGTCACATTTCTCAAGTTCGTATGCATTCTGTTTTATAATATGGATGCCTTTTAATTTTATTGTCAATGTTTAGATAATTACAAGGTCATCACAGATATTTTTGTGAGGCCTTGCAAGTAAATGCAAGGTCTAAAATATCAATAAAGCCTTCTCAAGTGAAAAATACATTTGTTTGTTGTTGTTGTTGTTTTTTTTTTTTTTTGCCGATAACATAAATGTTTATGCAGCCAACATGCTAATTTATGGAAACATGGACCTGGCAATGTGGAGTAAAAATATTTTGATTGGCAAATCAGATGTGCGGCAACAAACTTAACTGCAGCTGACTTAGTGAGATAAACAAGGTTGGTTGGAGGGGAATTGGCTGGCATGGGCTTCATTGTCCCTGAACGTCTTAACATTGATCAAGCTCACTCTGTTTTTTGTGCGGACTTCTACTTTATGTGCTCACCTTTTTTACAAATAGGGCAACGATGGGGCCTGTCACCAGTATGCAATCTTTCGTGCGACTTGAGGGTATGTGGGTCCCTTAATGATTTCCCACAGTAACTACAGAGGAACACGCCTCCGGTGTGGGAAAGCCTGTGGCGACTAAGTTCAGGTTTCTGAGCGAATCTTTGGTCACAATCGGGGCAAGGATATGGCCTCTCCCCATTGTGAATCCTCAAATGGCTTGATAGGTTCCCTGAGAGAGACACAGACAGACAATCGGTAACAGACGACATTTGTTGATGAGGCTGGATATCCACAAATGTTAACATTTTTAGTTCATTTCATTTAAAGTATTCCATTGTATTTACACAACAGTAATATCGTCTTTATAAAAGATTGTTTTTCCTCTCAACACACAACACCGCGAAAATTTGATGCAGGTAGGTCCTCACTTCTTGAAATTGTTCGAGATCATAATTTGATAGGAAAATGCAAAAGTGAAAGAGGGCATTTATAAAATTATAGAGAATAAATTTAGGGCCTCCTAAGGCAAGCTATCCTCGACTACCTTCAACAGCACTTCACCATGGTATCAACAATGTGATGGTTCTGATCATATCATTTAGTTTGGCATTAATTTTATTACCGTACACATTTTTTTTATCCACATGTCCTTGAGTAATTACAGGCTTTAAGTGTTACCTTTTTGATTGAAACTTTTTCCACAGTACTGACACACATGTGATTTCTCTCCTGTGTGAAGTTTCATGTGATTCCTCAGAGAACCAGAGTTTGCCAGCAGCTTCGGACAGAGGGTACACTGTAACTGAGAGAGAAATCCCGAATCAAAACTATATTTTTTCCTCTTCATATAAGCTTTGCATTGAAAGTGCACAGCAGTCAGACTGCATGACAGTCACTTTTGAGATGGGAAATGGAAGATGTCTTCATTTGACTGACAAGTACGCAGAGTTCAACATTATTTCATTGGGGGTAAAAATAGTAATGAGTGCATAAAATTGAACACGTACCTTGGGAAGCTGTGGGTAAATCAATCTGCTGCAGTGAAGGAGGCGGTGGTTTCGCAGCGACGAGCGACGTTCGTATGCTTTTCCGCAGTGCTCACAGACATAAGACTTCTCTCCTGTGTGCACGACCAGGTGCTTATGGAGGTCCTGCTTCAGGTCGTAGGTCTCATCACAGTGAGGACAGGAAAACGGACATTCCCGATGTTGGCTCAACTATGGAGAGATCAGACCGTTGTGAATCGTTGTGTTGCATTTCTCCGGGTATTAAAGTTCCTCCCACATTCCAAAAACATGCATGAAAGGTGAATTGCGCACTCGAACTTGTCAGTAGGCATGACTGTGAGTGTGAATGGCTGTTTCCCAAAGTGTGCCCTGCAGTTGGCCAGTTCAGGCTGTCCCCTGCCAACTGCCTGAAGACAGCTGAGAGAGGCTCCAGCATGCCCCGCAACCCTTGTCAAGATAAGTGGTTCGGATAACGGATGGATGGATATTATGAGAACGTCCAAAAACAAAAGCAAAAACAACAAATTCAACATTTAGCACCAAAGCATTTCAGTATTTTTGTTCAGTTATTGTTTTAATTGAATTTGAACGGCAATGCCTTATTCAGATGCATTTCTGGATATAGCTAGATAAATACTGTAAAAAATCTATACGTATTTTTTAACAGTGTTCCCCCCCCCCCCAGAAATATTCACTATCACTGAAAAACCAGGATGTTTTTATTCCTGACATTAAGTATGAGGTATGAAAGACAAGTTTCAGGGACTACGAGTTTTCCCCTTCGATGTGGGGCTGACGATCAACCAGCACATCTCCCAAAAAATCTTGCAGTGTCTGCTCTGTTCAGTACGGGAGATGAGCCAAGAGTTTGTGGCTGCTTCACCACGATAACTGCTTATGATGCCCTTGAGCATCCAGCAGTTCCTTGCCAAGAAGCACACTGCTGTACAGGTGCAACCTCCCGACTGGCCCCATCTGACTCTGTGATTTTGTTTTCCCCTCTTTCCCAAGCGCAACAGGGTCATCAAAGAGACCCGCTATGAAGATCTGAGTGACATCAAGATGGCCGTGATGATGTAGCTGAGGTGTTTTCCGGAAGAATCCTTTCACGGGTGCATTAAAGTGTGGCAGGAAAAGATGGCAAAGTGCGTGAAATTATAGGGTGATTACATTCAAAGGGAAAACTTGTAAGTTGGATTTCAAATATATTTTTTGTGACACCAGTACTGAAGCTTTTCTGACACACCTTGTGCAATGTCCTGAAATACTGTGGATGTGCCGAATGTTTGAGCCAGTGGGTGCACTATTTCGACCACAAGCCATTTTTTTGGATACTTTTGTCAGTACATGATGACTAAGTGTGAAAAAAAAAAGTCCAAGAAGGACAACACTGGATAAGGCAGTACGATTAAGAAGCTTGTATTGATTCAATTTCAACTTCAGATGCATTTTCTGTGGTGTTTGAATTTCACATTACTGGAAATAAAATGTCATAATATTCAACTGAAAAGCAATCGTTGTTGTTTTTTTTCTTCAATAATAGCTTTTAGAAATAATTTGTTTTATAAAAAGATGCATTTAGCTGAATCCTACCTGGTGGGCCAGAAAGGTCTCTGCAGAGGTACAGTTTTGGCCACCGTCCAGAAAGGTGAAGGGCTTTGTCTCTGTGTGACTAAACTGATGTTTCCTCAAGTGGGCAATCTGAAAGAACTTCTTCCCGCACTCGGAACACCTGTAGCGCCTCTCTCTCACTTCTGGGCACCACGTGCGAGCTTCAACTGTCCCATTTTCTGCTCTGACAGCCACAGCATCAGAATGTGATGTTGCCATGGAAACCTCCGCTTCTGCAGAGGACTCTGAAACCTGCGTGAGACTCTCCTGCATGTCTGTTTGTCTGTCTGGGTGTGAGTGGACAGAGAGTTTTTTTACACGGCTGGTCTGACAGTGAACCTGTCGTGGTTTAGCAGCCAGACGAGGGCTACAGCGGACAGGGCGAGCTGGGAGACTTAGAATTCTCTGCTTATCAGGAGAGTTCAACATTGACAGAGTGTCAACTGCATCCATGACAAGGCCGGTACTGATGTTGGGGCCATTTGATGTCAAAACAATATTGTCCACTTTCGCTGTCGTGTTAACTGCAGTGCTCCTTTCCTTCTGTTTGCCTCTGTTAGGACCAAAGGAGCGGTCATGAGGTTCCTTCTTTTGTCTTTCCTCTTTATCAGTCTTGTCATGTATTTTAATTTCCTCAGTCGTCTGCGGGTTGGGCACAGCCACTTCTGGATCCCTTAATTGTTCCACTGGGTAATCTGAAAATACGGTTTGAAATTGTTATTTGGTTGGAAATTACGAGCTAATTGAAAACCCATGGAGCATTTGCATCTGTCAGTGAGTCCAAAAATGTGCCACAGATGCACTACACTAATCGCAAGGTGTAATTTGGTGTCTTGGAGATGAAGAACTGCCTCCAGGATGAGCAGTGGCTCATTTGCATTGGACCAGAGCGCCCTCTTAAAACAGGCTGAACCCAGCGAGGCAAAAAAAAAAAAAAAAAAAAAAGACGAAAATAGAAAAAAAGAAATTCTGATCCTGAAATTACGAGGATTGTCAGACTGCATGTTTGATGTTAGAGTGCCGAATAAAGCGGCAAATAAATGAAGACCATTTAGATTTTGACCTTTGGTGTGTGTGTATGTTCTTCCAATTAGTTTTATTTTGTCATGAATCTACCTCCACAACAAAACAACCAAAGCAAATTTCCCTCTAGCAGTAACTGTTCATTACTGTATTTTTGTATCCCATCATTTTTTGAGAGATGCTTTTGATTATTCCTGATGTTAAAACAGGCATGTTATAAAAACAAGGAGTTCATAATATGAGCTTGGTTTTTGGTGCGAGATAATGCGGGAGATTTTAGTGCATCCTTTAGAACAGACATGTCCAGCTCCGGGCCTGGAGGGCCACTGTCCTGCCTGTTTTCCATTTCTGCCGGCTGCAACACACCTGATTCAGGTGATCAGCTCCTCAGCCAGCTCTGAAGCAGCATTAGAACGATTCTGAAGATTTGAATCCGGTATGTTGCTCCTGGGAGAGCTGGAAAACAGGTAGGACAGCGGCCCTTGAGGACCGATTTTGGACACCTCTGTTTTAGAACGTCTCATCACTCCCCCCACAGAAAAGAACCCTCGAACCAGATAAAATAAAGGATTAGTGGAATGGGGGTAGCACGTTGGGCGACTGGTTATCACGTCCGCCGCACAATGCGGAGGAACAGGATTCAATTACGGCTCTAGCCTTCCTGTGTGGAGTTTGCGTGTTCTCCCCGGGCCTGCGTGGGTTTTCTCCGGGTACGCCGCTTTCCTCCCACATTCCAAAAATATGCACGGCAGGTTAATGGAAGACTCTAAATTGTCCCTCGGTGTGATTGTGAGCGCGAATGGTTGTTCGTCTGTGTGCAATCTAATAATAATAATAATAATAATAATATATTTTATTTATAAGCGCCTTTCAAGACACCCAAGGACACTTTACAATAACAAAAAACACAAAACAATACGGGTTGAGCAGCGGCAGCCAAAACGCGCCAGCGTTCACTCAACCCGAAAGTCAGAAAGAAACAAGGGAGGGAGAGGGGGAGAAAAAAAACCCACGCTCGAACTACCCTCATTTGAGGATAATTTGAGTGAGGCAAAAAAATCCTGCACAAGCATATGACAGTTACAACAGGTCACAAGACATAAACAATGAAGACGGTGAAACAAGGGAATGTATGAGGGAGGGGGTGATGGTGGGGGACTAGCTTGGCTCGTGACAAGACTTTTTTTAAATTTTTTTTTTAGATAAGCACATTCTCGTGATTTATGTCCAGTCTGAACTGGCAACAGTTCCCCTTTCATTTGGTCTTCTGTTTGCCGATACAACTCAACATCAGGAGATGCTTGTTTCATCCATTGACTGCCGTTCCTCTTTACTCGCAGTCATTTTCGGATTCTTCAAGTAATCCACTAGCCTACCCGAATAGGTCAAATTGAGCTCACTGACAGTCAACTCCAGTAATTGTGCGCGTGTGTGTGTGTGTGTGTGTGTGTGTGTGTGTGTGTGTGTGTGTGTGTGTGTGTGTGTGCGTGTGTGTGTGTGTGTAATTTTGTGTTTGGCAGATATGATTCAGTTTTCAAATACCGGTCGTCGTTTTCACCTCAGAATACCACAGACATTTTAGATACCTGATGAGAAAATATCATCTGCAGACAAATATTTCTTATCATTTGAGTCAATTTGTGAAGTATGAATTTACTGAAACTATGATCATATTACTGCCTTCACAGCAATTCCATGAACCATACAAAAGCATATGGACTTGCAGCGTTAAGATGACAGAGTAGAATTGTGTTGTTCTGACTAAAGTCAGTAGACAGCTGTGGCCAGATGTTTACACATTGTTACTTTGGGGCATGAAAGGCCAATTTATTTAGAGTGTTTGTTTCACGGCCACTAAGGCGAAGCCAAATGTCTTGTCACTCCAATCAACACTGTGTAGTTTCCAGTTACCTCTTTGCTGTCCTTCAGAGATGTTCTGTGCATCAAGTCTCTTTCTTGCATCCTTAGCTCCATCAGTTTCATCACCCAACAGCAGTTCCGTTCCCGGCTGAATCTCATGACACACGCGCAAACACAGACTCACACATATGCCCACACACATCTCCGCACACATACATTGCACTGCTACATTGTGCGCAGCTTTGCTTTGCACCTGGCAGGCAAAGCTGTGGAAGACAAAAGCAACAGATTGTTTTTTTATTTGTTTGTTTGAAATCTACAAATGGGTGCTTATACTGCAAATGGAGTGCGGGGAAATTTTTGTTTCTGGGTATGCACCTGTGCTCAAATGCAAATTACTGGGAAGAAAAAAAAACATGACATCACCCCTGTATGTGCACTGAGAGGAAGAAAGCTGCATTATGGCATTCTGTATACTGACAATCTTTATTGTGAATTAAAATCATGCTGCTGTTTGCCCTGGTTATACTCTCGAGCTGTGCATGACTACTGATGAATCACTTAATAATTAAGTCATTGTTCGGAATCGCTTTGTGTGGAATTGTAATCGTTGACATACACGAAATGATTGATTGAATCTGAAGTCATTAAGGCAAAATGGAGTACACCGCTTGGCTGTGATTAGCAGTAGCTTTAGGGCTGGACGATTAATCAAAATGTAATCATGATTTAGTAATCATAATTTCAATCTCAATCAAAACAATCATGATTGTTATTTTTCACAAAATTGTCAAGCCCTATGATTTAGTGACTCCATTTTAGTCTCATTGAGAATGAAGTCTAAAGAAGGACATTACATCAGCTTTGGGAAATTAAGTAGTTCAGGACATTCAGAGAAATCTTCACCACAAAATGATCATTACTTCTTCCCATGGATGATCATTGCTGTTTTGTCAAATGCCCTGTGCAACACTTTGTCATGTACAGCTACATCTTTGGTTTTACAATAAAAGACTGCATCTACAGTAAATTCAAACATCGTAGACTGGACACATGATGAAAAGTGATTTTTTTAAGGGTTACAATTAAAACTACAGTGATCCCTCGCTATTTCACGGTTCGTTTATCACGACTTCAGTGCATCGTGGATTTTTTCAAACATATTCATAAAAAATAAAATAAAATAAAAATTCCCCCCCATATACATGGAGTACAGTTCTGTATTTGTTGCTCTATGTGACTCGTCGTTGTTTTGCAGCTTCTCGCAGATCGTTTTGCGGACTTAAAAAAAAAAAGTTAATTTTTATTTTTATTTTTTTACCTGTATATGTTTATTGGTCGCTACTTCGCGGATTTTCGTTTCTCGCGGGTGGTTTTGGTCCCCATTAACCGCGATAAACGAGGGATTATTGTACTTTAAATGGTGAACTATACTGTGAAGCTGAGAAAAAAAAAACCTGTTGGTGTGAAAACCAGTTCACCTGATCCAGACAGCTTGGCGCCATGGAAAATCTTTGTTCTCTGCTATTTGCGTAGGTGCCTTAAAAACAAAAGAAAAGCCAAAAGTCAATAGAAAATGTGAATTCATTGCACGCACGAACACAGGCTTGTCAAAATGTAAATTACAATGCACACTTCCTCTCTCTAAATGTTCAGAGATGCGATGTTGCAGTTCATATCTGACTCAGAATGGCCAAAAGCACCCACAAAATGCCAGAAATAGGAGCACACAGGAGGGTTGAACTGTAATAGTCGATTGTTTGCTGCACCATTTTATGCAGGGTGATAATTTTTTATCTCTGTCTCTTTTATTCTCCAATTTTAGAGAAGAAAAAGGATTGACTATGTATCCACGGGGCATGGTTTTAATTAGCAATTGTTTTATCGTGGACTTTAATACTTATCCATCCAAGACCTCGAGAGAAATTGTTGCTGCAGGTGGATGGTAAATCATTGTGAAGATTTAAAGGCCCACAGTTACAGTGAATCAAAATTGAAAGCTGAATTGAAGGCGATGTGTCCAGTTCATTTCGTTTTGATAACAGTTCATGCTTTAGCATCTCTAATCTAAATCATACAACTGGATGAATTTACGATTACCACTTTTTTTTTGTTTGTTTTGGGCTACCACGATTCTGGCCAAAGTATAGTACATCTTCCACATTTGCCAGGAAAATTACAAAACATAAATTAGACAGAACAATACCTTGTACAAGCCCAATTCCAATGAAGTTGGGATGTTAAATAAAACAAAGATTTCCAAATCATCCATCCATCCATCCACTTCCGATCCACTTTATTCTCACAAGGATCGCGGGGGGTGCCCATTCCAGCCATCTTCGGGTAGTAGGCGGGGGACACTCTGAAACCAGTTGCCAGCCAATCACAGGGCACACAGAGACAAACAACCATTCACGTTCACACTCACACCTAGGGACAATTTAGACTGTTCAATCAGCCTGCCATGCATGATTTTGAAATGTGGGAGGAAACCGGAGTACCCGGAGAAAACCACGCAGGCACCGGGAGAACATACAAACTCCACACAGGAAAGGCCAGAACTGGAATCGAACCCAGTACCTCTGCACTGTGAGGTTGACACCCTAACCACTGGACCACTGGGTCGCGATTTCCAAATCATGTTCAACCTATATTTAATTGAATACTCTACACAGACAAGATATTTAATGTTCAAAATGATCAAGTACTGTTTTTAGCAAACAATCATAAACTGAGAGTTTTATGGCTGCAACACGTTCCAAAAGAGCTGTGACAAACTCACGTTTACCACTTTGTTTTGTCACTGAATCAAGACGGCGTCGTTGGCAGCCATCTGCGAGAGCTCTGCTTTTTCGTTGTTTTTTGTTTCTTGTTCTGTCATTATCTTGTTTGTTGTGTTTCGTATGGACCCGTTGGGGACTGTTTTCAGCATTTTGGCCACGACATTAATTGAAGAGGAAGAATATCAAACTTTGCACAACAAAATAGCAGTGTGAGAAAAACTACTTGCAAAACATAACCAGAAATGGCTGACAGTTCGGTAGGCCAGGAGGAGTTGCCTATAAGCTTTATAAGCTCTCGTGTGTGTGTGTGTGTGGGTGGGTGGGTGTGTGGGTGTGTGGGTGAGCGTGTGTGTGTACACATTCCATACACGTTTTTTTAAATTGCTGATCTCAAAATTGTCCATTAACATGAATACAAAGACAATTTAAAAGCACTATTTTGCTCTTTAAACAAATACATCCAAATCACACTCATTGCATCGATTCTTCCTTGAAAGTTCCCATTTTCTTTGTTTTAAATGTGCATGCAACGTACCCTCTCTTCTTTTGTGCTGTCTGTTGGATGGATGGATTCCATAGTCATGGTAAGGTCTGAGGGAGTTAGTGGGTCAGTCTCAAACTTCTGTACCCATTCTGGTTGACCTTCCCTCCTCAGCAGTTCTCCAACCCGCAGAGCTCGACCAACCCACCACAGTCCAAGTCTTCCCTTACATGACATTGAAGGCCCCACAGCGAAGCCAGGGGGTACTAACGAAGAGAGAAATGAAGTCAGAGCAGTTGGAATGGAAGGAGCTAGAGAGGAGGCCATCGTCCTATAACAAAAAAGGGAGATAAACAAGTCACTTAATTGATTAACAGAATTTAACATCATATTAACCAACTTACATTTTGGTTTCAATCCTAATCACGTATCATAATGCCATAGTGTGATACAAAGTTATGTGTCTGTAGTTTATGGTGGCTAATGGTAGCGTAGAATTGCAGAGCATAATAATGAGAGCAGTATCAAATATTTTGGTTATCTGAGGTAGTTACATCAGAGTAAAAAGTATGAGGAATTAGGGTTGTACAATATGTCAAAGAATTATCAGCATCATGTCAATGGCATATGAAACATGCATGTCACAAAGATGTGTGAAAAATCCATCATGGAATTATATAGTTTAATCTGACATCGAGCAATCAGATGCAACTTTACCTAGGCCATCCAATAGGAAAAAAATATCTATGAGCAGTACGAACACAAAAAACGTAATTAGATTTAAGAATACATCGAGGAAACTTATTTTTCCGCTTTAAAAAATATTTCATTTGAAAATAAATTACTTTAGGCACTTTGATATCAATATAACAATACAATATTGAACACCCACATCACGTTTTTCCGAATTCGTCCAGCCCTATATGGAATGTGCTAAACCAATGCAAATTAAAAGCACACTAATAAACATGTCAAATCAGTATGTAATTAATCCATACTCTTTGTCAGTGTCAATAAAAACTGAGCATTGTTGTATCAGCTCTTGTATTGGGTCACATTAGGTCATAATGTAGGTGTTAATGTAGATTTTCAGTGTAACTTGAACAAAGTGTTCAACCTTACAACCATTGGTTTTGTAAATATCTGATTTTCTTAATTGATTCTATTATTTTTCTTTACTCAAGAAGATAAACGTAAACTATACGGTGCTTTATGTTCTGTTGCTCTTCTCACGACCAGTGTGATTACATACGTTAGTTTAAAAATACACGCACACCAGAGATGTTTAAATTTGTAGACGAGCGACAGAATTTTGCCCTATGCTAGCATTATTAGCTGCCTGGCTAGTGACACTCGGTGACAAACACCAGCATCGATGTTACACAATAAGAAAAGAACAACAAGGTGGAGACTTGGAGATCAAAGTATACTGATTATATCTACCATCGAAATTCTTCCAATATGTATGGTGAAGAGTCTAACGTTATCCAGAGGCAAAATAGCCAAATGTCCGCATCGCTATTGGTCCGGCTGGAAATGTGTGCCTTACGTCTTAGAGTTCCTCTCATACAACTGTTGTGTTATATTCTTGTGTATAAGCAGGGGTGGGCAATTATTTTCCCGGGGGGGGGGGGGGGGGGGCAAATGAGAAGCAGAAAATATTGTGGAGGGCCGTGCCAAAAGTTAGAAGTAGAAAATAAAGAAGATAGCACAATGTCTTTGTATGCCAGGAATAATGTAACATTCTCCTCCACCATCACACTCAGCACGGTTCTCCTCAAGGATGTGTACTGAGCCCCCTGTTGTTCACGCTCTACACATTTGACTGCTCTCCGTCTCTTATTAGCGGTCCAGTTTGCGGAATGTTTTTAACATGATAACAATCAAACCATTCTAGGAAATGTTTATTTACCCGAGCCACAAGCAATTCACTCTGAGCATGGAAATTGCCAGAATCGGACTGAGTAATAATCGCTTCCTTGTTTTTCAAAGTCTCGTAGATTTGAGTCTTTCCGACTCCAGGCGTCTCCTGAATGTTTCATACTTTGTTACCCGCTTCGTTTAATCAGATACTGTACATATCACTTTGCCTTCCATGGTCATTACTCTCTCCCTCTTTCTTCGTCTTCCCCTCCCTCCCTGTGCTCTGCAAGTTGAAGTAACTCCGCCACCTGGTGTTGAAATACCTGTCATTACAAGTCCAAACGAAATGAATGCAATCAAACCTAAATTGTGCACCAATCTTCGGCGGGCTGGATTAAAAAGACAAACGGGCCGGATCCGGCCCGCGGGCCGTAGTTTGCCCACCACTGCGTTATGACAAAAAAGTGCTCTTTTCCCCCGTTGTCCGTAAGTGTTTTATACATTTATGAAAATGATTGATTCTCATGGGAGAATTTCGCATGTGTATAATTTTACTTATGTTTTTTGTTTGTTTGTTTGTTTGTTTGTTTTTTAATGAGAGGCGGAGTGTGCCGTTATGACGTCCCCACTGGCGGGGCGGGGAGAACCAAAAAGCAAGCACCGGCAGTCAGCGTGAGAAAGTGGAGCTGCTGTGCTCATTAACAAGCGTGAATGTCCTGCAAGGGTCACGGGGGTGCTGCAGCCTATCCCAGCTGCTTACGGGCAGTAGGCGGGGTCCACCCTGAACTGGTTGCCAGCCAATTGCAGGGAACTCGTAGACAAACAATCATCCACGCTCACACTCACATTTTGGGACGATTTTGAGTCTTCCATTAACCTACCATGCATGTTTTCAGAAAGTGGAGTACCTGAAGAAAACCCCCGCAGGCACGGGAGAACATGCAAACTTCTCACCTCCATATTGATTGTTGCATGTTTTTCCAATATAATGAAGCCTTATTTTAAAATTATTAGAGTAATGTCTGAGATCTTTGAGTATAATTTCAGTTTTTCAAGACCGAGTGTCCTCTTTTTTGGAAATTAAAATATGGTCACCCTAGTATACGTGAATAAATAACCAATACACACTACATATTGTGTGTGTGTGTATATACAGTATATATTATTTCCATTTTTTAAATGTACATTTGTTACAGAAGAGAAAAAATACATAACAGATGTTGGTTTCATCATTAGAGAACGGTAACAGTTTCATGTTGCGAAAGAAACATGTTTTGTATTTACAGCATCTTTTAACTGCAAGTGTATAACATGCTTCAAACAGAAGTTTCTCATGGGTCTTAGGGATTGCAGACAGTGAAATGGTGTTTGTGGAGTCGAGACTGGGGTGGAAAAAAAGTGCTTGAAAGCTCTGCACTGAGCTACAAGGCAAACAGTGATGTCATGTGTAAGCCACCCACCCCATTTGGAGAAATAAAAAAAATAAGCGTCACTATTATTTTTCTGAGTCAGTGTAACCAGTACATTCTGTTTACCTCAATGCACGCAGCTCTCTGAAACTTTGACAAAATGAGATCTGTGTTTTTGTGGTTTGAAGATCAGAGAGGTGCTTCACCTGGGATGATGAAAACATCTTCTCAGTGTGATGATTCTGCGAACTTATTTTCGAGTAAAATCAATATTTTTCTATGGGTGCTAATATTCCTATGAAAAGCATTTTACACAAATATATTTCTATGATTAAAAAAATGAACATCCAAAGTATGTATTTTTACTTGATGTTTATGTTCTGAAAAATATACATTATGTGTGAGATTCACACTATACAATGCCAGGCATTTGGTTTTTAATGAGGATTAGGACAAATGTCGCTATGGTCACTGAAAAAAACAATTGTGTTTTGATTCAATGTAAGGTTGGAAGTATGTCATACATTTACATCTAAACTTAAAAAGTTCATGTGCCTGTATGAGTAGACATGAGCCTGAGTTCCTAAACTTCTTTTTTCATCAAAAGTACACAATAGCTTTCCTCTGAATGATAAGACATTTGTCTTATCATGATAAGACTTATGAATGATAAGACATTTGTTCTGGATCGTTTCTGGTGGTGGATGAATCCATACATTATGCAAATTCATCTGGCAGAAGGACAGTACAGGAATGTCTTAAAATATATATTTACCGTATTTTCTGCACTATAAGGCGCTTTGGATTATAAGGCACACCATCAATGAATGGCCTTTTTTAAAACTGTTTTCATATATAGGGCTCACTGCATTATTAGGCGCATAGAATAGAAGCTACAATAGTTTTTTTTAGAAATTTCAATAGTTGACAGACCAACAAGACTACTGAGCCTAATACTATTTTTTTAAATTAAATAGCTATGACAGGAATTGTGAAGCACGCAGTCAGTTTTATTTTTGAAAGAAATGGATAGAACTGTTTCAGCAGGTCTGCCCAACATCAAAACAATATGAATCTTAACATGTAACAAGTCGATGACATTATGTGGAGAAGGCACAGCCCCCAAAATAAAGAAAAAGGATCAAACAAAACAGTGTAAAAATAAAAACAGACAAAGTTAGAATAAACCGGGCAATTGACATTGCCATGTGAGATACAGTGATGAGAAGTTGCCTCCACGAGCGAAAATACAATTGATCTTCAAATCGTGATGCTTTCCTTTCTTGACACTCAGGGCTGCCACTGCCCGCAAGTAGTAACCCCTTGCCTGTTCGCAACCACTCACTAGCGTGAGCAGGATCTCATTTTCATGAGACAGGACTGACCCCTTCAATAGTAGGGTTCAATGTGACCAGTATTCTTGTTCTTTGGAGTGTTTTGATAAAAGCATGTCACAGACATGTTATTATGACATATGGAAAGTGTTGTAAATTGTAAAAAAAAAAAAAAAGTCTCCTCAAAGTCTCCTTTAAATTACAAACATGAAACAGACAACAGGTTAATTTTCTAACTCGTGATGCAGAGGCGCTGTGCACTGCACAGCCATGTGGAAGGTGATAAATAAGCTAAGCTAAAAAAAAAAAAAAAAAAAAAAAAAAACACACACACAGTCCAGCCAACAAAACAAAAACCGTTGGATCAAAAGTCAAAAGTCGTAATCGTCTTTACATAAGCAGTGACTTAAAAATCACTCACCGTTTCTGTGTGTTGCTCTGGGTTCATACAACTTTTTAAAATTATCGTGTCTCTTAATTACCGGCTCAGTGCAGCAGACACTCACTGTGAAACTCATAAATAAAAGTGTGTGATTACAGCCTTAACTCTGGTATAAATGATGACGGGGTTCTTTCGATGGCTTAGGTTATTTAAAATATTTCCTAATACTGTATTGTCTTTTTTACACTCTCTGCCAAACCAAATAAAATCACCGTGATTATGCATGACATAAACAGACAATATAATGCTGAGAGAGTTTATGAATAAACCAAATCAAACAATATCATGGTGAGAGAGATATTAAATAAACTGAATTACGTTTGAGTTGATTTGTAAGTTTCCTCCACTTAATGCACTTTCCAGAAAATGTAACATTATTAGTTATTGATTTTTCTGTTGTTTGGTCAGAGTTTGACTCTAACAATACAGGTGCAGACAGTGTAGGTGCGCTTACTTGTGTGGCAGCTTTGCGAGTGCTGTCACGTTATTTATGTTACAATTTTGGAAGAAATTGCAATGAGTTCTTTCGAATCTTGTGCCTAATAACGGTCACCACTTTTAACTATACCAATCAAGATTTATGAAACTGCCGAGGGATGGCAACTTCTGTGGATCTTTTGTGCAGAAACGTGTCTTTGAATTTTAAAGTCATTCAAATACTCCCAGTGCCCTTCACCAGAAATATCTTACAAAAAAATGAGATATACAAAGTATGTATAAGCTATTCTATATTTAAATGCATTTTTGAGTGCTGTAAATATTCTTTTAAAAGTTTGTCTGCTTTTTTTTTTTACTCATCAAAGTTGCTGGCAGGGGTTGATTCAACTGCACTGCTCTTGCCCCTCTTGTGATTTCTTTGTCTTGCTTTCACTGCAGACATTAATTTGCATTAATACATTCAGGTAAAATGAAAGAATGGTTTCTCTTCAAATTTCACTCACCATCAGTGCACTCCACCTGGGGTGTCTCCCATTGTCCATCTGTTTTACAGCGGACCACTGGGAGGTGGCGCTGTCTAAATCCTGAGTTGCACTGATACCGAATGATTGAGTTGATGGGGTATTCCTCCATTTTGTTACCAAACATGTGAGCATTTTCCACCAATGGAGGGGCACCACAGAACACTGAGGATGAAAATGAATGAAATATGTATAGTGCCAGGAAGAAATGGACAAGGATAAAAATGTGAGGCCTAAGCTGACATACCTGGTCCTTTTTTGCAGGTAAATGGTAGATGGTAGTTGCAAGGTACATCATTCCACTGACCCTTGGCATGCCAGATCATCACGACACAGTCTTCTCCAGAGTTAACGTAATTATCTGGTTGATTTGCCTTCCAGTTTTCATATTGCTTTAGGCCAAATAAAATAGTGTGTATAAAAATTAAAATCTAACAAAGTACAATACAAGGCACCTGAGATCATAGATAAGACATTTTGAAGGTATTTATAGTCAAATTTACTCTGCTTGCATCTTACGTGTTTGCCAATAAACAATATAAATTTATTATAATCCACATGATTAGTAGCATGGCATGTTTTTTACCCTTTCCTAAAGTGTCACTTTAGGCTATCACTATCTATTTACTTATTTACTAAACTTTGAGGGATTGTTGTGCATTTTCAAATACAATACAATAAGTGACCGATGACTGGTACTGGACATTTGTTCCATGAGTATGTCAAAGCTGCTGCTCAGCTGGAGCTGTCCATCCATTCATCCATCAGTTCATCCATCCACCCATTCATTTTCTAATCCACTTAATTCTTTCGAGGGTTGCGGGTGTGCTGGAGCTTATTCTCGCTGACTTCGGGCAGTAGGCGGGGTACACCCTGAACTGGTTGCCAGCCAATTGCAGGGCAAACATAGATGAAAAATCATTCACGTTCAACCTCACACCGAGGGACAATTTAGAGTGATCCATTAACCTGCCGCACATGTTTTTGGAAATGTGGGAGGAAGTTCACATAAGTTTTCCCCGATAAATTTCAATTAATGTCTGTAGAAATACATAAAGCATATGAATTACAGATTAATGCTGCCAAGAACTGTAGAAAATAATTTTAAATACTATATGCAAAGTCCTTGTGGAAATTGGATGTCATGACACCAAAGAATATAAATGATACCTCAGCTCATAGGTGTCAAACTCAGGTACTGGAGGGCCGCTGTCCTGCATGTTTTCAAAGTTTCCCTGTTGCAACAAACTTGATTCAAATGAACAGCTTCAATATCAGGCTTCCGCAGACCTCGCTGATGATCTGATCATTTGAATCAGGTGTGTTGCAACAGGGAGACTTGGAAAACATGCAGGACAGCGGCCCTCCAGGACCGGAGTTCGACACCTGTGGCCGGCTCAGCTCTACAACAGTTATGGTTGACTTTTGTTCTACCAGGGAGGATGATGCGATCTTAAATCACTTTGTATTTAATCTGCAAAATAATTATCAGGTATTGTCACTCACCAGTCGAGTCCCATCTGTCCACCGGAAGTCCTTTTCTATTGTCTTGTCATTGAGTCCGATCCATTGATAGTCTTGTGCATTGGCTAATGGGGGGTGGGGGGGGGGGAATCATTACTCAGTATGCTCTAACGTTTACATTTAACCAGAGGTGGGTGCATCAGTAAATTTTGCCCCACTGCCATTTGTCACTGGCCAGTGCCTCAAGCCAACCAAATCTGTCATCGTCAGTCTGTAACTCCATTATCGACTTTAAACGCGCTTCGTTCATCGCTAAATGACTTTTCGTCACCGCTAGTTGAGAACCGTCAACCAGTCCATCACTCTGTTATTGTTAATTTAACAATGCTTCCGTCATCGCTAAATTACCACTATTTTAGCGCCGTCAGATTTTCTTCTTTTCTTCTTCAGTGGCGTTGAGAACCTATTTACTACGTCACATTTATTCTGAGTACAGGTAGACAACAGTTAAATTTAAAAAAAAGGCAGACACCTAAACACACATAGCATGGTGATTGGTGAAATAAAAACAATATGGGACAGTGTCATTGTGGTCTGTGAGACTGGCGAAAGATAAATACAACACATCCAGCCTCCTTTCCCAGTCGGAATGGCTGAAAAAAGGAGCAGGCTTGGAGAATGGGAAACCGAGATTTAGCACCAAAGGTCAACAGACTGACTAGCGATGTTCAGGTTTTTTTTTTGTCAGAGGACAAGGAGCCCTTCCTCCACGCCGCTAAAAGCAACCCCGGTGTATTCACCCCCGTGAACAAACATGAGAGACACACTACACGCGTTTTCATCAGTCAGTAAAACAGGAGTCCATCAGGACTGAGAAGTTCCTTTGGTACCTACTCAGTTAGTGACGATTCCGGTGATGGACGAAAATCCACTTCTGTCTTTGCTTAGTCCGTCAGTTTTTCAAAATTTCCCGTCATTCATCATTCGCCAGCAAACCAGGCGTCCGTCAGTGATGAACCGACGGCCCTTTTATCAGTAGTGACGCAATGCCCACCTCTGCATTTGACATGAACATATCCGGTAGGCACTCACAGTTGACAAAGTGTTGCTCCTCTGGTGTTATGATGCTGACCAGATGTGCATTCAGATCCCGGCAGCGTTGCTCAGCATCCAGCCACATCTCTCGATCACTGAAGTACAGATAGCAGTTCCCCTGAAACTTAGTCCAACCCTTTTCACACCGCTGTTCATCTGCAGCCAAAAAAAAATCAAGAGATATTGACGTGAAATTAGGCAATGACCCAACACACCGTGTTGATTGAACCTATGTTTTCACATTTTAGTGTTTGCAACTGAAAATGAGATTTAAGGGTCAACTAGAGCTCCAATAAATGAGGTGAGGGCGGGGGGGCGGGGGGGGGTGATCAATATCCGAGCAAGTGAAAACAAAGTCCATTTATTTTTTGTGTGTTATTTATCACCAAAGGTCGTATGAATCATGAACTTTGTCCGGTCCCTCTCCTCGGACATGGGTGACTCTCCAGGGGTATGAAGACCCAGACAACTTAGCTCCTAGGATCATTGAGACACACACATCCTCCAACACGATCAGGGGATGGATCATAGAGGGGACGTCTAATTTTGAAAGTGGGAATATGGCAATAGCAAGTACAATACTGTGGCAACTCCTCATAAAACCATATAGTTGGATTGGATAAACTTTATTGTCAAATGTACTGTATGTGTAACATACAGCACAGATGAAATTTCTTCCCTCTCAACATAAATAGCGGCGCTATCAAAAGAAAAGTTAACAAAAAAAGAGAGATTGGCTCCCTTCTCCTGTCCCATGTAAATCCGCTTAAATTCCAAGCCGCAACTCCCACTTCCACATATGCATCGGCGCTCTGCGCTGACGCTCCTTTCTTCTCATCGTCAGCTCCTCAATCCATGCATCCATCCAGTCGCAGACTGTCCATCAGCACCGACCTTTTCGCTGAACAAAGCGGGGCTGTGAAAATGCTGCCTACTTCAGGCGCAAGACACAAGTGGAGAAGAGGCTTTCGATCTCCTTAAAGCTTTTTTGATGGGAACCAATAAACCAAGACCACACAAAAGGAAATTGCTAATGTTAATCAGTTATGGCCTTGTCAGACTACACAACTTTTTTGTCATTCACGACGGTCGCCGTGTCAGACTACCACATAAATATTGTTCTGTGTCTTGGACCAGGCAAGATGTCACACTACACATTCATCCCTGACCAGACCCTGCCCAAACACTGCATGCTTTCGTCAAGATTTAGTCCAATGACGCAGGTCCATCGGGGAAGCAGGACGAGCTGCTGTAGTCACGTTGACGGAGGCTTTTGGTGCTGAATGGATTAAATGTTCAGAAAAGGGAAAAGAAAAAGAGTATGGACCTGTTCCTGGATGGTGGGGAGAGGGCAGTATGGACTCTCTATTCTCCAAAAACAGCTTGAGGTAACAAATTTGTTTCATGACACCACGTTTGCTAACCAGCTATGAGTTTTGCAGTTAGCAAACATAGCATGAGTTGAAATGCTATATATATTTCTCAATATTTCCCATTTTCTTGTCATGATGTCATTTTTTAAATAGTGTACACCACATTGTAATTTTGTGCGCTATGTCCAGTCTCTCGTCATAAATTGGAAGGCACTGTCTCCCTATTGGTCAATGTCAAAGAACCAATTGAAGAATGACATAGGACAGGGGTGTCCAAAGTCGGTCCTCAAGGGCCACTGTCCTGCCTGTTTTCTAGCTCTCCCAGGAGCAACACACCTGATTCAAATAATCAAGATCGTTCTAATGCTGCTTCAGAGCTGGCTGATGAGCTGATCATCTGAATCAGGGGTGTTGCAGCTCGCAGAGCTGGAAAACAGGCAGGACAGTGGCCCTCCAGGCCCGGAGCTGGACATGCTTGACATAGGACATGATGCGTGAAGACAACTCAGATATCAGTAGTACATCTGGGTGATTGGGTTAACATCATTGATATCTACTACTACTAGTACTACTATTACTACTACTACTACTTCGACTGTATGCAGTTGAGAGTTTGTTAATGTCTATCAGCAGTGTCACGGTACAGGGTGGTGATGGACCCCAAAAAGCAGGCAGGAGGGAGGAGCAGAGTGAACTTGACAGATTGTTGGTATTTAAACACTAAGGAAACAAAATCCAAAGTAGCAAACAAAACCATGACTGAAGCAAAAACTAACCATGACCGAAAACAAACATGACAGCAGCAAAGGAACAGAGCAACAAACAAACATGACGGTAGCCAACAGCAACAAACAAACATTACAGTAGCCAACAGCAACAATGACCCGACAATGAGTGTTCGGGCGGGAGTCCTTTTAAACAGCTAACAACATAACGACCGACAGGTGTGCAGCTGCAGGGGGAGCCCTACAGGGCCACCTGTTGGTCACAAACCGAAACATGACAAGCAGAAGCTAAACTCATACCAATCTCACAGCGCTCCCCTCCGTAGCTTGGCAGGCATACGCATTTGTAAGAGTCTGCATTCTCCACACAGGTGGCTCCATTGGCACATGGATTGGAGTGGCAAGCATCTAATTCTGAAAAAAAAAATGTGGGTGAGCAATACTAATATACTGTTTTTAGTAAGGTATTGGGAGCAAGGGTGGAAGCTTAGTTTTTCTGACAAGTGGGAATGATGCTACTATTGGCAGGAAAGATCGTGAACTCGTTGCAACTTCAAAGCTACAAGAAACTGACTGCATATTAAATATTTGATCAATCATGTTATTTGGTGTCTTTAAAATGAGAAAAAAGTACTGAAGTTGTGTACACCAAATGTTGATTTTGTAAAAAAAAATGTATTTAAAATGTAAGATTTTTATGCAGAATCAGTTTGCTGAAACAGATTGTCTGTTGCCTGCGTAAATTTCAGTAGAATCAGAGCATCCATGTCCTCATTTTAAATATGCACACAGCAAAGCAAAGCTCATGGGTGGGTACAGCAGACATCAAAACAACATCAAAGCTGAAGAAAGGATTGATTAAAAACACCCAGGACAGTAATATCTGAGCAGAGCCAATAGATATTCGGTTAACACCCTAACAGTCAACAGTATTCAATAAAGAGGATACAATGCACAAAATTGAAGACAAAGCAAAACACCCAAACAGAAGAAAGAGAAGGTGTTTTCATTAACTTTGCCAAACAAAGTATGTTTTATCAATAGTTACTATTATCACAAAACACACTGCATGCATACCATCGGGGAACATGTGTAAATAGTCAGTTAAACCCATTGTCTGCAAAAGAAAATGACAAAATAACTAGCAGTGTCTAAAGTATTCACGTTCAGAAAGTACAAGTATAGATATTGGGATTTAAAAAGACTTTTGTCAAAGTTAAAGTATCAAATCCAGATTTTTATTCAAGTTAATGTATAAAATTAATGCTTTTAGAACTACGGTACTTAAAATATAAAAATAACAGACCAGTAATGCAAGGAGAACAAAATGCATTGAAGCGGAAGTCAAGTCAAACATTTTCTGTTTCATATGATCTATGTGCCCTAATAGTCCAAACATTTTTTTTTCCTGATTAATCTTGTATTTATGGAATTATAACTAATCAGATTAATCCACCCGACCCCAAAGTTTTTGACTTGACTTTCAGGACAAACGGTTAGACCGTATCACAAAAGCCTATTTCGCACTACCCCACCTCCCCACAAAAACATTTTTCTCAAGGCCACAATGATCCTTCCATAAACCATCCATTTTCTGACCCGCTTTTTCCTCACAACGGTCGTGGGCGTGCTGAAGCCTATCCCAGCTATCTTTGGGAAATAGGCAGGGTACAACCTCAACTGGTTGCCAGCCAGGCAAAAACTACCATCTGCGCTCACTATCACACCTAGGGACAATTTAGAGTGTCCAATTAACCTGCAAGTGTATTTATTCTTATTTTTCCATTTTAAAGGTTAAATTTACAACTGTTTGGAAGGGTGAGAACCATGTGAGGGATTCGTAATGGCTTAATTGAGGCGTAACTCCAAAAAAAAAAAAATCTACCTCGACGTCGCAGATATTACATATTGCGAGAGATCATTGAACATATTACCCACGAAAAGTGAGGAAACATTGGACTCATTAGCGTTCCTCAAGGCCCCTGAGTCAAGGGGAACTCAGACTCTGTTGTATGTTTTGTATGGCCCACCGCAAAAGGAACCAGATCAGACGTTTGTGATGCAGTTGAGAAAGAATGATTTCATAGTGATAATTTCAGATTTTTTTTTAATACATCAACAAGAAATCTAGTTATTTGCAAGAAATTAAGTCTAATTGCAATTGGCTTACATACCCTGAACGTGTTCAGCATCCTCTTGACTTCCATTAACAGGTGGAATAACATTGGGAAGAGCAGATAGTCCAGCTGGGGCAAGCTTAGAAGCAAGAGCCCGAGATAGGCCCTTTGGATTATTAGTCACTGTGGCAGTCTCTATTAATTCCCACTGAGTGGAGGGTGATGTCATAACCTGCGATGGCCCTTCATTCTGAGTTTCTGAAGGAATTGACCTGATGACACCTCTACTCTCAGTGTGGAAACCTCTGCCACTGTTGTTGATTTCTTCCCCGCTGTACTGCACTGTCCCTTGTTGAATCTCCTCAGACACAGTAAGGTTTCTAGACACTCCTGTCATAACATCCTCAGTCAATAATGTAACACTGTCACCTTCTCCAGACATTGCAGCCCCAGATAAGGGCTCCATGGAGCGAACTCCTGACAAATTCTCAGGAATGGCCTCCCCTGAGTTGTAGAGTGAAAAGCCAGAGGATTCTTGCTCCCCAAATGATGACTCTGTGAGGTCAGTGAGCACTGACTCGTCAAAGGTCACATCTGAGAAGAACATAGAACCACTTCCAGAAGCCGAGCCACTGAGATCATGTGTGGACATCCCATAACTGTCCCCAGAGCCACTGAAAACCAGTAGTCCCCCTCCAAGCTCATACTCTTTTTGGGGAATAGGAGCAAATGTGTCATTCAATTCATTATCTATCAGCAAGATCTTAGCATCTCCAGCTCCAGTAATGTGCCCACTGGCACTTCCGGAATAGGAGAGCCCTGATGGGAGACCACCAGAAAAGTCCAGGCTTTTTATAAGACCAGATGACATGCCAGAGAACTGACCATTTTCCCCTGAAGTTTCCATGGAAAGATCAATCTCTTCGGAGGTGAAACCAGGATCAAGGTCAGATCCAGGTTGGTCTCTACTACCACTAAGCCTTCCTGAACCTATTTCTGAAGACTTTATATTTATATAAATTTCTGTGCCTGCCTCTTCAGCTTTTTGGAACCTCTGTGAAATGGTGTCTTCTGATAGATCAGTGTCATTGTTAGAATACAAAACGGCACTGATTACTTGTTCTCCACTGATCCCTGACCTAGAAGAATCAGCGCTGGTAACACCTGATGTACCATGAGGCTTGTCGGTACTAGTACTGCCCACCGTGTTTCCAGAGCCGGACAGGTCTCTGGACATAAACTGATCTCCTAAGCCAGATATTTCCCCAGAACCATCCAATTCTTTGGAGATGACCTTGTCTCCAGAATTAGAAAAGATCAAAAAGCCAGAGCGGTCCCCAGGGGTACTTTGGTTGACAAAATCAGACAGGCTTCCGAAGTCTAACACATCCCCAGATATAAGTTTGTCTCCATAGCCAGACAGATCTCCAGAAAAGCCCCTGTCTCCTGATACAGACAGGTCAACAGAGGTCAACCGGACTCCAGATCTGGACATATCTCCAGAGATAACCTGATTACCAGACCCAGGCAGGCCTCCAGATGTGTTATCAATTGAAGACCCTGATCCAAAATTTGTTGAACCTGAACCAGAGCCTGGAGATTCCACAGGGATGGGTGTGACAATTGGTGTAATCACTAAAGAGGCAAACAAACAGGGCATGACAGATAAAAGTAAAAAAGATTAGTTTAAAAACAAAAATCATCATTGAAATGGTACTTACCAAGTCTCACTAACTCTGTGATAGATGTTAAATTGGGAAGGACGTCCTGGATATCCGTGATGTTAAGTCCAGTTTCATTTGCAATAAATAGAATGTCTGCTGTAAAAACACATAAATAGTCAAATATTAATACATAACACAAATATAATGTGAGGGTGAGTATTTACCTCTGAAACAATATGCATCAAATCTGTCGTGAATATCAGGGCCTGCTTGGTTGGGATGAATGTAAACAGTGTGTACTCCTGATTTTCCTGCTCCACACTCAGCACGAGGGTTAGTGATGGGATAACGGACACTGCGATCTCTGAGCCAGCCAGGACGGCACTTGTCAAAACCTTGCTTCCAGGCTGCGTGGAGCTCTCCTGTTGAGGCCAAGCTGGCATTCTGCTCGAGACACCGAGTAGCCGCCTCGTCATAGGTGAAACCCATATCAGAGCCCAGATGGAATACCTGCCCTAGGAAGCAAATGAGTCCATTCAAAGATGATGGATGATAGGAAAACACACTAGATCAACAAACTGCCAATGTGCCATATGCAGTACTTCTTGGTTAATACGAAATGTACAGTTGAATTTTCACTGTACAGCATCATGCAGTGCTTTGACAGTAAACACCAACTGCCTGGAACTATAGGACTTTACTTTGAGGTTGGATGAGCCTCTAAAAATGGTTGTGGACCATAAATTGTACGATGGAATACAGTTGTTGTGACACGATTCCATCTCACACACACAGTCATATAGATTCAATCCAAATCTCAATTTTTGGCACTTCGATGATCATGGAGACTAAATCCAAATTTCTTACACACGTTTCCTGTGCTGTGGAATCAAGATAGCATTTTTGATAAAGTTGTTGCTGTGAAGTACTTTTAGATGAACCACCTGTGCACACAACTATACTGTACATACAGCTCTATCTGTGTGACTTGGTCACTACATAGGACCAACCTGAGTAAAATTCATATTGTTTCATAATACAATTCTACAAAGTATATCATTTCTGTCTTGGATAAGTGTGCTGGTCTCAAAACGTTTTACATCTCTTCAGCTCAACTCAACCGAACTCATCTTTATTTATACACAGCTTTGACAATAGCTGCAGCTGTAACAAGCACTTTAAAGAAAGGGCTGATAAGTGTGAAACTAAAGGCTGTTGTTTATAATAAATGCAATATAAAATATATGAAATGTCACAGATTCAAAAATGTAACACAGTTAATAGCAAAGTAGCAATTGGTACTTTAACTTCAAAAAACAATCATCTCAAAACCTGACTCAGCACTCTGGACAATCTACTTTTTCATTTGAAGCCATTCAGGGATGGAATAAACTGTCAATTAATCTGAAATAATTTTCTTATGTGAAATTAGAAAATGGCTTCTACCTGCCTTCTTATCATGAACTGTTAATGAGTAGTTGTATTTTACAATGTACTGAAATTAACGGGGGGGGGGGGGTTTCATCACGCACGTTTTCCATTTCTTTACCTGGCAAGGGACTGGAAATGCAAATTAGCATTAGTCAAATCTGGTACAAAAAAAAAAGATGTGCATTGGCAATGTTGACAAGTGTTTGGGTCTAAAAATCATGGACAATACTTTTCTAACTAGTTCCATATTACAGAATTATTGAGCAATTTAATATTTTGGATCTCCCGTTTAGTTAAACGCTGGAAATTTTTACCTACCTTTAAGCCCCTCAATGTAGCAATAAGAATCATATTGTTCATCTGCTGGTCTCAGACCATGGGACTGAACTCCAGGTTGATCTCCTAAATTTCCATCACACTTGTCTTGATTTGAAACGATGGGGTACCTGGAATCAACCATAAGTGTTTAAAAAGTGTTTTGTGTGTCCATGAAAATAGGTACACATCAGAAATACCGGACTGTCTGATCCATCAGCCATCCTGCATCACACTGGTGATATCCCGTTTCATATGCCAACTGCAGCTGCTCAGGGGTAGCGATGGTTGCACCAACACTCTGACAGGCCAACTGGGCATCAGTAAAGGTGAAGGCATTGCGGCCGGACCGTGAGCGGTAATGAAATACCACACCTTTGTGCAAAAGGAACAACATTGAATATGAGAATGCAGTTGTGAAAGGATTTCAAAGACCGACATCCTACCACATCCTAACCATTCAGTTTGATATGCGTTATTATATCATAGGCTACATTATTATATGAAAACATAGATCACTCACCATTTGGAGCGATCACACCCACTTTGCCTGGCTCCCTGCCTAGATTGGATGGCAAAGTGACTTGCTCTATTATATCAGTGGTAATGTCTGTGACGTTCGGTGGCTGAGGTAGCAGTAGTTCACTGGGACTCAGTGTGTAGCTTAAGTCCACAATGGTCTCAACCCCACCGATCACCTCACTCTCGGTTGTTCGCTTGCCAAAGAAAACCTCATGGCTCTGTACCACTGGGGTAACGCTCAATAAGCCACTTCCTTCCTCTATTAGGCCAGACCCTTCATCTTCAGGGAACTCTGGGGGTGATATTTTACAAAGTCAATCAAATCCAAATACGAACCAGCACAAATTCAGCTGTACATGTCAACCAAATATTATATTGTGCTGTATATCTACCTATCTATCCCTATATACTGTATATAGATAGATAGATAGATAGATAGATAGATAGATAGATAGATAGATAGATAGATAGATAGATAGATAGATAGATAGATAGATAGATAGATAGATAGATAGATAGATAGAGAGCGAGAGAGCACACGTGAATCATGATTGTTACCAACAGGCCTCTTAGAAGTACTTAACAAGCTCACTGATGTACTTACCTGTGTAGCAAAAGGCATCATACGGAGTCTGAAGAAGAGGATATCCTGTCTGATTTGTGTGGAGGTAAACATTTCGCACCCCCAGAAGCCCTCCCCCACACTGTGGCCGCCGGATGTTGATGGGGTAGCGAACGCTTCTGTCACCCAGCCAACCAGCATTACAGATGTCCATCCCTCCTTGCCAGGCCAAATACAGCTGGCCTGTAGTGGCCAGTATGGCCCCCTTTGTAGAACAAGCCAACTCAGCCTCAGAGAAAGTGAACTTTTCTGCTGATGTAATGTGGAAAACCCTGCCTGTAAAAGACAGAACAGGTAAATGAAGTGATCGTGCATATAAAGTACACAAAAGTAGGTTGTGTGACTAAGATCAGTATACTCCTGAAGATGGATGAAAACCTGTCATTTTTTCAGCAAAGCAGTACACATCATAAGTCTCATTGAGTTGTCTCATTCCATATGTCCTGACCCCGGGTACATTTTCTTTGTCGCCCTGACAGTTGACACGAGGATCATGAATTGGGTACCTATTTGAAGACAAGATGAGACAACGTAGCAAAGGAAGGAATATAGTAATCAGATATTTCATTACCTCACTGTCTGATCAGAAAGCCAACCAGCATCACACTGGTGGTATCCATCATCAAAAGCTGCTTGGAGTTGTTCAGGTGAAGCCATGACTGCACTGTTCTGGGTGCATGCATCTCTTGCCTTTTCAAAGGTCATCATGTAGCGACCAGTAATGGGCCGGTAGTGGAAAACAATACCTAGAGTAACAACATTTATATATTTATAATTTTCAGGAAAAACGTTGAGCATAACATTTTGCCTGTGCACTCTAGTGGATAGACAAGAAGAATTATTTTTTTTTGTACAGAAATTCATTCTGCTTGTCAAGAAACACATTCACAAATTTGAGCAGCCTCAGAAGAAAATACCAGCCTGATTGGAAAGATGAATATTATTTGATTTAATCGAGACCCGTTCACAGCACTACTTGAGCAAAGAAGTATTTGAATGTAGGAAGGGGCTTGTGATCACTTAACTGGCTGTAAAATTCAGCAGTCTGGAAGCAACAAAAAAAAAACACTGACAAAAATACACTTTGCCTACCTTGAACCTTCACACGGACATCATCATGATTGTCTTCAATACCATGTTGCACCTCGCAGCGGTAGACTCCAGAGTCACTGGACCTTAACTCAGATATCATGATATTAGCATCTGTTGAGGTCAAAGGGTAGCCCACCAGATGGACCCTGTCCAGGTAGCTCTCGCTGATGCGCACTTCTCCCTCCAAACCAACTAAAATAGTTGAGACCTTGTCTTTGGTAATGAAGCTCCATTTGATGCGATGAGAAAGTGGAGTGATATTGGGCGCTCCAGGGTCTATAACAGTGTGGTCCTATATTAAAAAGAGAAAAATCCATCTCTTTGATTACAAGAATGCATCAAACACAGGTGTGTTATAGATTTTAATTACAGTGATAAAGAAAATAATAAGAATTTATACCTATGGTTGAGTGTCTGGACACCATGAACATGCTTTTGGGAGTGGTTAGTCATCCAATAAATTAAAACTACCGGTACTTGCCTTGTGAGTCATTGTGTCAAGTATTGTACATACACGCAACTCTACCTAATAATCTGAAGCAAAACTGTAGGACATAATTTATGAAACAGCCTAATAGGCCCTATCATTGTGCTGAGCGCAAGTCTAGTGCAAAGCGCGGTCTAACTGTGCACATGGGTGGAATTTGATTACCGGTAGTTTTGGTATTTTGGTAGACTGCACAAATAGAATTGGTCATAACGTGGCACCAAATTTGCAAATGCGCTGAGTGCTATGGCAGGTCCAGTGAGACGTAGCGCCTCCACCAAATTTACAAGCAGGCCGAACTGACCATTGCCTTGGCATGAAAATTATGATGCGCCTATTTTTACCCAGAGCATAAACAACGTTCTGTTACCAAATTGCCGGATGAGTTGGGGGGCGAGGCAATTCCATGTGCCGAAACGGCCAGGGAGGTGCAACACAGCCCAAACACTAGACTGGACTTGCACTGGCCCAAAAATGAAGTAATGCCTGTTTTTACGCTGAGCGCGTGTCGCCACTCTAGCAAATGTCTTTACGGTTTATCATTTAAGGAAAATAATTTGGGAAAAGGGAGATCATTTTTCATTTACTGTTCAGTCATTCTGAACTTAACTCAAACACACACACACACACCTCAAAGTGGCATGGAAGTATTAATGTGCCTCCAAGTAGTGGCCGTTGGGGGTTTTGTAGAGGTATGTTCACATTCAGCACGTCTGCTGGGTCTGTTTCAGGGAGCCACATACAACATAGAATCGGAATTACACTACACAAATAAATGAATTGAAAGTTTCCGAAATGCAGGAACTTTTCTTACCAAGGAAAGAGCTGTCATCATACATGTAATCAAATGATCCTGAGATTACATTTAGACAAGCACAAAGATGAATAACCCACTTGATCATATCTGAAATAAGAGAAAATGTTTGAATTCAATGTGACATCTGCACACAAAATACAAAAATTGGCTTATTTTGCTATATATCGTGAGGTAGTGCTGTTACCCATCCTTTATAGAGCAAATGCATCATGTCACCAGCGATTTCAGTTTCTACTTTGTCAGTCTTGTTGTTTTTTACATTTTTTTGTTAAGGATTTTATTTGTGTCTACGTTTGTGGTATCACATCACTGTACAGTTCGTCCAGGAACTGTTACACCACTTTGGTGCCAGACCCACACAAGTCCAAACATTTTGCCAATCATGAATCTTTTACACCAGAAGTTCTCAACTGTTATGTTTGGACCCACATTTGACTCTTATTTAAAATTCATGACCCACTTTTGTAGAACAATAAAGAACATGTTTTGTTTAAAAAATAGCCTCTGAAAACACATGATATATTAGATTTGAAGCAGAAAGAGTGTGTGTGTGTGTGTGTGTGTGTGTGTGTGTGTGTGTGTGTGTGTGTGTGTGTGTGTGTGTGTGTGTGTGTTGGGGGCAAATTGTTCAGGCTGCTCCCTGTAGTGGTCAAACTGTCAAAAGCAGGTTAAATTCCAATGACAGTAAAGCATGAGTAGCCAGGTAATAAAATGCCCAATGAAATGAAAAAATATATATACTGTATCAGTTAAATGTTTCTTTCCAACAAGCTTGCTGTATACAAATGGAAAGAAAATGAAGAGCTTTTGAACCATTTTTAATAATGAATTTGAAAAGAACAAATTGTCGGATTTCAGCCTTCTGTATGTTAATTCTTAAAGTTGTCCTTTGGTCTCTATGAAATATCTTTTTTTTTTTTTCAAATGTATAATTAATACAACTGGCTTTCTTCTATTCTGTACTTGTTCAGGTTGAAACTGAAAAAGGTTTGTACATGATGTGACCTGGATGTCACCCCAGCGTTTTGTATTGAAGTGCTTCTGTTTGAGCTGAACAGACACAGAGGGCCTTTCAGAAAACATGTTTCAAACCTGGAGGGAGTGACTGTCCAGGACTGAGATGTGGCCTTTGGTGTAATTGATACTTCATTGACTACTGACTTGTGTGTGAACAGCAATGGTGGCACACTTCACACAGGCCTCATTCATATTCTGGGGCGAGGTCCACTCCCAGAGAGCCTGGGGCCATAAGAACAGATTTGTTCTTCTCGAAGTCTACATTATTGCAGCTTTGATGACATCAGGACTTATGTAAACAAAGTCGGTCCTTTCCCTCAGTTTCCATTACTGCGGACATTCAGGCAGGAGACTTGAAAAAGTAGAAGACATGTTGGGAGGAGTTCTTGGCCACAGATGAAGTCATGATGAGGCTTTGATGCACTTGTGCTCATGTGACCACACGTGCTATAGCATTCAGCGGGGCTGCCTACATTACAAGTTGTTTTCAATTTACCTCCATTAATAATCGTTAGTGTGACTGGAAATTAAACAATGAAAATACTTGTACATGTATAAACAATATAAAGAATGGTGTACAACACAGTACTGTATAGTATTCACTTAATTACCCATCATTGAAATATGTACAGTACATGTTTTAAAATGTATTTTTGCCTCGGATTCATCTGATATTCAGGTAACATATGGAGTGTAATTTTTTTTGTACACCAGTTTGGATTTTATTGTACTGTTGCAAATATATTTGATTAAGATATACAGATTTCCTGTCTTTATTCATCCTGTGAGGGATGCCAAGTTTCTACTTGTTTTCCGACGCTTGATGAGACACAAGAAAGATACTTTGTGTTCAGGTGCAAAATAATAACAATGACATCAAATTTTCTAACCATAAAAGTAAATTGAATTTGTCCGATAGTCCTTTTCATTGTATCCACATTTCTTCATAAAACAGTATAACAAGCGCACCTTGTGAAGAAGACAAGTTACACACCTGCTGAAGAACGTTTTCAGCTCTAAGTCAGACTTTTCTTTCGTGCTGTGTCTTTGCCTCAGGTAGTACTCTCGGTTGCAGCTTTGTTAGTAAGAATATCCCTGTGAAAAGCAGAAAATCCAAGGTACTTGACTGCGTGCAGATGACAGAGAAACGGTGGGTGTCAAACCTCAGAGGGAGCCACAGTCAACCAGGTCCTTATACAGAAATTCCAGGAGACAGTTACTGCTTTCAAAATAAAAGCAGATTGCTGCTGGGTTTGTCTGAGACTGCCCAGGAAAGGGACTCAAAATAGGGGCTTGCGCATCCAAAGAAGCATGACATCCTGTTGAAATTCGGCGCATATGATGTTCTTTGATTAAGTTCAAGTACAACCAAAGGGGATGACAAAATGAAGATGAAGCTTTTTATTTTGTTTATTCGTTTAATTACCAGGCATTATTAAGGTAACACGGTTAAACTGTGGCATAAATATTACATTGGGTAGTGGTCTACTTAATTTGCTAAGCACTTTATATTGTTTTATTTGGGTTAATGAAAATCCAAAATGTTTCATTTTAAACAATTTGGTTACTTTTTTTTTCTCCAATATTTCTGTCTGTGTTAGGATTTTTGTTACTGTACAGTATTACAATTGCGGCGGCACGATGAATGACTGGTTAGCATGTCCGCCTCACAGTGCAGAGATGCAGGGTTTGATTGCAGCTCTGGCCTTCCTGTATAGCAGGGATCCCCAAACTTTTTCCTGTGAGGGCCAAATTACTTTTCCCTTCTCTGACAGGGGCCGAGTTCGGTTTGGAACAAAAAGTGTGACGATCGCAGGAGGTGTCGAGACATCAACATTTATTGTTTTCCAAAAAGCCGCACATAACCAGGTATTAACCTTTTTCCGGGCTCTTGACAGGCACAATTTATGAAATCAATAATAACCAATCTTTTTTTTTCTTTTACTTAATCTTTTCGCCATTAGTCCATTTTTTTTTTTTGACAGGAGTGCATCGCAGATTTTATTAATTCATTTATTTATTTTTGGGAGAGAGGATTTCCGAATAGGGCACTAACTGCAGAAGGGTGGAATAGAATGTTATGTCCTATGCATCTACAAGTCTTGATCACCTGGTCAGACCTGGAGGGGGAAAGCCCCCCCCCCCCAAAAAAAACATAAAAAACACATCTTTGGTATTGTTCAGGCGGCCTAGGAAAATGCAGAGGCGGGCCACATTTGGCCCGCGGGCCGTAGTTTGGGGACCAATGCTGTATAGAGTTTGTATATTCTCCCCATGCCTGCGTGGGTTTTCTCTGGTTACTCTGGATTCCTCCCACATCCCAAAAATATGGAAACCAAACACTCTAAATTGTCCCTTTGTGTGATTGTGAGTGTCAATGGTTTTCCATCTATATGTGCCCTGCGATTGGCTGGCAACCAGTTCAGGGTGTACCCCGCCTACTGACCAAGACAGCGAGGATAGGCCTCAGCATGCCCGCAACCGTCATGAAAATAAGTGACTCGGATAATGGATGGATGTTACATTTGTAACATCGCGATTATAGGGTTTGTTAGGAAGATATGACAACCCCAGAATTGCTGATTTTGATATTTTTTCATTATAATGGGATGTAATGAGGAAACGTGTTTTGTTTTGGGGTTTTTTTTCACTTGCTTGCAATGAAATGGCCATTATGTTGCTTGTGTTCCAGGTAAATATCGGGGTATAGTAAACCAAGATTAAAGAGGGTTTCTGCATCACTACTGAAAAATAAAATACTGATCTTCACTTTTGTGAAGTCCAGAAATTTAAACTGAATGCTGCATCCTCAACTTGAACAAGACACCTTTTCACTTAACATTCAAGTTACCTACAAAATGTTAACATTTTACATACATTGAAATTAGAATACCTTAGTCATTCACAAAAATATATGTATTTTAAAACAGGCAACACATATGAGTTTAGGAATTATAGGTCTACTAAATGTCTGAGTGTATTCTACCCCTTCCCTAGTTTCTCTCACTCTCCTGACAAAAAAAAATGACACAATGCTGCTCTTTCAGAAGTGTGCAAGTAGATATTCACTCTGGAGTTGACTTTGGGTGTAGCACAATGACAATAATGCTCTCATTCTACAAATAACATAATACAGTACGCACATTCATCCGTAGTGTGACTATGTTCCACATATCCATTTTATCTCTGTAGTTATCGTCAAAATGGATGCCCTTCATAAGAAAACAGGGGTAGTACATTACTGAAATATTTTGAATTGGTAAATTTGGTCAAGTTCAAATACCAGCTGTGCCATTTTTGTGTGGAGTTTATATGTTCTTCCCAGGTTTTTAACCCCTTGTAAAACTGCTGTGGATCCTTAAACTCACTTTTATTTTGTGTTTGTTGCCTTTTTTTTTGTATTTTGTTTGTTGTAGTCGATAATGAATGGCTTCTGCGTTCTTTCTTTACCAGAACAGAGAGAGGGCAGTAGCATAAAATAAGGAACAAGCACCCCATCACCCTGTATTGTACTTTGTGGATATGTTTTTGTCGGATTATATCAGGCTGTATTATATTTCCATTCCATGAATTCACTCCAACAATTTCATTGATCTCCAGTTACGCAAATCGTTCAAGAAAGAGAAAACAAACATTTATGTATATATATATATATATATATAAACCTTTTAAATAAACCCTTTTCTGCAAAAAAAAAAAAAAAATATATATATATATATATATATAAAAAACAGTGGCAGACATACAGGAAAGAGTCTCAGATATGAAGAACTGGACAGCACCAGGCCCGGACATGGTCCACACCTACTGGCTAAAGAAACTCACAGCACTCCATGAGCGCCTAGCAGCACAAATGAACCAGCTGCTGAGGGATGGGACTCACCCAGGATGGCTAACCGAAGGTCGAACGATCCTGATCATGAAGGATCCCTCAAAGGGTGCAGTCCCATCCAACTATCGGCCAATAACCTGTCTCTCCACAACATGGAAGCTCATGTCAGGCATCATTGCGGCTAAGATAAGTGGACACATGGATCAATACATGAGCGAAGCACAGAAGGGCATTGGTAGAGATACCAGAGGAGCCAAAACAGTCGCACAAGACTGCAGGTCCCGACGTACCAACCTGTGCACAGCCTGGATTGATTACAAGAAAGCCTATGACTCAATGCCACATACATGGATCACTGAATGCTTGGAGTTGTATAAGGTGAACAGGACCCTAAGAGCCTTCGTTGCGAACTCGATGAGGATGTGGAAAACCACACTTGAAGCCAATGGCAAGCCACTTACCCAAGTGTCCATCAAATGTGGCATATACCAAGGTGATGCACTCTCCCCACTGCTGTTCTGCATAGGACTGAACCCCCTAAGCCAAGTAATCACCAAGACAGGCTATGGATACCGCCTCAGAAATGGAGCTACAATCAGTCACCTCCTCTACATGGATGACATAAAGCTGTATGCTAAGAGCGAAAGGGACATAGACTCCCTGATCCACACAACCAGGATCTACAGCAGCGACATCGGGATGTCATTTGGGCTTGAGAAATGTAGTCGGATGGTGACTAAGAGAGGAAAGGTAGTCCGCACTGAAGGGGTCTCACTCCCTGAAGGAACAATAGCAGACATTGAGGACAGCTACAAGTACCTCGGTATACCACAAGCCAATGGCAACCTCGAACTGGCAACAAGGAAAGCGGCTACGGCCAAATACCTCCAGCGAGTGAGGCAAGTCCTAAGAAGCCAGCTCAATGGCAAGAATAAGACCCGGGCAATAAACAGCTATGCCCTGCCAGTGATCAGATACCCTGCAGGAATAATAAGGTGGCCAAAGGAAGAGATTCAGACCACGGACGTTAAGACCCGAAAGCTCCTAACCATGCACGGAGGGTTCCATCCCAAATCCAGCACCCTGAGACTGTACGCAAGCCGAAAGGAAGGAGGCCGGGGACTAGTGAGTGTGAGAGCCACTGTCCAGGATGAAACATCCAAGCTCCATGAATACATCAAGGAGAAGGCTCCAACGGATGATGTACTCAGAGAATGTCTCAGACAATGGGGAACAGAAGATGAGGCGCTGGAAGAGGGACCATCATGGGAGGACAAGCCCCTACACGGGATGTACCACCGGACCATAACTGAAGTGGCCGATCTCAAGAAGTCCTATCAGTGGCTAGAGAGGGCTGGCCTGAAGGACAGCACAGAGGCACTCATACTGGCTGCTCAGGAGCAGGCCCTGAGCACCAGAGCCATTGAGGCCCAGATATACCACACCAGACAAGACCCAAGGTGTAGGTTGTGCAAAGAGGCACCTGAGACGATCCAACACATAACTGCAGGGTGTAAGATGCTGGCAGGGAAAGCCTACATGGAACGGCATAACCAGGTGGCTGGCATAGTCTACCGAAACATCTGTGCGGAGTATGGACTGGAAACCCCAAGGTCAAAATGGGAAACACCTCCGAAGGTGGTGGAGAATGACAGAGCAAAGATCCTGTGGGACTTCCAGATCCAGACTGACAAGATGGTAATGGCGAACCAACCAGATATCGTGATCATAGATAAAGGGCAGAGGAAAGCCGTTGTAGTGGATGTAGCGGTCCCAAGTGATGGAAACATCAGAAAGAAGGAACACGAGAAACTCGAGAAATACCAAGGGCTCAGAGAGGAGCTGGAGAGAGCCTGGAAGGTAAAGGTGACAGTCGTGCCTGTGGTGGTCGGAGCACTCGGGGCAGTGACCCCCAAACTAGATGAGTGGTTGCAACAGATCCCGGGAACAACATCGGACATCTCAGTCCAGAAATGTGCAGTGCTGGGAACAGCAAGGATACTGCGCAGAACCCTCAAGCTTCCTGGCCTCTGGTAGAGGACCCGAGCTGAATGAGGGACGGACACCACCCGAGGGGGGGTGAGACGAGGAATTATATATATATATATATATATATATATATATATATATATATATATATATATACACACACACACACACACAGAGTATATATAAACTAATTTCATAAGCAGTAGTACAGTGGCTTTCTTTGAGACAAATGCAACTCAATACAACTGAATAAACATTGAATTTTCACTTCAGGGGTTAAAATGATCCATCCGTGTTCTATTCACTTCTAAAGCCTTCGAGCTGTTCTGAGTCTCAGATGACTGAGTGAAAATGTTGCCATTCATTTATGACTTGTCCCTCAACCGGTCGCCAGTTAGCAACAGGATATTATCATTTGTACATTATCAATAAGAACGCTAGAGGCCGCAAACCCCCTTCTGCGTTCGTACCCGGTGATTCTTGTCTCCTTTCGTCGGCGTTGATTGGCTACTGTGTTTTTTGTGGAACGCCTTCTTGATTTTTTTTCTCCGGTCCCATTGGTTAATTTAAACCTTGTTTTATGTCCTTTAGCAGAAAAAAGTAAGATAGGTTTCACATGCAAAGTGTCAACGCAGGAAACGACTTTATCGCATGACGGTCGAGTCTTATTGTAAGTTTTTCATTTTTTTAAATTGAATACTGTAACGGAATTATTGTTGATACACCGATAATGATGCGCTTTATAATCAAAAGTCACGGTTGCTTATAATGTCTCCGTCAGATGCAAAAAATAGCTTTGTGAAATGTTTACATTCCTGACCCTGCCGAATGCTATGATATGCTAAGCGTTACCCTACAATATTAATTTCGACAGTGATAGGTATTGCCTTTTAAAACGACTGCCGAGAGTGAGGTCGGTTGCTATAATATGATGACTATTGCCTTTTAATGTCTAAACGAATTACTGACATGTCTCACACATCGATGAAGTCATGTACCAACGTAGCCTACCTGTAATTATCAACGAGACGTCACAACCGCGGCGACGTTAGCAGTTGTCATTCTGTCTCGTCCATCAAGGTGACATCTTCACTATTCAATGCAACTAAGTCTATGATATTTTGCCGTTTTGATATTATATTGCATTTGACACTTGGCATTCCTTAAAAAACAGAATCCAATTGCAGATCAACACAGGTAGAATCTGTCAGAACCAGCGAGTAGACATGCAGTTTGCGTACAACAGCCTAATATGATTCATTCACGATTGAGAATATGACATGATCGTATTGGATTCCACTTCGTGCGCTGTTTACCAGAAGCGCCAGGCTTGTTATGTAAAGCGAAGGGTGGCCCCTGCACAGCAATCTTAGAAAGCATTGTCATTTTGTCACTATTCTGTGGAATTTAAAACTCATCTGAGAAAAAGTCAACGAGAAAGGATTTTAGTCCGGTTTGGTATGTGGTGACTTCCAGAAAGAAAAAAAACCCAATTGTTTTATAAAATTAGGTTAAAACGGAAACTATATCTTTATATTACACCTACTATTATTGCAATTGTATTATTATTTACATTATTATTGTTTTCTATCTCTGCTAGTAGCATATTGTGGCAGGTATAAGAGAATAAATACTTTTCAATTGTATGGCAAAAAGTACAACAAACCTGTGTAATTACCTACTGATATTCATCCAATAGAATAAGTCATGGCACCCTGCAAATACATCATTTTCATATCCAACTATACATGCCCAGATTTCACACTAAGTGCATTTGTGACAAAATTGAGACAAGAGCATTATTTCAGTATGCATGCTTTCCTGTTATTTTTGTTGAGGAATGTATTTACCCTAAGGTTTTTCTATTGTAAAATAGGTGCCTTGGCTCCACATATTGGAAAACACTGATCTAATCATTACCCTCCTTAATAACAACTCGAGTTATTATGAAACAAGTTTTATATGATGCACATAGACTAAGATGTGTCATAATTCATATTCAATGGGAATTGAGGAGTGACTATTGCGTGTATTATTACCTTTGCGAATGAGCTCAATTCATGCAGAAAGTAACATCTTCATCCCTTCATTCATGGGACGTTAGAAAACACAGTTCTCATCTATTTGACTGTAAACTACTCCACAATTTTCTTCAACTGCAGTCTTTCAGCTTTAATTTAAGGGTATTTTCATCGAATTCAGCGTTTGCCATTGGAAATATGACAGTTCATGTATGACTCCTGGTTTTTAGCGATGGGGGGCCAAGTAGCAGCATGCTAGCATCGCATACCCTCAGGTTAAGCCAAGTTTCCATGATAATCAATACACCTCGGTCTTTAACATAGCAATTTCCAGCGAGTTGTCATTTGTTTTATGTACCAGGGGTTTGAGCTGCACAATATGTTGAAAAAAATATTGTCATCCCGATAATAATGGCCTGCAATTGACGAGTATGTAAAAAATAATAATCATGATTATTTTTATTGAGATTAAAATCACAGTTCAGAAAAGATTGGTTTCAAAACATAGTATGTCCTCAACTATTGAAACCACTACTCAAAACTGTAATCATGAACTCATTCTGATTCATCCCTGCATGTTGAACAGTTCATTCTTGTCCCCTCTATTCTTCATGTCAAGTACAAAATGTAATATACAAAATTTTGTGAAATTTCATAGGTCGCAAAGTAACCAAATAATCCAAAGCTATAAATATCTTTTTAAATGGAGCAGCCGTATCTTAATTTTACATTACACAATGTTACATATTGTAAGACAAAAATTGCCTCTAAAATAGCCTTAGTCCTCCTTGCCTTTTATAAAGCTGCCTCACAGAACAACATGAGTTGAGAGAGCGACAGGCAGGTTCCGAATTTTGACGTGTCCAAAGGACAACTTTAAATAGAAGTTTGACGAGTGTAAATTATTTGTTGACAAGGAAACTCGTTCCCCACTGGTTGCGTTTAATGAGTTCCTAAATCAGTAGTGTCGTTAGAGAGAAGTCATACACATACCCGTCAACTGCGTAGCTGCGTGGACTCATCTTTTTAGCCTACACATGTCAATAAATAACCATGTAAATGTATTGTTGACTAGGGATGTTCAGATCAGGGTTTTTAGCTGTCGATAATGATACAACTCATCCGGCATCTGTTGGCCGATACGGATACTGATCACGAGGATTCTGTGAAAAATTTCCGGTTTTAGAACTGCGACTAGAGCGTGCTTCAAGTAGACACTGCAGAAAATGCACAGCCAACTTATGATTCAGTTACTCTGTTGGTCTGTAACATTTCAGCAAACGGGGAAATGTTTGTTTTTTTCACCAAGGAAAAGCAGCATACGGATTAAATGCAAGATAATCACTACTCACGTTAACATAGAAAATCAGGCTATGTAAATAAAATGGCAAAAACACACTATGAACTCATGACATTTACATTCCTGTGACTTTCTCAGAAAGTTACAGGTCATTGCTGTCTTGGTGTTTTTAAACCAAAAAAACGTTTGCCTTCGAGCTTGTTGGCGCTGATTTTTTTGAGTGCTTCTGCCGTGCCCTTTTCATCGGCTACTCTCACATAGTGACGAGATCTTGTGTGATGCGAGAAGTCACATGAAATCATCGGAAAAAGATGTATAAAAAGGATCAATTTATGGTTTTATGAATCAATATCAAACTATAAAAAGGATAATCTCATTATTTTTTTTCCCCACAACCCAGTCCAACAACAGATTGAGAGTTGTGAGTCTTGAAGACTATGACGTACCTCTTTCCTATTTTTGAAAAACATTCCTGCTTCTATTCGAGCTCGCATACTCGCTTCAGAAAACTGCCAATGTGACTTCCCAAATTATTAAGATGTATTGCTCTGTTTTCCTTTTAGAACTGTCAGCCTTTCATCATCATGGAAGAAAGAGAGATCCAGAGATAACTCCCAATGGGTTTCAAGTCCCAAGCAAGTCAATTACAATCTCGGTCAACTGAATGAAGAATGACAACTTTGACTGACAGCTTTGTTGCAAAGGACTATTGAGACCTATTGTTCCACACCGCTTCCCACATTTGAACGTGAATGTTTGAGGCCTGTTTTTCTTTTCGACATCCCTCCTCACCAACCCTGCTGTCCAGCTCAGGCAGAGTGGAACCCTTTGTGTCCTCTGGCCTCGTGCCCTTCCATCGGCGGCCTGCTCCAGTGGTGCGGTGGTGTACGATGGCGCGGTGGGACGCTGTGGGCTGCCGCGGGAGACTGTGATGTCCGAGCCCAACAGCCCGGGCGAGAGCCGGTGTGGCGCTCCCAGATTCTTCGTGGGCTGCGAAGACGATGAGAGCGAGGTCTTGGAGGATAGCATAAGAACAGACATGGAACTATATGAGGATGACGAAGACACAGACTCTGTAAGGACCATCACACAAACCCTTGAATTAAGTACAATCTTATTCGATTACATTTAGAAAGCAAGCGTTTTATTGGCAAGTTATGTCGTAAAAGCAAATCTATTTCCACCCACTTAATCTTCTCACTGGAATTGGTGATCTTGTTTCAATGATGTGCCATGAAAATTACAATAGTATGAAGAGGGGTTTCTAGACTTAAATGCTTTATGCAGTAGATATACTGCCTACTCAATAGGATCTTCTAGGTATATTAATAATTAGTAATGCACCAAACCAAAAAGTGGTGGGATATACTCAGTGTATTAATAAACAGCAGCGCACCAGAACCAAAAAGTTTGTTTTTAAAATTTCTCTCTCTCTCTCTCTCTCTCTCTCTCTCTCTCTCTCTCTCTCTCTCTCTCTCTCTCTCTCTCTCATCCTGCCCCCCCCCCTTTTTTTTGTCACCCTTCAGCCACCTGAGCAACAGATTGTTGTGGGGATATGCTGCATGATGAAGAAGTCAAAGTCCAAGCCAATGACCCAGATTCTGGAGAGGCTATGCAGGTTTGAGTACATCACCGTGGTTATCTTTCCAGAGGACGTCATTCTCAATGAGCCTGTGGAAAATTGGCCCCTGTGTGACTGCCTCATCTCCTTCCACTCCAAAGGTGCGTCTTCAACAAGGTCAAGGTCAAATACATGTACAGTTCGACACATAAACGAGAACAAACCTGTCTTGAATTACCATCGGCGGCAGCTGTGCAGGGTGGTGGCACAGAGCAAAACGATGTGGCTGCCTTATTTATTCAGATACGTGATTGTAGATCACCTCTTGCTCAAATAATTACTTAGCATTGCGGAGCATGCAGAGAAGTGTCTTGCTGCTCGAGCTTATAGACCAGCTGATATTTAAAAAAAAAAAAGAATATGCAAGTCTTTAGCCAAAATGTTTACTGTTACATACAATTGTTATTTAAATGGAACAATCACACCAGATGGTTAATTCAGTGTGAACATGTGCAATTTTAATACCCCTGTGTATTTGTTTGTTCCACAAAAAGAAAATTTCGACTATTGTTCCGGTATATGAAGCAGTTTAACAAAAGGGGTTTATATTGACATTTTAAAGCAGAAAGAAACCCATCTTATTCTAATAGCGTACAGTAAATTAGCTTATTTATATGTACGCTGTCAGGAAGAAAAGGCAGCCAATTTCAAAATAAACCTTATCTGGCAAATTATATATATATATATATATATATATATATATATCGTGATCATAGATAAAGGGCAGAGGAAAGCCGTTGTAGTGGATCCGTTGGAGCCTTCTATAAATTCCTCGTCTCACCCCCCCTCGGATGGTGTCCGTCCCTCATTCAGCTCGGGTCCTCTACCAGAGGGCAGGAAGCTTGAGGGTTCTGCGCACTATCCTTGCTGTTCCCAGCACTGCACATTTCTGGACTGAGATGTCCGATGTTGTTCCCAGGATCTGTTGCAACCACTCATCTAGTTTGGGGGTCACTGCCCCGAGTGCTCCGACCGCCACAGGCACGACTGTCACCTTTACCTTCCAGGCTCTCTCCAGCTCCTCTCTGAGCCCTTGGTATTTCTCGAGTTTCTCGTGTTCCTTCTTTCTGATGTTTCCATCACTTGGGACCGCTACATCCACTACAACGGCTTTCCTCTGCCCTTTATCTATGATCACGATATCTGGTTGGTTCGCCATTATTTTGGTCCGGTGCTACGCCGGGACTGCCCCAGTAGAGCGTTCACATGTGCAAATTAGCTCCGGCGTAGCCCCGGAAAACAGCTTACACCGGACCAAATTTGATCCACCTCGGGGAGGTGGTTTAAAAATTTGCTCCAGAGCAAATGCTTGTTAGCGAAGCAACACCGATGTAAATTTGCACGTGTGAACGTAACTGGGTTAAATTTGCTCCAGAGCAAATGCTTGTGAAGAGTACGTACGGCGAGAATGCGTTGCTTTCGTGCTCTGTCGGACTTCCGTCATGTGTTTGTTTAATAACGACACAAGACTTGGCTGGTAACATCTTTCCTTTTGTAGGAGACTGGACTGTCTCGGAGTTGTTTGTGTAGTTTGTTCCTTTGTTGTGTGTCCACAACCCCACCCCCCCATATAATTTATTTTGTGATTTCCTCTCTTGATTTTCTGTTTGGCGCATTACGTATTTGCTTTTCTGAGTGTCATTGAAGTCATCGTTGATTTACGTTTTCGGGGGCGGTCACTCTCGAGCCTTCTGCCTTCTGCTCGGTCACTCTCGAGCCTTCTGCTCGAGAGTGACCGAGAAGGAGAAGGACGTGCCTGTCCAGTAGTCCTGTCCAGTAGTCCTGTCCAGTAGTCGCTTGAGTTGTGTATACGTTTTAAAAAGAACCAACACGGCAGCTCATTTGTTTTCTGTCATTTTGCTCCGCTGCAGAAACTGCCGTGTGAACGCAAGTGGGGCTGCACTGACGCTGTGCCGGTGCAGACACGCTCAGCGGCTTTGTACGTGTGAACGCTCCACACAATTTGCTGCGGTGCAAAATATATCGCAACAAAATACATCGGTACAGCGCCGGAGCAAATGTGTGAACACCCCTTCTGCCAGCCACCTGGTTATGGCGTTCCATGTAGGCTTTCCCTGCCAGCATCTTACACCCTGCAGTTATGTGTTGGATCGTCTCAGGTGCCTCTTTGCACAACCTACACCTTGGGTCTTGTCTGGTGTGGTATATCTGGGCCTCAATGGCTCTGGTGCTCAGGGCCTGCTCCTGAGCAGCCAGGATGAGTGCCTCTGTGCTGTCCTTCAGGCCAGCCCTCTCTAGCCACTGATAGGACTTCTTGAGATCGGCCACTTCAGTTATGGTCCGGTGGTACATCCCGTGTAGGGGCTTGTCCTCCCATGATGGTCCCTCTTCCAGCGCCTCATCTTCTGTTCCCCATTGTCTGAGACATTCTCTGAGTACGTCATCCGTTGGAGCCTTCTCCTTGATGTATTCATGGAGCTTGGATGTTTCATCCTGGACAGTGGCTCTCACACTCACTAGTCCCCGGCCTCCTTCCTTTCGGCTTGCGTACAGTCTCAGGGTGCTGGATTTGGGATGGAACCCTCCGTGCATGGTTAGGAGCTTTCGGGTCTTAATGTCCGTGGTCTGAATCTCTTCCTTTGGCCACCTTATTATTCCTGCAGGGTATCTGATCACTGGCAGGGCATAGCTGTTTATTGCCCGGGTCTTGTTCTTGCCATTGAGCTGGCTTCTTAGGACTTGCCTCACTCGCTGGAGGTATTTGACCGTAGCCGCTTTCCTTGTTGCCAGTTCGAGGTTGCCATTGGCTTGTGGTATACCGAGGTACTTGTAGCTGTCCTCAATGTCTGCTATTGTTCCTTCAGGGAGTGAGACCCCTTCAGTGCGGACTACCTTTCCTCTCTTAGTCACCATCCAACTACATTTCTCAAGCCCGAATGACATCCCGATGTCGCTGCTGTAGATCCTGGTTGTGTGGATCAGGGAGTCTATGTCCCTTTCCCTCTTAGCATACAGCTTTATGTCATCCATGTAGAGGAGGTGACTGATTGTAGCTCCATTTCTGAGGCGGTATCCATAGCCTGTCTTGGTGATTACTTGGCTTAGGGGGTTCAGTCCTATGCAGAACAGCAGTGGGGAGAGTGCATCACCTTGGTATATGCCACATTTGATGGACACTTGGGTAAGTGGCTTGCCATTGGCTTCAAGTGTGGTTTTCCACATCCTCATCGAGTTCGCAACGAAGGCTCTTAGGGTCCTGTTCACCTTATACAACTCCAAGCATTCAGTGATCCATGTATGTGGCATCGAGTCATAGGCTTTCTTGTAATCAATCCAGGCTGTGCACAGGTTGGTACGTCGGGACCTGCAGTCTTGTGCGACTGTTCTGTCAACCAGGAGCTGATGTTTGGCTCCTCTGGTATCTCTACCAATGCCCTTCTGTGCTTCGCTCATGTATTGATCCATGTGTCCACTTATCTTAGCCGCAATGATGCCTGACATGAGCTTCCATGTTGTGGAGAGACAGGTTATTGGCCGATAGTTGGATGGGACTGCACCCTTTGAGGGATCCTTCATGATCAGGATCGTTCGCCCTTCGGTTAGCCATCCTGAGTGAGTCCCATCCCTCAGCAGCTGGTTCATTTGTGCTGCTAGGCGCTCATGGAGTGCTGTGAGTTTCTTTAGCCAGTAGGTGTGGACCATGTCCGGGCCTGGTGCTGTCCAGTTCTTCATATCTGAGACTCTTTCCTGTATGTCTGCCACTGTTATAGTAACTGGGTTCTGTTCAGGGAGGTTGCTGCGCTCCTCTCTCAGGGTCACCAGCCATTGTGCACTGCTGTTATGTGCAACCTCCTTCTCCCATATGCCTTTCCAGTACCTTTCAGTTTCCTGTCTTGGTGGGTCAGCTCTGTTGTTAGGACCCTGCCACTGAGCGTACACTTTTGCAGGTTGTGTTGCAAACAGCCTGTTTATTCTTCAGGCCTCATTCTCTTTCGTGTACCGCTTTAGGCGGCTGGACAAGGCCTTTGTTTGGCAGTTTCGAGGGCTTCAGGTATGGTCATCTGGATGTACCTCTCGGGTCTCGGCCTTTTCATCACACCTCTCTGGGCCTCCGTCAATTGACACGCATCTTTCCGAGCCGCCTTGATCTTAGCCTCCAACCGTCTTTTCCATGGTGGGTAACGTATCTCATGGCTTCCATGGTTGCTCTTATAGCCAAGCATCTCAAGGATCACTGATGCTGAAGCGTATATCAGCTCATTGGTTTCCGTGATTGTTACGGTAGGGATCGCCCTCAGTGCTGCATTCACACTTTCCATGAGACTTTCAGGTGGTACTTCACATAGCCGTTGTAATCGGTTTCTAGGTTGCCCAGCTTTCATTCTCGCCATGATCTTAGCTTTCCGGTCAGTTGCTGCCTCGCTCAGCATTTCATTCATTGGGGCTGGCCTCCCAATCTCATCATCTGCATTCATTGGGGCTAGCCTCCCAATCTCTGGTATGACCTCCTCCTCTGATCTGGCACCCTGGGGCCCTTCACCATGGAACCTGCGTTGTACCTCATCAATCTCAAGTTGTGACAGCAGTTGCCGTTTGTGGATGTTGGAACACTGAGCTACTAGTTGTTTCGTGGTCAACCGTGACTGTGGGTTTCGAAGTAACCATTTAGCCCACATTCTCTGCATGTAACCCCTCTGACTTGGGTTGCTTGAGTAATAGCATTCCAACAGAGCCATGTTATCGCATCTCGCCCATCTCCGCTTTGTTCCAGTAGCCCATTTTTCATCAAGGTGCTCTGGTTCCCCAGCACCTGACGCAGACCTTGTTTGGCCGGGCAACGTCTGAGCCGGCATGTCATTCATTTTATTGTCTCTCATCATTGTATGAGGTAGGCATTAGTGTGAAGGATCTTGCCCAAGGACCCACACTGGATGGTGTTATATGCTCATTTTTTGCCCCAAGCGGGATTCGAACCACCGTCTCCTGTATGCCAAAACCGATGCCTTACCAACTGAGCTATCCAGCCGCCATATATATATATAAACAAAGTTCTTTTCTACAAATTACATCTGGAGAATGTCCTGAGTGATAATGTGATAATGTACATATTAGGACCTATATATTCTCCGCTACGACCAGTATAGAGGCTTTTTTTTTTTAACATATTTGTGTGGCACGTACCAAGTAGCTCGTAGAGCAGTGGTTAGGGACCACTAATTTAGAAAGGCTGTGTCATACAAATAGCCTGCCACTGACTCGTTAGACTTCTGGAAACTGCATCTCACGATGGTAGTGACTTCTGCCTTAAACGTATACTCTATGTACTTAAGCCCTCCTCGAATTTAAAGTTTCTGCCTTAAGATGTCATATCAAATTTGTTCGAATGTGTACTGAAGGACTTTTGTCAAACCAGCGATCACTATATTAAGTATTAAAAATTACTTCTGCTTGCAAACCAGGATTTCCACTCGATAAAGCAGTCAGCTATGCCAAACTGAGAAATCCTCTGCTCATCAATGACCTCAACATGCAGTACTACATACAGGACAGGTACAGCTTTTCTATTCATTTCCAGTGTTGATGTTTGAATCATGCTTTGCAAAAAAAATTGTTTTTTTAAATGAAGCATTGAGAAAGCAAGTGAATCTTTGTTTCCATCCAATTCTGGCAGGAGAGAAGTATATCGCATCCTGCAAGAGGAAGGGATCGATCTGCCACGCTATGCTGTGTTGAATCGTGACCCAGATAAACCAGATGGTGAGTAATGAGCTCACATTGGCACTGACTGTATTCACGGTAAAGGCAGTTAACACAAAGGGAAGGTCATGAAAAGTACTGTAGATGACATTAACTACCGAAAGTAGGACTGAGCAATTATGGAGAAAAAAAATCATGCTTATTTTGATTGATATTGAAATCATGATTAATAAAATGATAATTCATTGATTTCAAAACATATTTTTTCCAAAACCTAACTCCTAAAAACGACCATATCTACTAGATGGATGAATCCACCACACGTGGTGTTTGCAGTTCTTGCTCAATGAGTAGTGATTGTGAGCCTCTGATCGAGCACCCAGAAAAGCAATCAAACTGGTCAAAATGTTCTAATTGTAATGATTTTTCCCTCAAAATTGCGATTGCGATATAATATGTGATTATTTCTTTTCATGGTCCATTCCAATCTTTTTTTTTTCAAACAACGAAGCAATTAATTCACGTCTATTATGAAACAAAATCTGATCTGTCGTGTTATAGAATATTAATGTAAAGGCAAATTAATTATTAATTAATTAGAAAGACAGTTTGTTTCTGTCCTACAATTACAGGTTGAAATTTACTTTGACGTGTATAGTCTAGTAAGCATCCACCATGACATCATTCTGCCACACGAGGGTAAACTACGGTGTAAAACAGTAAGAAATCAAACAAACTAAGGGGCATATTCTAACAATAATGCGAACAAATCTGTGTCTTTATTTATCCCATTTTTCACATTGCATGAACCATGATATCAAAAACTTGGACTACAATTATCAAACATTGCCTTTTCAACATCAATAATATTCATAGCCGGTCAACAAAAAAAAACCCCAACAACAAAAAAACTAAACGTAGCCATCACCATATCACACATGCTCAGATTGTACCTTGTAACATTTTCCGATATCACAAGCGGCACCTCATCAATTAAATGACAAGTGATGATGAGCAAGAATCATTTCGTCTGTCTTCAGTTTAAGTCATTCAATCGGACGATGCAACATAAGGCCATATACTGTAGATGTATTTATCCGTAAAATATCGAACAACTTAGCAGGCCGCTTTCATTTTCGTATCATTTTACTGGAGAATGTGTTTTGATAGGTCACTCAGTCAAGTCAACAGACACACTCAGTTAAAATCAAGACTTAATTTTTTACATGTGCAGCATACATCAGACTGCTGTGGTTACTCGCATGACAGGTTGTCTATTAGCACAGACTAGGGCTGGGGTGAAAAAGTCGACCAAATCGTTTTTTTTTTACCATACAAATTGGTCGAAACAATAATTTATGCCTCGAAACAATTAATTATTATTATTTAATGACCGTATTTTCCAGACTATAACTCGCTCCTGATTATAAGTCGCAGCAGCCATAAAATGCAGAATAAAGGAGAAAAAAAACATCCAGAATTCGCACTGGCGCGTTTTTGAGGGAAATTTATTTGATAAAATCCAACACAAAGAACAGACATGTCATCTTGAAAGGCAAATTAAAAATAAAAATAGAGAACAACAGGCTGAGTAAGTGTACGATATGCTAACGTTACATAACGCATTAAAAAAAAACCTGAGAATGTGCCTGTATGTTCATGTAACATGTTATTCAGATAACTGTAGCATAAAGAACATGCTCACAAGTTTACCAAACCATCAGTGTCACTTCACTAAATCCAATGAAATCTTTATCCTGTGTTACTTTTAAAGAACTTCGCGAACTCCGGGGGTCAAAGATGTGTCGCTTCCTCTTCTACGTCTTCGTCGTCATTTGTTTTTAATCACTTAGCGCCACTGTGGAAAGTATCAACACAGGCCGAGAGCACCCTCTTGATTTAATGTGAAAATAACATGCAAAATGAGATACAGTGATCCCTCGCTCTAACGCGGTTCACTTTCCGCGGCTTTGCTGTTTCACAGATTTTTTTAGTGCAGTTTTTTTAATGCTTTTAAACAGTGAATTGTGTTCTGCATCCTGATTGGCTAAGGCACTGACCGACGTGAACAGTCTCCGCACCTCGTCTCTGTACAGCTTGCCAAATTTACCTTTTTTTGGTCTTTGGTTTCATTGTATCAGTGGCAGCTGCTGGTCTGTCAAGGAGGGGAAGCTCAATTTCGGCCTACATCATAGAATGTGTCCATTTATTTATATGGGAATTCTACTCTCCGTTCTTTTTCAAAAAAATGAAAAGGTTGCCTTCACCATGAGATCGGTGATTCGCTCATTTCGCTGTCAATCAAAAAGATTCTGCCTCAGACAGATCATCCAATCATCATGCAGAAAAGCTGAGCTTCCTGGCCAGCCTATAAATGCCCACTGTTCATAGACTCCCAGAGACGCTGAGCGTCCGATGGGCGGGACAAAACCAGCATTTATCCAATGACTTGTCTCGTTTCAATGCATTGGGACAACCTCCCCTGAACTCTCTCGACGCCCAGCGTCTGCGCGGTCGACGCTCAGCGTCCACACAGTTTAAAGCACAGTGAAGCTGCGGGATGAATGAGAAGAGAGTCGCGTCGTAACCAGTAATAAAAAGCTTATTCAGAACAGAGGTTGAGCACTATGCACATTTAGTCAATGACACGTCCACACAATTGTACGTACACAAATACATTCGATCACTTACTTTTTGACATTTTAGGGGAAGCTGAGCTTCCCTTGCAGTCTTAAAGCAATCGCCTCTGCATTGTATACATAGTTCAGTATTGTATAATAACTGTAAAAAATAAAGCTGACTTATCAAGTACCAAGTATAACTTTATTGCCAAATGTGCTGTATGTAAAACATACACAGAGGTGAAAGTCCTCCGGATTTTCCCAGAATTCCGGGTTTTTCAAATTTTTATGAAAATCTCTCCGGAGAATTGAGGAAAAATTGCCTCAAATTAATCCGGATATTAGTTGACAACATTGAACGAAGACGCGTTTGAGTTCGTTGTTTTGCTTTCACGAGCGTAGCCACGTTGAGACACTAACACTAGTAACAGTAAAGAGATTTTCGTCTCTTTATAAACACACTCGCTAAACCCCACTGGAACGAATAAAAGACACCGTGGACAAGACAGTTGTCGTAAAATGTATATTTGGACAAAAAGGGAAACACACAGATTGGCAGAAAACGTCCGTCCGACTTCGAGTGTCGTCTCGGCTAGCTTAGCTTAGCTGTTGTCGTGTGTGACGTCGGGTGTGTGACGTCGTTGCGTTGGCGCTGATTGGTTGAAATCAAAAGACGCGCTTGCGTACATGTTCGCGCTGAAGCACGCACAGCAGAGAGCAGCGGACTATCGCCTGCTGAGGCATACTGAGCTTGAGTGGCGTCGCCACAACAGTAATACCCTCGCCTTGCATTCTTATGGCCTCGTCATATGTCGGAGATTTCGAAATTTCGGCAAGATCGGAAGCCACAAAGGGTGCACGTGTGCACACAAAAAGAAGATTAATCATTGAATGTCGATCGAGTATTTGAATAGCGTTTTGTGTAAACTAATTAATGCGTTATTGGCCAGGTGTGTGCGTGCATGCGTATGCGCGTGTGTGTGTACGTACACACACATATATTTTTTTCCCCCCCGGAATTTTCAGAAAAGTCAACTTTCATCTCTGCATACAGCAGTTGAAATTTTGTCACTCTCACATTTTTTGCTTTTTTTTTTTAATGAATCCTACTTCAGGATTTCACTTATCACTGGTTCTTTTTGGAACGTAACCCCTGCGATAAACGAGGGATGACTGTAATGTGTTATTCACTTCACACATACAGTAAATCGTTATTGATATCAATACAATAAAGGCCCCTTCACCCACACACACCTGCTTGAAACTGACTTTATAGCAGTGATAGGCTTTTGCAGGTTAGATTCCTGTCAATCGAACAAAATCACACAATTTTTACTTCATATGCTGTATGTTTAGTAAATGAGTGATTAAAAAAACTTTACACAAAAATATTGCATGTTTTCTTGAGAGCCGTACCTCAAGTGGAGCGGGCATAAGCAGCTCGGTGGGTGGGCACATCCCCATTAGGCCCGCCCCCTATGGCCTGCCCATGGCGGGGGGTGTGAATGTGGTGAATGACATTGTTACAGGTTAGGACATTGTTATAGTTTAGAAAATAGCTCAGAGATCAAATGTGCTTCAAAGGGCGCAACATTCGTATTTTAAAAAGGAATGAAATGATGACTTGCAAACAGAAACCTTTGCTGTGATGTCTCAGAGTGTAACCTGGTGGAAGGAGAGGACCACGTGGAGGTGAATGGAGAAATCTTCCAGAAGCCGTTCGTTGAGAAGCCAGTGTGTGCTGAGGACCACAATGTTTACATCTACTACCCTACTTCTGCTGGTGGTGGCAGCCAACGTCTCTTCAGAAAGGTCTTGTCTCCTAACCAGAATGTGTTTTAATAGTGCCTTGTCATATTTTCTTCTGGTGGTCTTTCATAATCTTTTGTTTGCAAGATAATTTGGTTTGGAAATAAGCAGGAAGCCCAATTTTTCAAGATTCTGTATTTTCAATGGTCTGAAATACCTGAATTTGTACGGTCCATTTTTTTCTAATGTAAACGTTTTCAGGATTCAAATAAGTTGTGCTCCTAAGATAGGTGGATTAAAAAAAAACACACACACAAAAGTTGATTTCCCACCTCCATGGGAACTGCCGGTTATCTTGCCGACCACCAAGAGGGCACTCTGAGGGCGACTGACAACTAAAGCGCCAACTGAAACATTCCCCAGGTGGTTCTCAAGATTGAAAAACATGATAAATGTTTTAAAGAAAAAATAGTCAGTAATAATGAACTTATTGATAAAGAAGGTGGATAAGGAGGACATGCACCTGATCACAATGATGATGTAAAAGCAGAGAAGAATGTTTCAGAAGTGGCAAGCAGACACACAAGAAAAAAAAAAAGCACATTTTATCGAACTTCCACCGTTGCCTTTGCCAGAATTAAAGAGGTGGTAAGAGCTGTGCTGCGTGCTCATGAGCAGCGTTAAAAGATAGACATGCTTTGGCAAAGCAACAGCCAGAGCCCAAGAGTAAAAGTGCAGAAATGGAGCTGGAAGCTCTGCTGTCCGTTTCTACTGCCAAAATAGTATATGAAGAACAAAACATTCCAAAAGTGCCATTGAGCCAAAGAAGGGACGAATCAACTGCAAGCAATCTAAACCTTATGGCAAATGAATTTGATTCCGCACATAAAAACAAACAAAAGTTACTGGTCACTGCCTGCACCTAATCCTGCAACAACAGGTCCATCGCCTCTTGAGGTTTTTAAACAACAAGCCATCAAACAATGGAACTGGTCGGATTCCCAAATGCCAGGTTGTTCCCACAGCTTGAAGGTGGAGCCACAGGTACAACAACCTTCAACACCTTCTGCGCTTCCTGCTCAGTTGACTGAAGGAAGACAACTTTCTCGGATCTACCTGCAGATGAATATCAAGCCTCTCTGCTAAATGCCCAACTTGTAAACACAAACCATCTGGGAGATATTTGCACAATAATGCAAAGAAAAAAAAAATCTTACATTTACACTTGTCCAACATTGCCTTATGGCACAGGTGTCAAACTCAAGGCCTGGGGGCCAGATCCGGCCCACCAGGTCATTTTATGTGGCCCATGAAAGCAATTCATGTGTGTCAACTTGCTGAAATCTGTACTGAAATGTCAAATTGTAATGTGTAATAAATAACGTTGAGATTTTGCAATGATTTTGTTACCCCATTTCCTCTCACTTGAACAATAATTGAACAAACTATTACAATTTACTGATTTTTAATTCGGGTAATATATCAATTTGTTGTGTACAAGTAATCATTTTGTGGTTTCATTGTCCTAACGGCCCTCCGAGGGAAGACGTAACTCCAAATTGGCCCGCGACTAAAATGAGTTTGACACCCCTGCCTTATGGCATTGCTAAAAGAGATTCCCAAATTTGATTGAAATCCTCTCCAATATGACTTTTCTCTTTTAAACAAAACAAAACACGTGAGCAATGTGAGGAAAGCAACGTCAACTACGGTGACTGCTTGTACTATCTGGAACAATTTACCAGAGGGCAGCCGAGGGAGGTCGTGTCTGTTCACCAACCTTTTTCCAGACTGTCGGATGATCCTAAATGACCTCGGGCTGTTCACGCAACCTTGTCCTCCTTTTGAAACGAAAACCACCAGGATTGTTTGAACCACATGACATGTATATAAAGCAACAATGGAAGCAAGTACAATGTAAAGCCGATCTCTTCTTCTCTGGAAACGCTGGGGACGGGATTACCTACCCTTAACTGCAGGAAAGGCAAAACTGGAACCAAGCAAAGGAAAATATACAATCTGGCGATGTTGACATTATAATGGATTCAGCTGCCCCATGAGGCCCTTGGTTACTCGCAAGATAAAAGAGGATGTTTGGGGTCAGTGCATCTGCTGACAAAGTCCAGTATCATTGAGAAGCCTGTAACTAAACCTGATGTAGTTCCGGTGGAATATACGGAGGCGTCCAAGCTTCCAGCTTCTGTTCATTCCATGCGACTGGGCCACCAGCTTAAAGAACAATAACGTCATTCTTCAAAATTGTGTTAATGTGGGTTTTTCTAGGTGTATTCTATAGCTCACTGGTGCTCTTCAAGGCGGAAATGTGCTGCAAAGTTGCCCACAGGGTCAGCGTCGTGGAATTAAAATATTTTTTAAATGATAATGATTATAATTTGTTCAATGATTTGATTTCTACAATGCTTCAGAGGGATTTTCCCGCTGTTGTCATGTTTATAAATGAAATACGATGACGTCTGCCACAAACGTTCACAGAGTGCCACATCCGTCTGCCTGTGGCTTGATCGAATACACCAAAATCATGTTAGACCACCTGTGCTACCATTTAGATATGCTTTTAGGTGGTTTAAAATTTTAGTCTACTTTTTCCCCACCAAATTTTCATTGGGTAATTTTCATAAAATTTTTATATATTCTATTCTTCTAATTCAAGTTGTTGCTGTGATCACTGTGTGGTTTTCTTTCATCAGCAGAGGGTACCGCCGATTTTGTCCGCATGGGTATTTCACTGGAATAGTGCCAATAGGAAAAGGGCATATGCCCGCAATGCTCGTTACTTGGTAATTTGATCAAAGGGTCGAAAACAGCCTGTGTCTTGCTGAAGCAAGAAGAGTGAAAGAACACATTTCCATTCATTTCCTTGCTCATCTTGCAATGAAGAAATGTTGTCAAGTTACATAGCGTTCTTATTTTCTTCAGCGGCTGCTGTTTATGCACTTGAAGTTTCACTTCTGCATCTCGAACCGTGTCCAGTACCTTCTTAACTCATTCAGTACCAGCCATTTTCAGACCCATATAAAATAAAATAAAAAATTGACTTTCAGTCTTGGAAAAAAAGCTAGGAAAAAAGAAAACCTAAGTACATGGGATTGAATGTGTGAAGTCTGAAAAGACATAAATATGTCTTTGGGAGTGAATGAGTTAATGTCATCAAATGATTTTTTTTCCCCCTCAGCCTACAGCCTAGCAGATCTGTAAACTTACCAGCTCTCCCTCCCCAGTCCCACCCCTGCAAAGTTAACCTTTCACTATGATGATAGTTATTTGGACTCAGTCCTTCTGATCCAATTTCACCCATGTGTGTTACCATCCAGAGATATCAGCCCTGGTGCTATATTTGCTAAATGTTTTGCAAGATTGGATGTACCACTGAGAACATACTCTACTTTGTATTTGAGTAATACGGGAGAAATCCATTTTTGTGACCCCACTTGTCTAGAAATGCATAACCTTGTCTGATGTAGGGAGCTAAGCAGGCACAGGTCTAAGTATATTGCCAGTTACATAGCCTGTGGCGGGGCAAGCCAGCCCAATTTAGTGCTGGTCTTCAGGCTGGATTAATAGAGAAAATTGGAGACAGGGAGGGCATCCTTTCATTTTAAAAACAACAAAAAAAAATTTTTAAGTGCCAAAACGTTATCCAAAAACATTCACCAGCAATAGAGCAAAAAAAACAAAAAAAAACTGACGTCAAATTCATTCTTCATTGTGTACTACTGGATGGAGTGCACTCTAAAGATCACGTAACACAGTCCCGCTGTACATAGAACTTTTCCCCGCAGTTTTTGGAATCCAACCCCTGCGAAAGATGGGTCATTACTGTAATGGCAACTGTTATATTTGAACATTATTCTGCGCACACAGTGATGAAAACAAGTCGAATAGTATGTTTATAAGCAGGGGGATTCATAAGCGGTGCGCATGAGCACTGGGGATTGAATGTTGTGTTCCAGTTCAAGTCTGTCACCACGCTTTTGCGCACTAAAGAATCGGTCAGGCCACCGTCAGTTCAAAGTCAAGTCAATCATTGTGATTGCTTCTGATGGCCAACTTCAAAATAAAAGCATTGATATTTAGGTACACATTTACTTGCACACTTTTATTTTGAATTGGTGCCGTTGTCAAATCCAGCTTCTTTCACCTTAGACAGCTGGCCAAAATAAAACCTCTCTTCTCACATGAATACTTTGAGGCAGTAATTCATGCCTTTGTCACATCCCGGCTCGATTACTGCAATGCCCTTTACTTTGGAGTCAGCCAGTCCTCCATTAAGCGCCTTCAGCTGGTCCAGAATGCCGCTGCTCGCCTCTTGACTGGTACTCATAAGAGGGAGCACATAACTCCTACTCTGACATCCCTTCACTGGCTCCCCATACATTTTAAAGTTATTTTCAAGATCCTCTTATTTGTTTTCAAATCTCTGAATAATCTCACGCCACCTTACCTCTCTGAGCTCATCCGCCCCTACACACCTGCCCGGCGCCTCAGGTCTGTGGACCAGACCTTATTAGAAGTACCAAGAACTAAACTCAGGCTCAGAGGGGATCGAGCCTTTTCTGTTGCTGGACCCTCTCTGGAATGACCTCCCACTGAACATTCGGCAAGCCTCCTCGCTGCCCATCTTCAAAACCCTCCTCAAAACTCACTTGTATTCTTTGGCATTCGACTCAGCATGACTTAGATTTGTTCTTGGTTTTACTGTTTGGTGCTTTCTACCGCCTTTATTACCGATTTGTCTTACTGTTTATTGTGCATGTTAAATTGCTCCATGTACAGCACTTTGTATGCAGCGATGGCTGTTTGAAAGTGCTCTATAAATACAGTTGACTTGACTTGAAGTTGACCTTCGATGGTTATCTCAGGGTCTCTGCAGGCAGTTGCAAAACTTTCTGTCCAAACCTTTTCCACCGAGAACTGCATATTAACATGGAAAACAAAAATATCACATGCAGTAAAAATGAAAATAAGATTTAATCGACCCTACAGTACAGCTCAATTTTACAAGCCATAACACAAATTACTAAGACCCCTGGAACAATATATTATGTTTCTTTAGCATATTTGTTAAAAAATACTTAATATAAAATTGGTTTATATTAGTAGCACTTTTTAAGTCATCATGTAGCCTGCTAGTCGGTGGAGGCTACTGTGTGACTGAATGTGAGTGTGAGTGACGGGGTGGGGGGGGAGGGGGGGGGGTATGAGGGGCCGCACTGCTTGCTCATTGAAGAAAGAAAAAACGCAGAGTGACAGAAGAGTCACTGTACACCATAGGTGTCAAACTCAGGTCCTGGAGGGCCGCTGCCCTGCATGTTTTCCAAGTCTCCCTGTTGCAACACACCAGATTCAAATGAACAGGTTCAATGTCAGGCTTCCGCAGAGCTTGCTGATGATCTGTTCATTTGAATCAGGTGTGTTGCAACAGGGAGACTTGGAAAACATGCAGGACAGCGGCCCTCCAGGACCTGAGTTTGACACCTATGCTGTACACGCTAGTAGTTTTTAACAAAGGCAACGTCGCTGGGGATCGGTGAATTCTCCAGATCAGGTCAGAACAATGGAATGAAAAACTTGGAAAATGCTAGTGAGTCGAGTGTACACTACAAGATCGCTGAGTTGTTGACCACACTGTCGATCAAGGATGGATTCCAGCCTCAGAAAGATCATCCAACCATCATGCAGAAGCCGAGTATCCGAGCCAGCCCACTATTACATACACCCCCAAGAGATGCTGAGCATTCGATGAACGGGATAAAGCTCAACGTTTACCCACTGACCGTCCAGTTTTACGCATTGGAAGAACCCACTCTCAGCTTCCTCATCAAGCCAGTTGAAGCTGGGCACCCGAGCGTCGTGGAGCGAATGAGAAAGATGTCGTGTCAGTTACCTGTGATAAGTAACTGATTCTGAACAAAAGAGGAAGGTATTCTAGCACATTTTTAGTCAATGAAATGTACACACGGTACATGTTTCACTATTTTATGGGAGGGAGTGGGGCAGGAGCATTTTAGGGGAAGCTGAGCTTCCCTGGTACTTTTAAAGCAATCGCCACTGGTACACATATTTACAATAAACCTTGCTCAGATGTGCCGCAAGTATTTAAGTTCATCCATGAAGTCGGTAGGTTGGGGGAAAAAAAATCAGCACCAAACAAAAAAAACCTTTGTTTCTCATTTGAGAACAACGCCAACATTTTTTATGTGCACCCCTAATTTGCTCTTTTCCTGACTCGTCGTCGTCACTTGCCACATAGTAAGCACATGGTGTTGCAATGGAGATTAGGACCAACGGTTTTTGCAGAGCAGTGCCTGTAAAAGTGTCACTATGTTTCCAACATTTCGCTCATTGATAACAATGATAGAATGTGCATAAATATTAACACTGTTTAACATCAACTCTTTGACTTCTCTAGATTGGGAGCAGAAGCAGTGTGTACTCACCAGAAAGCAATGTCAGAAAGACTGGTTCTTACATCTATGAAGAGTTCATGCCAACAGATGGCACAGATGTGAAGGTAATTTTTTTTTTCTTGACAGTACATCGAAAAGGTCTGGACAAGACAAATATGATGCAAGTGATTTAAGAGCCAAGTGATTTGTATATGCCAGTGGAGTTAGCTGTTTTCCTCCACGGTGCAATAGAAATTTGTGAATTCATCATGAAACAAATCAGAGACTTGGACGGTTGTAAAGGCATCAGGCACCACCAAAGTTCGGCAAAATAACATTTGCACATTTTGTTGAGGTCACATGCAGTTGTGGTCTCTGAAGCATCTGAACAAGCTTAAACTAGTGCAGTGAAACTTCAGTTCATGAATGTCCATGTTCACACACACACAAAAATCAATTTATGAACAAAATTTCAATCACATTTTGCTTCACTTCATGAAGTCGGCTTTCGTAAACAATGACAGCATCTACAAGGAATGATGAATTGTGCTTTCTCTCAGTCATCTGGGTACTTAAGAACAAAAAGGCAATAATTTTAGTTCCCAACAATTGTTTTTTTTTTTTTTTTTTTTTTAATAATCCCGTAAAATAATTTAAATAAACGTGTTTGGGGCTGGAGCATGTTAACTTTAATGGCTAAAGTCATAGAGCCTTTGTGACCACGTCGAAATGTTCTTGACCAAGATACTGATCCCCAGTTGCTCCTGATGCTGCGCCATCATTAAGTGAATGAGGCGGCTATGTTAATCACTTTGAGCACCCCAAAGGGAGAAACGCACTATACAAGTGGAATCCCATTTACCCAAGCCATTTATTTTATGACGAAAAACTGCTTCAGATTGCTTGGATCCACTGTATTTTTCATGATTGTCATGGACATTGCATAAGTGTTTCAAGAACAAATAGGCAAAAGAGAATAGTTAAGAAGGCTGGAGATATGTGGTTTCACATCACGATTGCCAATCAAAATTCTCATTTTTTTGCCTCAGTCAAACAGACTGAAAAGTAAAATCCAGTGTTTATTTTGCCAAACGCAGCACTGGCAAATGTGGCGGAAATCACCAAACACTAACCTGTTAGGCTTCAAACGTGATGTGATTGTTCATAATATCTTTAACCCTTTCAGGGACAGCGATTGCAACAGTGGACAGCTTATCATGTTATCAGGTTACAGGTTATCATTATTGGTGCATGTAAGGGTTAATAATCATTAGACTGGCTGCAGCCACAAAGGGCATTACTTGTTCCCTCCACGCGGGACTCAAGAGGCCGGCAACATGGCAGCCCTGATGGGTCTCTCCTAACCGCCTGGGGAGCTCCACTCTTGTGTGAGCCTGTCTTAGCGCCGAACTGAACCATATTAACATGTTATACGTATGAAATGTATGCTATCAATGTGTTGGGCAATTCACGTTGGTTCTTCATGAAAGCACTGCTGATTGGCGGTTGTGTTCTGTCAGCAGACGCACAGCACGCTGCTCATCTTGCAGGTCACGTCCACGTTTTAATGTAATGGAGCAGAATTGGTATTGGCATACCTGAAAAATGTGGAACATTTTCGATGGTCAATTACAACATGTGACAAGTTTGTCGATTTTTGTACAAATAAGATCTCTTCATTCCTGCATTGAAACAGTAATTTACTGTAGTAATTACAACAGCTTCATTGTCGTCGTCGTGAGTACACAGTTACATTGATTGTACCATCTTTTTGTTTTTGTTGACATTGCTCTCAAAACATTATACATTTTTAAATGCATTTGTAGTGTTTTTTTAAGTTTGTTTAAAGACCTTTATTAAAAAAAAGTTAAGTAGCGTAAATGTTATAACATGCTCAGGGTGTATTTATATACAGTATTGCAGATTTCATTCATTACGGCAGGGGAAAATTGCTTAAGGCCGCTAGGATTCACAGTATTTTCCATGAGCATCATGGACATTAAATTAGTGTTTTAAGTGGGATGAAGATGTCAGTGGTTTGTGCTCTACTCCAGGTCTATACTGTGGGACCTGACTATGCTCATGCTGAAGCTCGAAAGTCTCCTGCTCTGGATGGGAAGGTAGAGCGAGACAGTGAGGGCAAGGAGGTCCGTTACCCTGTCATGCTGTCAGCTATGGAGAAACTGGTTGCCCGGAAGGTGTGTTTAGCGTTCAAGGTAAGCAAAGCCTCTGCTGTTGTATTCTGTCGAACACTTTTATTGTACCTAATCTTCATCATTAAAAATGCCACTGCTTTCCTCTTTGATTATTCATCTGCAGCAAACTGTTTGTGGCTTTGACCTTCTTCGAGCCAATGGGCACTCTTATGTATGTGATGTCAACGGATTCAGTTTTGTGAAGAACTCTATGAAATACTATGATGACTGCGCTAAGATCCTTGGGTAACAACAGTTTCACTCATTTGGCTTGAATTAGTTGAGCGCGTTTTGGATTCCTTGATGGCTGGGCCATTTTGTGCTTTGCTTATCCTTTTTCTTTGCTTTGTTTGTTTGTTTGTTTTAGGAATATTGTGATGCGTGAGCTAGCACCTCAGTTTCAGATTCCATGGTCCATCCCTACTGAAGCGGAGGACATTCCCATTGTTCCCACTACTTCAGGCACTATGTGAGTAGTGGAAGTACTAGTTACTCGTGTTTAAATGTTAACATTGCAGGTGTAATCAATGTAATTCCTCTATTTAAATCCATTGGATGTTACTTTTTACCTTGATGAGGGAGGACATTATCTGTGTCATGGTCTCGAAAGCTGCAATAGTATTCTGTACTCTCACAAAAGGGATGTGATACTACAGAGTTTGTCATGAATTAGTGTATAATGTTATTGAAAGGTACATACATGTTAGACACTGCTAATAACAATGACACCATTAAAAAGACTTCCCTGTTAATTCCTATCCTGTGCTTTTCTTTTGAGGAGGCAGTATCCAGCAACATTTTTTTCATGAATATGATATTACGTATGTAATAGTGAACTTAAACTTTGACCCTCAAGGATGGAATTGCGCTGTGTGATAGCTGTCATCCGACATGGAGACAGAACACCAAAGCAGAAGATGAAGATGGAAGTTCGCAACCCCATGTAAGTTGATACCCTTACGAAAGCAGTAACCACATTTTTCATCCATTTGAACAAATAAAGTCTGCTTTTGTTATCTGTATAGGTTTTTTGACCTATTTGAAAAATATGGAGGGTATAAAACTGGGAAATTAAAACTGAAGAAACCAAAACAACTGCAGGTACCAGGTCACTTAATTGCATGGTTATGTTGGTTCAAATCACCCTGACATATCTGCAAGTGTTGTGTGTGTGAGTTGATTTAAATTGATGTTGCTTGGTTTTTGAACGACGGCAGGAGGTGCTGGACATTACTCGACAGTTGTTAGCAGAACTGGGCCAGCACAATGACTGTGAGATAGAAGAGAAGAAGTCCAAACTTGAACAGCTGAAAACTGTTCTTGAAATGTAAGTGCTGGGTCACTTTCCTTACTTGGTTCATCTTCATGCATTTTTTTAAAATGTATTTTTATTTTGGGAGCCAAACCCCATTTTGTTCGTGGAAAACTCTTATTGTCGGCATATCCACGCTTATTCAAGAATTGTCATAATGCCCCCCTGCCCGCCCCCCAAAAATGTGATTTTTTTTTCCTGATGCTATACTTACTGTTCAAAGTGGGGGAGCCTCTGGAAGCAGTAGTGTATTTATGGCTGAAAATGTAAAATGTATTATAACAGTTACAGCAGGTTCTTGAAATGATTGAACATTTATTATTTTATTATTATTTTATCAAGCATTTATTTCAGGTTTTACTGCATTTTGCTAGCTTAGCAATTATCATGGCTCCCTGCCTTTCTCCCAGTCTTCCCTTCGTAATAGCGCTACTTAGAGAGGGGTAGCTTTTTCGCTGACGTGGAGGTGAAGATTATTGCCTATGCTATCCAAAAACTTTCATTCTGAACAGGGGTGTGTCGACTTGCATTTGCAAGAATAACTTTGCAAGTAGTACTTGGTAATCACCATATTTTTCTACCACTAAAGGTATGGACACTTCTCTGGGATCAACAGAAAAGTGCAACTGACCTACTTGCCCTACGGGCAGCCCAAAACCTCGAGTGAAGAAGAAGGCATGTTCTAAACATATGAGCAAGTTAAACTTAAAAACATGATCGCAAAAATGTTGATTTATTTTTAGCTGTTATTTTGTGACAGACACACGAAAGGAGGGTCCATCTCTGCTGCTCGTGCTGAAGTGGGGAGGAGAGCTTACGCCTGCTGGAAGGGTGCAGGCTGAAGAGCTTGGAAGGGCCTTTCGCTGTATGTACCCTGGAGGACAAGGTGAGATGCAAAGCAGTTTATTCCTGTTATTAATTGAAAACTGGAAATTAACTGCGTATGAAGACAGACTACAAATTGCTGTTCTTTTGTTTGGTTTTGAACTAAATCAAGTAGCTCCCAAGAAAAAGAGTCTGATGGCTCATAATATCGTCAAGAAAATTGTGCTTGTCCGAACAACAAAGATTATAGAAATATACAGGTGTAAAAAAATTAATCGATTAATCGTCAACTATTTTCAAAATAGTTCAAACGCTGGTCCTCGAGGGGCGTACTGTATTTGAATCAAGTGTGTTGTACGAAGGAGAGATGGAAAACATGCAGGACAGGTGCCCTCGAGGACTGGACTTGGTGACCCCTGGCCATTGTTTAACTTAAAATAGTCCAAATCCTCTGATTCTGCAGTCGTTCATAAAAGCAGACCTATCTTTTGCGTTTAATCCAAATAAGACATCGGCAAACATTATTGGAAATAAAAATTGAGTGAACCAGTAACTTTCAAACAAGTTGGTGAGTGGTGTGATATTGCTTAATGTTGTTTCGTTGTTTTTAATCACAAAACAATACCAAATAAACAATAATTGCTTCATAGACATTGCTTCAGTTGTAATACAAAATAAAATTGTAAATAGATTATGCGATGATATAATTGATCGAATAATCCTACAAAAATATGTTAACAGGGTTCCCACGGGTTCTTAAAGTTCATAAAAATCCATTAAAAAAGAAGTTGTGAAATTATGTCTTAATTGCCCTTAATTTTCAGGGAAAGCTATCTAAAATCAATAAAAATCCTTAACTTATTTTTATTCAAAAATAAATTGAAGTTTTATATTTTCTAAATTTAAATTTTTCTTTGTGTACTTTATTTGAGAATGAATTACTTTTTTTTTTCATTTTCCTACCTGCAATACAGGTAGGAAAATGAAAATTTGACATACAGTATGCCAAATAAAGGGTTAGCTGATTGCCCCTAAAAATAAAGATGTGCCCTTCCTTTGGCAGCAATGATTTGAACACCAACTCAGTGATATGTGACTTTCTGTTCAGCCCGCATATTGCTGAGCGGGCATTAAATCCTCCGTGAAATCCCTGCTGAATGGAGAAAAGGTCCTTAAAAATGGCTCAATTAACCCTCAAAAGTCCTTAAAAGGCCCATAAATAAAAAGCAAGTGGAAGAGTGGGAACCCTGGTTAATTCAGAGTGCAGCCCCAAGTGCCGCATTCCATCAGCAGTTGGTAAACGGGAAACAACTGTATATATCAGCGCTTGGCTTAATGCCAAAACTGATTCGGGTCCATTGTTTTTGTAGGAGACTATGCTGGATTTCCCGGCTGTGGGTTGCTGCGGTTACATAGCACCTACAGACATGACCTGAAGATATACGCATCTGATGAAGGCAGAGTGCAGATGACTGCTGCAGCTTTTGCAAAGGTACAATCGTGATGTGTTTTGTAGTACAGTATTTCTTTTATTAGGTCTGGGGCGATATGGCTGAAAAATGTATCACAATATAAGTATTTCACATCAGTTGATGTTACATCCACGCTTTCCAAGCAGTGCTGTAAATATGTATTTGCAGATACAGTGGTACCTCTACTTACGAAATTAATTGCTTCTGGAAGAAATTTCTTAACTTAAAAAATGTGTAAGTGGAGACGCATTTTCTATGTAAATGCCCCAATCCATTCCAAGCCCCGCAGAATTCTGACATAAATTTTTATGAAGCATAAAAATGCATCAAAGTATGTAACAAATACGTGTTACAATTAGATGATTGCACAACAAATGAGAGTTGAGCATAATGTAAAAAACAAAGAATAGAGTAACTGCGTCCTCATCGTTTTTTGCCCTCTTTAGTTCATGTAGAGCTCAAAAGTGGTTTTTGCCTGGCGCTTTGGAAAGAACTGATCCAAGGACGTTTGCTTTTGTCGGCTTTTAACAATCCTTCGAAAATGTCCAAGGCAAACATCAGCATAGTGAGCGATCGCTGAACTGGTGAACACATTTTCTGGGTGATTCACATTTACGTAAAACTAGTGGAACACCTCATGGCTCGAGGGTCGAATGACGAGGATGCTGCACACACACATACTGTATCTATCAACACAGATAGACACATATGGTAGAGGTCCCTCTTAGCCAATGGAACGCCAGGAAGATGCCAGTTAATAGCCAATGGCAGAGCAGCTATAAGTATTTTGCGTTCAGGAAACTCAGAGACAACTACTTTGTGAGCTCTGCGCAGCTCGAGTGAAACGAATCCGAAAAGCATAGTTAACTACTGACTAAACAAAGAATTGGAGTACTGGTGCGGGGGTGGACGATGAGGCACGACAAACTCATCGTCCACCCCAGCACCAGTACTCCAATTCAACGGGCTCGACTTCAACATGCTGAGAGCTGATTACCACCAGACAAAAACTTTGACTTAATAGATATAGGAAACAAACAACACAAACATGGACTTTAAAATCTTTGATTACGCTGAACACAAGACATTCGACCCAGAGAACAACTTGGACCCAGACAATAATTTCTTCAATCATAATTACAGCATCACAAACTCAGAGTATTATACGGATGAACAATTCAACACAAATGTAGAACTGAAAAATACATTTTCAGTGATACATATAAATAGTAGAAGTCTTTATAAAAACTTCACCAAAATCAAAGAATATATGACTACATTTAATAAATTTACAATAATTGCCATATCAGAAACTTGGCTTGATGATGAAAAAACAAGTGAAATGAAAATTGATGGATATGAAATGTATGCAATTCATACAGAAGACAAAAAAGGAGGGGGAGTTGCAATATATGTAGATAAAACACTGAAATGCAGCAAAATTGAGAGCCTGACAAACACAACAGAGAATCTAATGGAATGTCTAACTCTTGAAATGCACATTAAAAATGCATCAAATGTCATTATAAGTTGCGTTTATAGGACACCAGGATCTTGTTTAGACACATTTAATATAAAAAACTGACAGATATGCTGAGTTGTTCTAATGACAAGAAAACCCGAATAATATGTGGCGACTTTAACATCAACTTATTAAACCCAAATGGACACAAAAAAACAACAGATTTCATAAATACAATGTATAGCAACGGTCTTTTCCCAGTCATTCTGAGACCCAGCAGAATAACAGTTGATACGGCCACATTGATAGATAATATATTCATAAATAAGATTGATCATAAAAAGGAAAGTGGACTTCTCATAACTGATATAAGTGACCATCTACCAGTCTTTGCAGTCTTTCACAATTACTTTGATAGAAAAACTAAACCAATAACCCACATATCAGAAATAAGACTCAGAACCCAACATTCCATTGCAGCTTTCAAGCTCGACCTAGACAAGCAAAATTGGTCTGAGGTCTACACAAATGAAGATCCAAATACTGCGTTTGACGCATTTCAGTCAACTATAACCTCCTTATACGACAAGCATTTCCCAGTAATTAAGGTCACCAGAAAGTACAAAGAACAAAGTAAGCCATGGATAACAAAAGGCATAGTTTGTTTGTTTGTTTGTTTATTGAACATAAAACATATATACAGTAATAATTTGACAGAAAATAAGGTAGATAAAAAAAGTAAAAAGAAAGAAATTAATCTTCATTCAACACAGTTATTATGTTCAAGGGAGTAGGAAGAAGTAAAAAACTTATCTAGTCCTACCCCGTTATGTGATTGTATCTAATAAATCATTTTTATATCAATCAGAAAAGAAAAAAGTAAGAAGAAAGAAGTCTCCATTAAGGCTCATACTTTACCCTTAACCGTGATATTTTTACAACTTTTGGTTTGTATCGGGATTATATACTTCCACACCCTGACACTCTTGTGTCAATTTTCTCTTGTATTCATAATGGATATTTATATACCTTTCTCTATTTATCAACTTAGTTCTGATTTATCATTATATTTAATGTTTTGAATTTATCATTTTAACTCTGATTGATGTAGGTTGTTTGTACTATTTTTTTGAATTTGTTTTTGAACTCAGCAAGCGATTTACTCATTTTCAGGTCCGTTTCGAGATTATTCCACAGATTAACACCTTTGATAGATACACTTCTTTGCTTGATGTTTGTTCTTGTTTTGAGTTTTTTGAATAAGTTGGTACCTCTTAAATCATAGCTGCTTTTTTCGAATTTCGAAAAACTTTTGAATGTTTTGGCAGAGCAGGTTATTGTGTGCTTTGTACATTAATTGGGCGATTTTAAAGTCAACCAGGTCATAAAATTTCATCGTATTTAATTTGATAAATAGTGGATTTGTGGGTTCCGTATATTTTGATCTATTAATAATTCGAATTGCTTTTTTTTGTAGGTTGAGAATAGGGAGTGTGTTTGTTTTGCAGGCATTTCCCCATATTTCCACACAGTAGGTCATATATGGTAATAATAATGAAGTGTATAATGTGTACAAAGATCTCTTATTTAGCACTTCCTTGGTTTTGTGGAGGATCCCTACGGTTTTGGCTATTTTTCTTTTTACGTTATCGATATGTGGCTTCCAACATAGTTTTGAGTCTATTACTAATCCGAGAAACTTGGTTTCATACGCTCTTTCTATCTCAATTGAGTTTACCATAATTTTAGCTTGGTGTTTGATTGGTCTTGTGCCAAAAACAATTAACTTCGATTTTTTCAGGTTAAGTGACAATTTATTTCTGTCGAACCAGTTTTTTAATTTGTTTAATTCGTTTTCTACGGTTGTCAGGAGCTGTTTCAGATTTATTCCAGAACAGTAGAAAGTTGTATCATCAGCAAATAGGACACATTTAAATTGTTTTGAGACCTTGCAGATATCATTTATATATAAGATGAATAGTTTTGGACCAAGCACTGACCCCTGAGGAACTCCGTGAGTGATTTTCAGTTGATTCGTTTTTTTATTGTTGACTTGCACGTACTGATATCTGTTTTCTAAATAACTTTTTATCCATTTATAAGATACACCTCTAATGCCATATCTTTCTAGTTTTTTCAATAATATACTGTGATCTATTGTGTCAAAAGCTTTTTTTAGATCTAGGAAAACCCCAACAGTAAATTCTTTGTTGTCTATATTAGTGGCTATTGCTTCCACAAACTCCATAACTGCCATTGAGGTGGTCCGCTTTTCCCTGAAGCCATATTGATTCTCACTTAACAGCGCATGCTTTTGTATAAAGCTATCAAGTCTGCGAGAAAATAGTCTTTCTAACATTTTTGAAAATTGTGGTAGTAGTGATATTGGTCTATAATTTGTAAACCGATGTCTTTCTCCACTTTTATAGATTGGAATAACTTTAGCAATTTTCATTTTTGATGGAAAGATACCAGCTTTGAATGACAGGTTGCATATGTGCGTGAAAGGTCGCACTACATATTCTATAATCTGCTTTATTATTGTCATGTCAATATTAAAGCAATCAGTTGACTTTTTATTTTTAAAAGTTTTTATAATATTTGATACTTCTTCTTGTTTTACAGCAGTAAGGAACATCGTGGAGGAGTTTTTTTCTACATATCTATCTATTTCAAACAAGTTTGTTGGATCAGGAATTTGTTTTGCTAGGTTACTGCCGATGTTGACAAAATACTCATTAAATTCAGTTGCTATTTCTGCAGTTTTTTCCAAAATAGTATTTTTGCCTTTGATAAAATACTCTGGATAATCCATTTTATATGACTATTTCTGATTACTTGGTTAAGAAAATGCATATAAAAGAAAAACAATCTATACAAATCGTTTCTAAAATCCAGAACTAAAGAAGCTGAAACAAAATATAAGATTTATAAAAACAAATTAGTAAACATTATAAGAACTAGCAAGAGAGACCATTTTCATGCAATATTAGAGCAAAATAAAAGCAACACTCAAGAAATATGGAAAATCTTAAATCATGTAATTAGAAATAGCTCTAATAAAGTAGATTATCCGGAGTATTTTATGAAAGATAAAAATACCATTATTGAGGAAACTGCAGAAATAGCAAAGGAATTTAATCAATATTTTGTTAATATCGGCAGTAACTTAGCAAAACAAATTCCGGATCCAACAAATTATTTTGAAATAGATAAATACATGGGAAAAAAATTCCTCCACAATGTCTCTTACTGCTGTGAATCAAAATGAAATATTAAATATTGTAAAAACATATAAAAGTAAAAAGTCAGCTGACTGTTTTAATATTGATATGACAATAGTAAAACAGATTATAGAATTTGTAGTGCGACCTTATACATATATATGCAACCTGTCATTTAAAGTCTGTATTTTTCCATCAAAAATGAAAACAGCTAAAGTCATTCCAATTTTTAAAAGTGGAGAAAGACAATTCTTTACAAATTATAGACCAATATCGCTGCTACCACAATTATCAAAAATATTAGAAAAATTATTTTCTCGCAGACTTGATAACTTCATATATAAACACATGCTATTAAGTGAAAATCAATATGGCTTCAGAGAAATACGGACCACCTTAATGGCAGCAATGGAGTTTGTGGAAGCAATAGCTACTAATATAGATAATAAAGAATTCACGGTCGGGATTTTTCTAGATCTAAAAAAAGCTTTTGATACAATAGATCATACTATATTATTGAATAAATTAGAGAGATATGGTATCAGAGGCACAGCATATAAATGGATTGAAAGTTATTTAGAAAACAGATATCAGTATGTGCAGTTCAATAACAAAAAAATCCAATTTACTGAAGATTATCCATGGAGTCCCTCAGGGGTCAGTGCTTGGTCCAAAACTATTCATTTTATATATAAATGATATCTGTAGTGTGTCAAAGCAATTCAAATGCGTCCTATTCGCTGATGACACAACATTTTACTGCTCTGGAAAAAATATGAAACAACTCCTGAAAACTGTGGAAAATGAATTGACAAAATTAAAAAACTGGTTCGACAGAAATAAACTATCTTTAAATTTAACAAAAACTAAGTTAGTTGTTTTTGACATGAGACCAATCAAAGACCAAGTTAAAATAAAGATAAATTCAATTGAAATAGAACGAGTCTATGAAAATAAGTTTCTTGGACTAGTAATAGATACAAAACTATCCTGGAAGCCACACATAGATAACATTAAAAGAAAAATATCCAAAACTATCGGGATACTCCACAAAACTAAGGATGTGTTGAATAAGAGCTCCTTGTACACATTATATTACTCATTATTACTCCCATATATGACCTACTGTGTAGAAATATGGGGGAAAGCCTGTAAAACAAACACACTCCCTGTTTTAAAACTACAAAAAAAAGCAATCAGAATAATCAATAGGTCTAAATATATAGAACCCACAAATCCAATATTCATCAAATTAAACACAATGAAATTCTACGACCTGGTTGACTTCAAAATCACCCAATTAATGTATAAAGCACATAACAATCTCATTTGCCAAAATATCCAGAAGCTTTTTGAAATTAGAGAGAGCTGTTATAATCTAAGGGGTACTAATCAATACAAAAAATCCAGAACAAGAACAAACATCAAGCAAAGGTGTGTATCAGTAATAGGTGTCAATCTGTGGAATAAGCTTGAAACGGACCTGAAAATGAGTAAATCGTTGGAGGAGTTCAAAAACTTTGTACTAATCTTTTTTGTACTAATCTTTAAAAAGATTAATCTTTAAAAAGATTAGTACAAAAAAACTACATGAATCAGAATTAAGAAGATCAATTTGATATACTTATAAAATATAATAATACAACTGTTTGTTCTTGTTTTGGATTTTGATCAACTTATCAATTGTATTCAAGAAATGCTAATTATAATGAATATGAGAAAATTGAAATAAAAAAGGAGAAAGAATAATTATATACAGTACGGTATATATATATATATATATATATATATATATACACAAACCAAAAGGTGTATAAATAGAAAAGTATAGTATACATAAGGATAAAAGTATTTGATGATATGTAGATTTTTCTTCTTTGTTTTGAAAAATGATCAATTCAAATTTCTACATAATAAGGGGTAGGACTAGATCAGTTATTTACTTCTTCCTACTCCTTTGAGCATACAACTGTGATGATGTGTTTTTTTCTTTTACTTACTTTTTAATTTTCCTTTCATAATTTTTGTTTGACTTTTGTCAATCTGTTATTGTGTGTACTATATATGCTCAATAAACAAACAAACAAACAAAGGAAGGAAGGAGGAGACAAGCAAGACTTTCTAAGGATAGTTAGCCCCATGTGGAGGTGAACCCACGAGGTTTGTGGGCTTTTTTTGTTGAATCAATTGTCTTCATCACTTTTGTCTTTCGTTTATTGTTTTGTAATGCCATTTGTATTTCGATGTTTCATGTCCGTGTTTGTGACCAGTTCTCATTGATACAGTTGCAGTGGTTGTAAGGGTCTATATAAATAAAGCTGTATTGTACACTAAAGGGAATACAATACAACTGTTGTATTCCAGTTGTATTGTATTCCCTTTAGCGTAGCACCATCTAGTGGATGTATAGTGCAACTGCAACCATTATTCTAGCTTCTATCCTATGCACCTTATAATGCAGTGCGCCCTATATATAAAAACAGTTTGAAAATAGGCATTTCATTGAGGGTGCACCTTATAATCGAAGTGCATTATAGTGCAGAAAATACGGTAAGTGTCGCGAGCGTCTCAAAACCCCCTAATGAACTACTTCTCTCTTGGAGTGCATCATGTCACTTGACCCGCCTTTCTAATTTAATTTGTAAGCAAGTTCATCGTTGGAATACGACCTGTTTTATGGTTTTACTTACCTGATTGTGGAGTCAGTCCGATGTCAAGACTGAGGCTCGGAGCTGTTTTACCGTGGAGCTAACACGTCATAGATGGGAACTTCATTACCTCTACACCATCTTATCTATCCGGTGTTGTTTATCCATGTTATTTTGCACAATTTTGCACAATATAATGTAATTGCAAATGTTGCACTGGAGCAACTGTTGTCAAAGTTAACTAAGTACACCCACGCTTTAATTTAATACACGTACGCCAAACGGGCGAAATGCGTGTATGCGCGCCTGTCTTCTCTAGTTTGCAATCTTCTCCTTTTGGGGTTAGCAGACAGGTACTCAGTGGACAAGCTTCAAAAAACTATTTGTTTTGCTCTCAAAAGACACTCTTATTCTCTAAATTGGGTCTTGCTTGCTTGGAATGGTATCTCAAATCTAGCGTCATACTGTTGCCTTTGCCTGCACCCCGCAGAATGGCTTGCAATGTGAGATCAGGGGTTCCTTCATGATGGTTTTTTTTCCTTTTTTTTTTTTCAAACATTCTGTCAAAACATATTTTCTATTGATATTGATCCCCTGTCTATCAGGATACATATTTATATTGAATAATCGCCCAGCCGTAGCATTTATACAACACATTATTTTCCAAAGTCCATAATCTGTAAAACTATTTTTTGTGTCTGTGAGCAGGGGTTGCTGGCCTTGGAAGGTGAACTGACTCCCATTCTAGTGCAGATGGTGAAGAGTGCTAACATGAATGGGCTGCTGGATAGTGACAGTGACTCGCTAAGTGGCTGTCAGCACAGAGTCAAAGCCAGACTCCATGAGATTCTGCAAAAAGACCGGGACTTCATTGAAGAAGATTATGACAGAGTGAGTTGCCGACCATGATTATGAACAAGTCTGGTGTGGTGAACCCTCCCAAACAGATGTAATAATGATGCGTGTCTTCTATATGACAGCTGGCCCCAACATGTAGTGCATCATTGGTGAATTCGATGAAAATAGTCCAGAACCCAGTGGCCACATGTGACCAGGTTTACACTCTCATTCAGAGCCTCACTGCACAGATCCGCAAAAGAATGGAAGATCCCACGTCAGCTGGTGAGTCATTCAATTATTGATTCATTCATAAACTCGTCTTGCGCCTTCTCATCTTCAAAAGGGAAAAAAAACCAAAAAACATTTTAACAGGTTGGGTCAGAGGACGTGTGGGTTGCAGAGTAGAGGCTTTTTTGGGAACCCCCCGGGATGCCTATGGAATAGGAGTCAGCTTTACGTTAAATCATGGGATTGGGACAGTACAGGATAAAAAGGTCATGGGACTAGACAGGAGCAAGACTATCCAGCAGGGGGGAAAATGTTGGACAGATGTGCAGCGATTTGTTTTAGCTCACCTCCAAAATGAGAGCGGTACAGGAGTGAGTCATTCTGAACGGGAGCAAGACGGGAATGAGAGTTTGTTTTCACCAGGAGTGAGAGAGGAGTAGAAATCCACTCTGTGTCACCCTCAAGTGCAAAGATGGGGGACTGAGTCAGACTTGAGTTACGTATGACTTACAATACAATACATGCTGATTTATATAGTCAATATCAAGTATATTTTTATATATACTTGACTCTGATTTGATTCGACCCAACTTTGACTTGAACTACATGACTTGACAAGTCATATATATCTTTAAATTGTGTGCATTAATGCCTACCCTGTAACCATGTTCTGTGCTTTCTGTCCTCAGACCTGCAACTTTATCACAGTGAAACACTGGAGCTGATGTTGCAGCGCTGGTCCAAACTTGAGAGAGACTTCCGCATGAAGAACGGTCGCTACGACATCAGTAAAATACCTGACATTTATGACTGTGTAAAATATGATGTCATTCATAACGCTACTCTGGGTTTGGAGGACACACTGGAGTTGTTCAGACTTTCTCGTGCTTTGGCTGACATCGTGATCCCACAGGTAAGTCACAAGAAGGAATCCGATACTACTACTAATTTTTGTCACAGAAAAAGTAGTTCATTGGTTTTGTTGAAGCAATGGGAAGTTAAAGAAACAATGTCTTTGTTTGATTGTATTGATTTTTTGATCCTTCCAAACGAATTTCTCATTGAAGTAAATGTGTTGTTTTTAAATTAGAAACAGGAGCATGTAAATCAACCCTTTACCTATGGTGGATAAGGTTTGTCTCTTGACATTCAGAATAAATGCCGGATCAAGTCAAAGTGAAAAACTAAACTGGCACCCAGTTGATCCTTTTCAGCAGATGTCAGCTCACCACAGGAGAATACATAGCCCAAGACATGTCGGGCAATAGGTCAAACTACAAAAATAGCCTTGGAGTTTTTTTGATTGCGCTTGAATTTTGGTCATGCTACTGCAGCGATTTTCACATTCGTATTTCGAGTTACCATTGCATTACTTGTACTTCAAAAGCTCTTGTCTTTTTCCATTCTGATTTGTTGCTGTAGGAATATGGCATAAATAAAGCTGAGAAGCTGGACATTGCTTATGCCTATTGCCTCCCACTGGTCAGAAAGATCCAGCTTGACCTTCAGAGGACTCACGAGGATGAGTCTGTCAACAAGCTGCACCCTCTGTGAGTGTGGGCCAGACTATCTTTGATATATAAACTGATGGGCACAAAGCTTCAAATGACAGCTGTGAATGTTTTTGATTAAGTGGCAGATCTTGTTTGCAGATATTCACGCGGAGTGATGTCGCCTGGACGACATGTGAGGACACGTCTATATTTCACCAGTGAAAGTCACGTCCACTCTCTGCTGAGTATTTTCCGCTACGGTGGTTTACTTGATGTAAGATGTGAATCTCTTTGATAGTCAAATATACTGTATGTCCTGGCAGGTTACACTGAAACAGTTTGTCTTTTTGTGTAACAGGAAGAGAAAGACCAGCAGTGGAATCGTGCCATGGATTATCTTAGTGCTGTTTCTGAACTCAACTACATGACTCAGATTGTCATTATGCTTTATGAGGACAACAATAAGGTGATAATTTGTGTTCATTATCATTCATTGTTATCTCCCAAGATCAACAGCAGCATAAATGTAAATCAAGACAATAATATATAGTTGCAAGGAAAAGTTTGTGAACACTTTGGAATTACCGGGATTTCTGCATTAATTAGTCATAGTGTGTGATCTGACCTTCAAGTCACAACTTGTCAATTGCCTACATTGTCCTCATGAGAATCACTCTTATGTGGTTAAAACTCTGCACTCATACTGTGACAATTCACAAGTCTCCTGAAATATGTTTCCTTCTCCATTAAATGTGCAAGTATGTGATTTTGGCATGTCCCACACACTGCTCTACGAGTTACCGGTAATACGTGGTTAAATTATGCTAAATCGCAATCATTTTAACATGATTTTATTGTCCACAAGTTCTTTGATCAAACGTGTCATTGAGTCATGTATATTTTATGTTCTTAATCAAATTGAACATTTTTCACATGTCCCTGAAATTGCTGTCCACCCTGCCATTATGGGGTACCTGACCATTGAAGCAACCAGCTAATATTTTCAGTGTCATTACAACCAACATTTTGTTTTACTTCGATGGAGGCTGAAAAATTGGAGATAGTTGCAGAATGATGATTTAAACTTTCTTCATGATTTATCATTAGGTGTGTTTCAAACTGAACAAGTCCAAAATGCCACTAGATGGGGTCGTATTGCCCTCAGAAATGTGCAAAATCTAAATTGCACAATAGTAACCTGGTCATGGAAACTGAAATTTTGAAAAATAATACATAAATGTGTGCAAAAATGTTTTCATGATCTCATTGGGTGTTTTTTTGAGACGTGTCGATATAGAAGTAGATCACAAAAGTGTACTGGAAACACATTTTTCTTGTTTCCACATTATGTGACAACGCCCCCTCCAGCACCCACAGTGATGATCATTGGCTCGATGAGAACAGGGAAGTAGGAGTTCTTGCCTGAGTGGCAGGACGTGGCCGGCAGAGGGCGGTCCTTGCCAGTGGGCTGCCGTGCTGGGAGCGCACCGCCCCGTCTGAGTGCAAGGTGCAGTGAGCACTGTGCAGCAGCCCTGTGGGAAGCATCGAGGTCTGGCCAGGGGAGCGCTGTAGAGTGTGGGGGTCCGGCGGAGACCGAAGCCCCTGAGTCTCCCCGCTTCACCATCGCCCCAAGGCTTTTCAGGCTGTTGCGGAGCCGGTCGCGGCTAAGGAAGTGCGGCCAGCTGGGGGCCGCCGTGCCGGGCCCGGAGCAAGGGGTCACCACGGAGGGTTATCCCACTCACCAGGTTGAAACCCCACACGGACTGAAAACGTGTCATGAATATTCATGAGTGTTTACTTTTTTTGGAAAGAAGAAGATGAATTTTTAGGGTTTGGGGGGGGGGGGTCCAACTGTGAAAATATACAATGTTATTACATGGAAACCGGCAGCCAAAATATGGACATATATTTTAGCTGTTGCGGCTTTAATGCAGTGAATATGAAGTTCAATGAAAAATTGAGTATTACGCAGACTATTATGCTTCCATGTTTTAAACCGTATGTACTGTATATGTAACAGTACAGGGTGGAAATCGTATGTGAACCTTTTGTTTTTGAGCCTCCTTTGGCAGCAATAATCTCAACAAGGACAATTAAAGAAGAAATCAATTCCCTAGGGTTCACGTGCTTTTCCTTGCAACCGTATATGAAATTAAATAAAACTCAATTTTTTTACTGCACCTTTAAAAAAGTTACCAAAAATATAAGTGTGTGTATGACTGTTACATACATTATTCTTCTTTAAAGGATCTGTCTTCAGAGGAACGCTTCCATGTTGAGCTTCACTTTAGCCCAGGAGTAAAAGGTGTTGAGGAAGAAGAGAATGCACCCACTGGCTTTGGCTTCAGACCAGCATCTGCAGAGGTAGCACGACAGGTACCAGCACAATCAACCCTCCTAACGATAGCAGATGTGGTCATTTGCAGTTAATTGCATGTGTGCACTTTTTGCTTCTCATTCAGAATGGACAAAAACAAACAGACCCAGGAAGCTTGGAGGACCTCTCACGCGATGAGACGGACAGAGCTGTACCACTGTCTGAGCCAATCACCATACAGAGGAGATCACCACTGATACGTAATCATAAAACCGGATCTATGGAGGTTAGTTGTTTATTCATAGTAATCACACTCGTGTCCTCTGGTATTTGCTGAAAAACTCACTTGTTCACCGGTTTGGGGTTTCTAAAATTCTCTCTCATTCCACAAGATGGTGGCAAAGGGCTTGTCTTGTCTTGTCTTTTGTGCGCGTGCGTGTGCGTGTGCGTGTGTGTGTGTGTGTGTTATTTGGATCTATATATTAGAGGTGGAAGGGTTCACAAAATCCTTATTTCAGTTTTGTGCTCACGGTTTTCGGTTCGGTATGTGTTGACTCTTCGAAAAATCAATTGTCCTGTATGTGGCAACAGTCAACACCGAACCTCACTTCCAAACCTGAATAAACATGTTGAAAAGAAAAGATGCCAAGCATCCATCAGAGATGACAAATGGGCAGGAAAACTAAGGAGAAAGTTTAGATTTATTATTTTAAATGTTCTGAAATGTACAATTTTAATCCGTTTTTATTTGGCATGTTTATTGTTTGAATGTTTGTAATTTTGAGAGATAATTCTATTTTTGTCTATTGATCTAATCCCCTATCGTTCAGATTGTTAGATTTGATTTGCAGCTGCTGAGGGAAACCTGTAATTTCTTTTCCTCCGCTTTGTTATAACTTCCATCCATTTACCGATCCGCTATCACTATTTACTTATTTACTTAACTTGGAGGGATTGTTGTGCATTTTCAAATACGTACAATACAATAAGTGACCGATGACTGGTATTGGACATTTGTTCCATGATTATGTCTAAGCTGCTGCTCAGCTGGAGGTGTCCATCCATTCATCCATTCATCCATCCATTTGCTCATCCAATTATCCTCACAAGGTTCGCGGGGGTGCTGGAGCCTATCCCAGCTGTCTTTGGGCAGTCGGCGGGAGATACCCTGAACCGCTTTCCTGCCAATCGCAGGACACACATAGATGAACAACCATCCGCGCTCACACTCACAACTAGGGACAATTCAGAGTGTTCAATCAGCGTACTATGCATATTTATGGAATGTGGGAGAAACTGGAGTACGTGGAGAAAATCCACACAGGCCCGGGGAGAACATGCGAACGCCACACAGGGAGGCCTATGAGGTTTATCCGAGGCGCGATTATTGCTAGTTGAAACTTTGTTCTGACTTGACTGGATAAATGGTAGGCATACATGAATGTTACTTGGAGCATTCTGTTATACTCATTTTAATTCTTTGCACTTTGCTGCATTCCTCAAAACGTGGTTGTGCTACCTGATATTGGAAATGGTATTTGTTTGGCCTTTTTTATTCATATTATATTCATTCAATTGTATTCTCTTTATTTCAGGTCATTTTAATGATATACTGTATGTTGATGTTGGGATATGACATTTCCTAAAGATGAAAATTAACTTCCTTCCAGGTGCTGTCAGAGACTTCATCCTCCAAAGTTGGGAGCTATCGCCTCTTCTCGTTTTGCTCTCGTCAGTCGCCTGACATTAAACAAAGTGGGTTAGGTAAGTATCACACAACTATTCAGATGCATGCATTTAGATAATGTTTCATGATGATGAAACATCCATATTGTTGCAGGAGAGGAATCACCGCTAATCTGATCTGTTTTTATTTATTTATTTTTTGGGTGGCTGTCACGCATTTGGAAATCTTTGCTTGGGATCACAGACCAAAAGCATAGTTCTGAATCAACATTTAGTTTAGGCTACAATTATTCCACTTTCTTAAGTCACGCTACATCTACTGAAGGTGTGAGCCTCCCGTCAGAGAAAATAAAATGGATGTGCCGTCCCCTGCTTCCCAATCAAAACTGAGCCAGACTAAAATGATGATCAAATTTTAACCGCAATTTACAGACTTGCAAGATTTCTAAACATATCACAGTGGGTCTAACACCAAAATAGTTAATGGCTGCTTCCCCGCACAATGCTGTTTTTTGGGGGGGGACTGCCGTCTCTGTAAAGAATTTTAATATCACAGGAATATAAATAGCCAAGTACGTATCAATTTTCTTTTCAAGATCCACTCAACTCCTCCAACTTTGCGATGCTGTCTTCGAGCTTTCCAACTTACTCCTACTGGAATGACGCTGTATTTTTCCGGACTTCCAAAGCTGAAATCCTAATTTGCACTCAAATGTAAATTTTCGGTTGGCAATGAGCTGGTGGGCGATGCCAGACAAACTGCCAAACAATTTTGGTATCAGTGAGCCAATCTCTGTGACTCCTCAGATACGCATGCATTTCCAGCAGTCATGCAGAAAGAACCCGTAACTGGAAGGTACCTACATTCCGAATTTTGAAGACAGTGAGTTCTTAGGAGAACATTCAATGGTGGTTGTTTCAGCCTTGCACAAGAATGACAGAGATGGGAGAGACATTCATTCAGGTTGCATGGGTCCCTCCGCTTCTGTCTGCATGGTTTTTTTTTCTGTAGCTTTTTTTTCTTTTCTTTTCTCTCTTTCTGTTGCTCTTTGGATAGTAATTTAAGTAACAGCATGTTATGTGTAGTGGTGACTAACCGCCCGCCCCCCTCGCAGGCTCTCAATGTGCCGGACTGTTCAGCACCACTGTCCTAGGTGGGTCCTCTAGTGCCCCTAACCTGCAGGACTACGCACGCGCACATCGCAAAAAATTCTCCACCAGCAGTCTATCCTACAAAGACGGTATGTGTTTGAGACACAGCACTGCAGAAAAACCAAGTGAAATTTTCAACTTTTGACTTGACTATTAAGTACAACATCCAGAATGAGGCCCTGTGGAGAATGCGGGCATGTAAATGTACAATGTATACAGGTATACGCCAAGAATTACATTTAAAAAGTCTACAGTTCTTAGAATCCTGAAACTCCAGCTCTAAGGACATATCGTACATGTCAAGTAAAAGAATGATTATTATTCATGGCCATACGTCAATAATTAAATGTTTACAGTCCTGTTTTAGTCACTACATATCCATTTTAGTCACACAACTGTGTTCTCCCCATCATTCTTTCTCCACGCCACTTTGATGAGCATGTTTCATTTCTGCAGTTCATATACATGCTACTTCAGGCCCTGTTCAAAACTCCGAAGGATTCTTGGAACTGCCGCCTCTTCTCACTTAATTTTCAGATGTAGTTTAAGATAATCGCACTTCAGATTGGAGTGCGTTAACTGCAAGCACTGCTTTTCCGGTTTCATTGTCGAAAATCATATTTTACGGGTTAAATTTCGTAAATTGTTCGTTGTAGTACTGTAATGCTATTAGTGTGTTGTGTATCTGTGATCTATCAGTAGGTTTTGTATTCTCATCAACAGAATCCGGTGTGACTTGTTGGGCCTGCATGTATGGTGGGGAACTTTTTTTCCCCCTCATTTATTCATTACCTGGATCTTCACCTCCAAATCATAGTATGCCGTTTTTATTTCTCTCCATGAATCCTGGCTGCGCTGACTTTCTGTTGTCTCTTCGGTGTTCAGTTAATACTGGCACTTCACTTGGGGATCAATCCATATTCAGCTAAGTGCAATCGAAACTACCGGTACTTCCAACAACAACAAATCTTGGTCTTCCATAGGGAGAGAGAAATCATTTTCCTGTGTTGGCATTATCATAATTTGACGTTGTGTATCTTGGCCTGAGGTGTAAAAATACTTGCCATTTTCTTTTGAATCAGTACAACGCCATAATGTATAGACGATGAAAACTAGGGGCTTGATGAGGCGATTGCCTTCCACGGTTGCGTCGCTGATATTGAAGTCTGTCATGTTATTCAGTCGGTGTTGTGTCATCGAAGCGTTCTTCACTGCTGCCATCCTCATAGCACCTGTTCGTCTTTGTCATCCATCTTGTTGCGTCTCATTTTGAAAATTACTGGACACATTTTGCTCTCGATCCAGTCTAGTGTTGGTTTCATAATTTTATTTATTTATTTATTTTCCCCTCATACTAGATACAGTAAATGTAGAGAAAGGGCCACCGAGGCGACTTAGTATTTTTTATTGCCCATTACATTCAACTGAGAGCTGTTTAAGTTCAGAATGAAGAAGGGTGTAAACATGAAAGAAGGAAAATAGACCTAAATTACAAAACTCAATTTTTTCCATATTCTTATTTTTACTATCGAACAGAGTATGATAAGATATGATCAACAATTTACTGTGGATCCTAGTAACATTAGTGAATTTTTGTTTCCTCAGAATTGTTGTCTATGCCGGCAGTAAAACGATTTTCTGTGTCGTTTGCAAAGCATCCGACTAATGGTACGTCTGCTTCTTTCAAGTATATTATCACCTCACCTTTCTTCTGTCTTGCATGTCTTCAAACTTTTTTTTAACCTTGTTTCTTTTTCCACATGGCCCTGCAGCATTTTAGTTTCGTTTTTTTTCTCCCCAGATCAAGGATCTACTCATCTTTGTTCTCACTTTTCTAACGATGACATTCTCTTTCTAACCAGGGTTCCCACTAGTTCATAGATTTGTACAAAGTACATTTTATATATTTTTTATATTACACATGGACATTGATTCCATTTTTGTTTTGGTTTATCCTGTATTTATTCCATATTCTTGAATTAGGGAGATTCCATTTGCAGAAAAAACATTCCATGCTGTAAAATGTACAGCTGCAATTTTTATTTTTCTAAAGATCCAACAATTCCCTGGCTGGTAGATTGACTTAATGGACACAATCAATGGGCAGTCAACTGCTAAGCAATATATTTAGCAATATCGTTTGCCGTAATATGAGTGAGTGCATTCCGTTTAACTAGTTGAGCATGAGTTGCTTTCAAGCTCAGTTACGCTGCATTGCATTGATGACGTTGCTTCAAGTCACTGGTTTTGTTTGAAATCTTTTTGATTGATATCAACTTGTGGTCTCACCCTTTCCTCTTTAGAAAAGCGCATCTACAGCAAACGTATTTGCATTCCATCCACACTGCATCGATAGTGTATAAAATGTACAGTGGACCTTCTATTCTGTTTTTCCTGGCGGCATTACAGAGAATTGAAGTTGAATGTGACTTTTGAGATGGACTGGACAGTTCAAAATTGAATCGTGAATTCGATTTTAGCTTCTCTCGATCCTTACAACTTTATAACAATGCACAGAACGGTGAGGTGCATTTGGAAGTTCCGGATATTGTGAAAGTAACCATATTGCTTGCGTAGCATCGTTTTGCAAGTGATATTCCCACGCTAATGCTGTATAATCACATGGACACGTGTAATGTAGCAATACTAAAAGGAACATATTATTTGTAATCTGAAAAGAACAGTAACAGTATATTAATTGAGTCCAATCGCAAATTTCTTCTTATCTCATTGTGTGTACTCCATCCATGCATGGCGCCACACTGTCCCTAAGAGGCCAACACGCTCACAGCAGGAACAGATGGTATTTTACTGTTATTAATTGCTATTATTTTAGTTAATTCGTATTTTACTTTAGTTTCTCATTGTTCATTGAAGTTATACTTAAAGGAGAGTTTTTAAGGTTTCAATGAATTTACTTTCCTCAAAGTTCAGTTACAAAAGATCCGAGGCCTTTTTTTTTTTTTTTTTTTTTAACCAACAAAAATTTCCTCATGATAGTAAAATAGCATAGCGATGTCACTCCCATCATCAAGCCCAAAGGTATTCATACGCCAAGGCTTCAGCTGCAGCACAAACACAGGAACAATTGTATTGAAACAGAATGGCTACTTGTGATCTTGTTGATCTTTTAAAACTTGAAGATATGGATGGGCGGTCCAGTGGTTGGCTGGTTAGTGCGTCGGCCTCAGAGGGTAGATATGCAGGGTTCGATTCCAGCTCCGGCATTTCTGTGTGGAGTTTGCATGTTTACCCCGTGCCTGCGTGGGTTTTCTCCGGGTTTCCTCCCACATTCGAAAAACATGCATGGCAAGTTAATGGAACACTCTAAATTGTCCCTAGGTGTGAGTGTGAGCGCGGATGGTTGTTCGTCTCTGTGTGCCCTGGGATTGGCTGGCAATCGGTTCATGGTGTACCCCGCCTACTGCCCGAAGACAGCTGGGATTGGCTTCAGCACGCCCCGCGACCCTTGTGAGGATAAGCGGATCTGAAAGTGGCTAAATGGATGGATGGATGAGTAGAACTAGGAACTAGACAAATTTCTGACGGAGCTATGTCACCCCATAGCGCCATGCATTTTGCGGATTTATCAAAACAGCAAATCTGGCATGAGAGGAACTGTTCTTAAGATGCTCATATACTCATTCTCTCATAAGTGAGCCATGAAGAGGTTAATTGTTGTGATCTTGTCAGAGGTTGAACTGTGCAGAAGTAGAGATGTCCACATAATTTTGGTGCCGACTGATTGCCGTTATGTGACATATATCATGGTTTTGAATGGACACATGCCCAGTTCCTTTGCTGACTCCCACCAAAACATGGGAAGAGGGCGTGGTTATACAGCTGACCAGTAGGAAGTGTTTTGAGAGTAGTTTGGTATTTGCTGATTTTTCCAAAACAAATGGATACAACTGAAAGTGCCCGATCAAAAAATGCATCATTTCTGATTGGAAAAATGTGTCATCTTTGCCAGATGATCCCTTTAAGAAACATCAGCAGGTTTTAACAGTCTTTGCTGGCTACTTGCTATCAAAAAATTTGGATTAAGTTCAAATAAAACCATTCGTCCATCCATTTTCTAATCCGCTTATACTCACAAGGGTCACGGGTATGCTGGAGCCTCTCCCAGCTGTCTTCGGGCACATAAATAGTTCATTATCCATTTAATTGACTGAAATTATATTTTGTGTCTGGACAATTAAGAAACATGAACTCTTGCCAGATTAACACACTGATGACCAAATCAAAGAGAAGAGCTAATGCTTCACTTGTGGAGAGTCGAACTCTTTCTCATTCTTCAATTTTGTTTGTTGCATCAAAACTTACTACGTTAAAGAGATGATTTACAGTAGGCAGATAGTGATTCTGTTGTGATTGTCAAAGGACAGAGGAAGGAAGATAAAATAAGAAAACCTTTACTAGTCTCGCAATGGAGAAATTCCCAATTCACAGCAGCAAAGTCATGAGAGGAAGAAGTAGAAGAACAAAATATAGGAGCTGCTGGAAAGGCTGCCACTCTTGCGGTGCCATCTTGAAGTCAAAATAACAACACAACACATAAGACACAGTCATGCAATCTTAATCACTTTTTCTGCATACACTTTGTTGTTTGAAGCAGTTATAGATGAAAGAGGAGAGGATCAAGGAGTCCTTTCACCAGTGGATCAGAGGCATCATGCTGAAAATGTGCACACGTCTGCTACAAGCTAAGTTTTGAAAGCAAGCACGAAGCTGTAGCGTCCATTGACGAAAAGAGATTAGTTCACATCTCCTGTCCCACGTAATCCGCTTCAACTCCAAGCCGCGACTCCCAATTCCACATCCGCATCGGCGCTCTGCGCTGACACTCCTTCTCATCGCCGGCTCCTCAAGCCTTGCATCCATCCAGCCGCAGACCGTCCAACAGCACCGATCTCTCCGCTGAACAAAGCGGGGCTGTGTAAAATGCTGCCCATTACAGGCGCAAAAAAACACAAGCGCCCCAAAGCTGTCCAGCAATGACAGTCAAATGGCACCAGCATTCCTCCCAATCAAAAACAGTGCTGGTATGTTGCCGTGAAGGCGCAACCACCAAGTCTCCTCCTTAATGAATGTCGTGGCCAAAAAATGCTGAAAAACAATTCACATCCGGTCCACACAACGCAACAACAAACACAAAAACAACAACAACAAAAAAAGCAGGGCTCATCAGAGCACTTGCCGACGGCTGCCTACTCGGGCGCCATCTTGGACTTCAAGGCAGGAAGGTGTAGCAGTGAAGGGAGTGTGTTATTATGCATGCATATATAGATAGTGTGTACAGGCCAAGGGTCCAACTGGAGGATGGTCTGATGGTCAGGATACCTGAGATGAATTAAGCAATTTTGCTGTGAGTGAATGGATTTTGTATGTCAATCCCAACAAACCTTAAATACAATTTTGTCTATACCAGGGTGCCCAATACGTCGAACGCGATCGACCGGTAGCTCGCAGACAGGTCCCAAGTTGATCACGAGGGGTGTAGAGGTAAAAAACAAACAAACAAACAAAACCATTTGTGTGTCTGTGTGCGTGTTATTAATATGATATATATGTATTTTTATGTTATTGCACACTGAACCTTTAGCATCCTATCAGTCTCCCTTTCGCAAAATGTATTTAAAAAAATAAATAAATAAGAAAGTGGGGCACCTTGAATTTACGGTGGCGCGTGACCTGCGTCACCGGAAGTTGCATTGCACTCAGCAGTCTGCAGGTGCAGCTTGCGATCAGAGCTGTTGCGCTATATCTTTTGTTGTTATTATTATTCTCCATAGTTTGTTTCATGCACAATTCACCGAGAGCACTGGGAAAGAATGGGAATCTGGAGGGCCGAGAGAAGCATTTTAAAACGGCACATGTGAGCTATGATAGTTCACGCGCTGCAAAAGGGAGGCTCATGCCTCTGTGTCAGGTCTCTACAAAGGTAGGCAGTGATTTCCTTTTCACAAACCCTTGTGTCTCCTTTATTTTTCTGTTTTGTTCATCTTAGGGCCCGTTATGGCTGTTGCTCATTCTGGCATGCGTGTCTAAGCACGTGCGTATGCACGCATGTGCGGTCATGGGTCCATCGCGGGAGGTTGGTTGATCGAAAAGTAGATCTTCGGTCAAAAAAGGTTGGGCACGCCTGGTCTACACATTTAGTCGTTTCATGCACGAGTCCAGGAGTGGGCAATTGTGACGCATGAGATATTAGAATACCTGTGAAGGGTCATGCCAACATGGTAAACTCAACTTTTTTGTGTGTTTTGAATTCAGAAAGTGTTCAAGTGGCTTGTTTTATTTAATAAGCTGCTACCTGTTTGGATATGTTTTGTTTTTATGATTAGGGAATGCTCATTTTAAACTGGTACGCATAAAATATTAGCCGTTCCTCGTTGGGACTACAAAATAGGTAGATGTGTCGGAATTTAATATTGTTGACAGCAATGCATAATGACGACTCCAATGTATCCAAATACGTACAGTCTATGAAACTATTCATGTGCAAATTAAGACCAATCCCACTGGCCTTCTTCCCTCCACTGTGCAGGAAATGGTGATAACGTGAGGACAACTGTTGGCATTTTTGTCATCCCAAAAAAATGAAAATGTCACCAAGTTGACAAGAATGAAGATGTGTTATAGCTGTTGCTTGCTGCCTTTCTTGTACTGTCATCCAAATATGCACATCCATAATAAAAGCACCACATAATTTACGTTTTCTATTGACTTTATGGTAACTATGAGAGCTGAGGGCAGAAGCGAGACAGCCCGGATGTTGCAAGCGGCCCGTACTTTGCTAAGTTTTGCACTAGGGCTGTAGACCACAAAAGTTGGTCGGAACAAAAATGTATTCCTCAAAACTATTAATCAATTACAGTAATTGGTTTTATTTATTTTTTTATTGCGAAACCTAGAACTGACATTTGTTGTAGCAGGTATTTTCGGCATATAGTTCCTTCTGGCCACCACTGCATCACAATGTCTAAGGTAGAATGAAAGTCTTGTTCGTGACAGACAGTGCACTTGTCTGTTTTCCAATCCTCCAAGATGAATTAAAAACTTGAGACTGACAGCAGCTCTTGTGGTTTCTCACTGACCGATCATCATAATAAATACATAAATTTGGCTTTTTCTGTTGTTCCTGGTAGAACAATTGTTTTAATTCTGCTGGCAACTTTGTTTTTTTGTTTGTTTGTTTGTTTTGCCGGGTGATAACAAGAATCCCCCTCCTGACATTTTGCTCAAAGCCAACAGTGGGAACCCTGCTGAATTTATTGCATACATTCCATTTTTCCCCATGAACGTGTGTGTAAGTGTATGCATGCGTGTGTGTGTTCACATGCATGGTAACTACGTAAAATGCACCTGTTGTAATCATTGGGAGAGATTTGAATGAAGTCCATTGTTTTAAACTACATTCACACAAATGTTTGATCTCTTTTACTAGTGCCTCTAAGTCCGAATTATCGCACTTGGAAAATGACAGTAACTTGTGATTGTCCTCTTCTCCTATAGAACAAAAAAGAAAAAAAGTGTGTTTCCAAGGTTGAGTTTTTCTTCCTTGACCACACCTGACTTTACTCAGATCAGTACTTAGTCAGCAACCAGGGCCGTATTAAACATTCCTCATTCCATTTGTCTCATTTAAGAAATGTATCACGTTGGCTTTATCTGACGCATGGCATTTCAATGCAGTGATTGTCCTGTTCCATGTTTCTTTCTCTGTGTGATAAGCACAGAAAAACCTACTTTCTCGATGTGGCCAGGGAACAGGTGACATTAAATTGCAACGGCTTTCCTTGGGAAGAGGTAACATTTCTCCACATTCAATGCAGAATTATTTCACTAACATGAGAATGAAGACTTACCCCCACACAGGAAGGAATAATATTTCTCAAAGGATCACAGGATAATATTTGTAAATCATGGATTTTTGTTGTTGTTGTTGTTGTGTGCCCTTGAACACTTGTTTTGTTCTATGAAGCGTGATGTTAAATATCGTTTAAGTGAACTTGAGCAGTAAATCCTGTGATATAGTCATTAGCGGACCCGCCTGGATGCCCCCCTCTCATATTGTGATCGGATTCGTGTCAATTGCCCCGGGAATAGTCGGAGTTCTTTTATTTGGAGACCTATTATTATGAAGCTGACACCTTTTATTGGCCTCAAATCTTGAGTTTTCTCTGATTGTCCTGTTAGTTGTGAATGGTAGATGATGGATATTCCGAAAATATTTTGATACCAAGTTCATTATTAATCACATGGAATCCGTTTTTCCTAGAATTGAGCATCTGTTGCAATCAAATAGCCTTTAGGAACTTACCATGGGGGAAAAAAAGTTGATCTGATGTCGAAATAGATTTTTTTTAAAAACATAATAATAAAATGGAAAAAATTCCACATCAAATCACTCCCCATCTTGAGTTTTGTTGATGCATGACGGACAAGCGACAAGTCTCTTCATCTGAATGTCACATGCTAACATGTGTAAATGCAGTTTACATGTTCTCCCCGTGCTTGTGTAGGTTTTTGCCAGTGTGCTAGATTAATCGAAGGCTGTGAATTTCCCATTGTTGAATGTGAGTACATATAGCTGTTTTCTTTGTTTCCTGCAATCGACTGGCTACCGGTACAAATTGTACAGCCCCCCTCACCCATAGTCAGCTGGTCTAGGCTCCAGCGACCTCAATTGAGAACAAGAAGTATCTGTCATGAATAAGGTGGGTGCACATTCTAAGACTAAAAATAATTTGTTGTGGAAAAACATGCAAACCTGAAAGCATCACCCTTAACCAGTGTAGTGGTTAACATAAAAAGAGAAATGAATGCTTGTGGCATCTGAGGTGAGTCACAAGACTGATGTAGCTGATGTATTATACTGGTCAACAGCAAATTTTAATCAGAGATGGCTATGCATCTGTATTCTGAATGCTGATTTTAAAATGTCTTTACTTTTTTGTCTAGCGCATCAGGTTTATGAGATTTTTTTTTTGTTTGTTTGTTTTTTGCTACAACTGTAGGTGCCAATTTAATATTGGTCGATTTTTTTGTGACGTGCTCCATATGCTGTGTAGTCTTGATATGTTCAATTGGCATGTTTCATATCCAAGTTGACATAATTGTCATTATTATATTTTGCAGATGTTAGATTCCATTTGTTTTAAATATGCCCTAGTATGTTAGAATACTTCTTTAATAAATCGAAAATACAAAGAAGTCCCTGTCCAGTCTCAGCCTCAAAGGTGTTATGTCTTTGCGGAATAGCACCGATAAGGACGTTTTAGAACAAACTTTCACCTGATAGGCGGGGGGGAATTGGGGCAGATTTGGAATCCGCTCGAAAAAAATATACAGTATATTTTTTGATTTGTTGACCAGTGTTTAATGTCAACCGCTGTATCATATTGAGCAGCCAGACAGACATATCTACCACTTCTCTATGCCAAAAATAAGTTCATTTTCCCGCGTTACTCGTTGCAATTACTTGATATGCTAATACAGTGGCCCAAAAAAAAAAAGCAAAATGTGCTTGTGGTGGAAATCCTTTGATACAGTCAAGACGCTGCAGTCTCACAAGATGTCCTGCTCATGTTAAAATTGTATTTCCACTCAATTTGAGCAATATATCTTTTGTGTGTGTGGGAGGGTGCTGTAAAATGAAATGTTCTGAAGAATTCCAGTGGTTGAAAATAACTGTACAGTCGGTGGTTTTCTGACTTTGTCAACACACAGCTCTCCTCTTCGAGACAAACTCCGTAACTGTCATTGACTTACAATATCCCCCCCCCCCTCATCGACTTCAGTTCCTTCTCTCAAGCTCATCTCTCAGGCTTGCCATCTGTCGTTTGTACTGTTCCCCCTTCTCTTGTGCTCTGTCCAAGCTCGTTCTCCCTGTTCTTCCCCAGAGCCATTGGAGGAGCACCATGTGGCCCAGTTGTTGAGTCGGTTCTCCACAGAACTTAGTCTGGGCTGCCACCTCTCTCTCGACGTTGCACTCACCCACCATCTCCACCAGTGCTCCTACCACCTCCGTCTCTTCCGAAACTGGCTTATCTCTGGCCAGGACCCCATAGAGTACCTTCATGGTTAGCCCGCGGTCCACCCTAAATGCCCAATCTCATGCCTTGTCCGACCACTGCACACGGTGTCGTCTTGGACTGTGCTTGGCCTGTGGTGGACTCGTGTTTTGCCCCTTGGTGTTTATGCATGCTTGCCTGCTTCTGTGGCTATGCAGACTGCAAGCTGGCTTGGTGCACATAAAGTCTTTTGTCCTTCCCCACCTCTGGTAAACTCTAGACAGATAATCTGCCTCCATGACTTGATTGGAGGCAAAGACCATGAATCTTGCAAGGAAACAAGTGTTTTCGTAGCTTACATACATTTTGAAAATAACAAAAATATTTTCCTTCACCTATTTGTATTTTATTCATTTGCCTACTTCAATTATACTTACACAACATGATAATGCAAGGTTAACACTATTAAAATTAGAAACCCAGTAATCGTAGTCGTAGAATCATAAGTATGAAAATTTCCATGAATTTGAAATAAACATCTAACAACCTGCATCTTGCCTGGCCAAAACACATTTTACAATCCAATACTATTCAATTGAAATATGTGGTAATTACCGTATTTTCCGCGCTATAAGGCACTTAGGAGTATAAGGCGCACCTTCAATGAATGGCCTATTTTAAAACCGTTTTCATTTATAGAGTGCACCGCGTTGTAAGGCGCATAGAATAGAAGCTACAATAGGGGCTGCGGGTGCATTATGCATCCACTAGATGGAGCTATGCTAAAGGAAATACAATACAAAACAGCTTTATTTATATAGCGCTTTCAGAACCGCTGCAGCTGTAACAAAGTCCTTTAAAATGCTGCTAAATCCGAATATTGATCCATATATAAGGCGCATTGGATAATGAGGCGCACTGTCGACTTTTGAGAAAATTGAATGCTTTTAGGTGCGTCTTATAGTGTGAAAAATACGGTAGCTTTATTCAGTCTTACAGTCAGACAACTAAGAGTATGATGAAAAGCTCCATACAAATAAAATATCACAAGAGTGAATGCATCACATGGATTCTATAAGGGGCAGCATGCGGTACTTGCAAACTCCACCCTACCCAATAGCCTACCTACAGTACAACCCCATTCAATGGTTGTGATGACGATTCGGGGATCTTTAACAGTGACTCCTAATAAGTAAGATATTAACATTATTCTGCATTCAAGTTCATTTTGAAATGTCATTAAATCCGAATATCTAACTTTTTGTGAGATGCACGTGGATGTAGACATGGGGACAAAATTGTTGGTGCTCCTCTGTTAATAAAATAAAAACCCATAGTGGTCACAGAATTAACTTGAATTTGACAAAAGTATGTAAATTAACCACTGAAAATCAAGCGTTGCTTTTTAAATGTGGTTATACATAATTATTTTTTAACAAATAAAATAAAACTCATGTAATGAGCCTGGACAAAAATGAAGGTACCTCTCGTAAACATTTTAAGATCTTTTTGAAGTGATGGCTTCAAAAGGTGGCGCAACACAACATGATGGGAATCATCATTTTTGTCCAGGCTAGTTTCATGAGGATTTATTGTTTGTTTGTTCTTTAATAATTTTTTTTAACCACAAGTCGAAAGCATTTCCTGTTTTTCATTAAATGTTTATTAATTATTACTTTGTTAGGTTCAAGTTATTTCTGTGGCCAATGTTGGATTTTCTTTCTTTTTTTTTTTTTTAAATAGACCAGTGCTTCCATCCATGCGTGTTAAGAAGAACAATCATATTTATTTATTTATTGTCATGTGCATGAAATTTGACATCTGCATTTGACCCATCACAGCGACCACAGACTGTTAGTGGCACACACTGTAGTAGAGGGCTGCTTAAGTGCCCAAAGGAGCTTTGGGTATCTGTGGCTTGCTCAAAGGCACCGCAGCAATGTGTCTGAGGATGGTCTTGAATCGCGGTCCCCCACGGCAGCAGGTGACAATTGTAACTTTTGAAGTGTGTGTGTGTCTCTCTCTCTCTCTTTCTTCATATATATATACAGTATATATAATTAGCCAGTATTTTTTCAATATTAGCAAGGTGCATTGTTGCTCTCATTGTAAGTTGTGCTCTCCACTGCTGTACCAGTCATGTGACCCACAGTAAAACAGTCTCAACGTGTTTCATTGCCATTATTTTTCTCTAAGGCAGGTATTTAACTCGTTTTGTTTTGTTTTGTTTTGTTTTGTTTTAATCCATCAGGCTGACCCAGCAGCTCATAGAAACATTAAACAGAGTGGCATTGTATTGTTTGATTGTCGATACTTTGCTACAATAAATTCCAGAGAACTCGGTGGCATGCTCTGCCAGTTTATTTTATCAAGACCACAACCTCATTTGCCTTTATCTTGATTTGAAGGAAGCATTTTTCGCGTAAATTAAACCAACATGACCCATTACTATACCATAACAAGCATGATTTGATTGTTTTCTCAATTACTCCGCGTTTGTGCATTTTTCACAGTCATCCTCTGAGCAGCTCTGGTGACGTGTGGCTTGGTTGTCCACTAACAGCAGTTAAACTGACTGATAACATGAGTCGCGTCTGATGCTGCTGCAGCTGCTGTGTGCGGCTGGACTCAAACGCGTGTGGAAAGGCTAACTAATAAGGCTGTTGTTGTTGGATTTAAACTCATGGCGCAATCTCGTGTTGCCATCCAGCATGGATTTTGAATCTTAGCTGTGTGGAAATGAAAGGGCGAATGTAGTAGCAGTTCACATGTTCTGCTCTGTTGCGAAGAAAGATGGATTTTGAGTTTTAATTGAATGGGAAGTGTTGACCTGCTGTCTCATGCGTCAGTTGCCGTGGTTCAATCTAGCAGCTCATCTGGCCACCCAGAGCAACCAAGAGCTGACATTGTATGTCTCTGTGTACCATCTCTCTCCTCTACCACAGGCTTTGATGGCTGCTCCATGGTACCCTCCATCTATCCTCTGGAAACACTGCACAACTCGTTGTCACTCAAACAGGTCAATGAGTTCCTCACGAGTGTGTGTGAGAGTGCCGGAGATCCACATACAAGGACCTCCAGAGGTTCGCCACTTCACTCCATATAAATCGGCGCTATTGTAAGTATTTGGGAAGAATCGTCAGCTCTTCATCTTTGGTCTTTTGTCTTCGCAGCGCTGTCAGCCATGTTTGGTGCACACAACCATCCATCAGGGGATGGTTCGTATATCCCCCACAGAGTCCTCTCCTCGTCCATGTCTCTGAGGTCTCGGTCAGACAAACCCCCATGGTGTGAGTATTAAACTTCACTTGACATGATTATTGTTATACTGAACTATAGTTTTTGTGAGAAGAAGTGTTCCGTGGGCTTTGTCATGTACATTGTGGCTGACTTCAGTTCGCCTTCAATATATATGATACATGGTGACAAAGCCGCATGGAGAATGCAATATACCGTATTTTCCGCACTAGAAGGCGCACCTAAAAGCCTTCCATTTTCTTAAAAGCTCACAGCGCCTTAAAACCAGTTGCGCCTTGTGTATGGTTATTGCGGTAATATGTCGACCCCAAAATGGCTCCTTGCTAGAGACATGCTTACAACGCAGAGTTCAAACTTAAGGGGTTACGCAGTTGAACGCGGAAATAGATCAGCGGCAAGTGAGTTCAATGTTAACGAGTCAATGTTCTAACTTGCTGTTTGTTAAGTGAACTGTGTCGCTGCTTTATTAAATAAGTTTTACTAACATTTGATCGTTCTGGAGCAATGGCACTCAACAGCTAAGCTATCTTAGCTGTTGTCTCTTCTTCAAGGCTTCTTCAATCTGTGACGTGGGTTGCGTCGGCCAGCGCTGATTGGTTGAACCACGTGCGTACGTGCTCACGCTCACGTGTGCACAGCAGAGAGCAGCGACCTATGGACTGCTGAGGCGCGCTTCACTCGAGTGGTGTTGCTAAAGTTCTGTTGGCGCATACCGCCATCTCGTGGATGCATTGTAGATTGCGTCTCATAGTGCGGTGCGTCCAATTTATTTAAAAAATTACAAAATAGGCCACTCATTGAAGGTGCGCTTCATAATCCAGTGTGCCTTTTAGTGTGGAAAATATGACCTTAGGTTTACGAGTTAGGGCTGTCACTATGGAATCATTTTTGAATCGATGATCCAAATGACTCTCCATCAAATATTGGAGAAATCCCCTCCCAAGAATCGGGGTCAACACATCTTAGCACAAAATTGCTGATAAAAACGGTGGGGGGGGGGTGAAGATTCAGCCAGAGTACGGTGCATCGGCGCTCTCCTGGAGCAGCGAGCGCATCTCGGGCATGTCAGTCGGGTACGTCAGTCGAAGTAACGAGCGTTACGTCCCACTGGCACGGCTGTTAAGAACACATCTTGGCGGCCGTGAGTTAGCCCATGACCAGCTGGCGCAAACATCAACACGTTGGCCTGCTATTTATTTTTTCTTTATTTCGTGTACACATTTTCAAACAATTCACGTCACTTCAACTCACGCACAGACTAGGTCTCTGCTGAGCCCACAAGAGACATGGAGTTAAGGGGTGGAATTTGCTAGGAGGTTACTCTGCTCTTCTGTTTTGACACTGTTTCTACTTGAGATGTCGCCACCCTTCCTATTAATTTGTCATTCCTCATTGCTTCCCAACAACCGTTGTTGTCATAAACATCGTTTCCACTTTTGATGTGTTGCAGCTCCTCACGTTATCTATCGAGCACCTTAAATACCACCACAGCTACATATAGGGCTATACATAAAGCAAAAATCGAACATATCAACACAAAGACAGTTAAAGAACCAAAACAATGCTGAGTCTCATGCTGAGCCAGAGAATAAAAATAAGTTTGAAGGGTTGACTCAAGAGGGTGCTTGCCTAACATTCAACGCAACGTTGCAATTCACAGTTTTGTCCTATCGTAATTTCTGCTTTGTTTCCTCTCCTATGTCTACAGACAGCAGCGGTCCATCCAGTACCGTATCCAGCGCTGGCCCATCTTCCCCCACTACGGCGGACACCTCCCCACGTTTCAGTTTCAGTGATAAAATCTCTCTCACTCCGCAGAGTAGTGAGGAAACCCATTCCTCTCAAAACCTCCCTTCCCAGCCGGCACCTCCACTGGCATCACAAGTTCTTGACCCAAATTTCTCCGCTGTTTCAAACCCGTCTGAAGTACCACAGACTCCAAATAACTCACCAGAGGATGACGGTGAGCAATGCCACATCGCTGATCGCCAATCTGATGATCCCGAACACACGCAGGAAGGCCAAGAGACTTGTTCAGCCTCGGACCTTTCCAGCGGTGGAGTTGGAGACGTTGGTTTGAGGCCCCCCTGCTCCCCACTAGCCGAGCTCTCTCTCGGTCGCATGGAAGGCTTCTGCCTCCCGAGCTCGCTGCCTGTGCTGCTGGAGCTCAGAGAGAGCAGCAGCGAGGCGGGTTCCAGCTCCCAGACGCCCATGTCTCCTGAAGGACACGACGAGTTCTTTGACACCCAGGAGTCGGTGGACTTGTGGATGGACAGTACCGAGAGTCCTCTGGAGTCTGAGATGCCTCTTGAGGTCACGACAGACCTCCCAGCAGAACCTTGATGCCACAAAGATGAACAAGAAACTACCACGGATATGAATTTAATTGTTCAGCTCGTATGGCCGGGTACTGGGCAGAATACCGGGTCCCTCCTCTGTCTCGTAAACTCTGTGGTGATGTCAGTGCTGCTCATTACCCATAAAGACACGCTGACATGAGCCCAATCTTAACAAACTACTGGACCAGTCCATCAGAGGTAACCTGATATATAAATATAAATGTTTTAAATAACATCGTTGTGTGTGGACCGGTAGCTCAGTGCTCCACTCTGCTTTCCAGTAAGTCAATCATGTCAACTTGGTGGTTGGAAGGTAAGCACTGACAATGCAGCTTTTCCTTCATGCTTATACAGTGGTACAGTGACTTGCGAGTGCACCAGCTTTGTCAATCTTTTTTTTTTGTTTTGTTTTATTTTGTTAGGTGTTGTAAAGCAAAATTTGAGGTTTGGTCATCCTGCGTCTCACAATATAATCAAAGATACGAGTAAGGTTACAAGCTAAGTCGTGGAACGAATTACATTCATAGGTCAGGGTACCACTTTCTCCCAAAGGGTATCCATAAAGACAACTAAGAATAAGTCTTACCTGTTACTGTTCATGTTTCATACCAGGTCAGATGTGCTAGCTCCTCCTAAAAACAATACTGACGTTGACTCCTCAATGAAACGCCCGCCTGACCTGACGCTGTTTTTTTTTGTCGCCTGTCCAGAGCCGCCTATAAAGTGGAGATATGTGTACAGCACTGCTAACTGCCAAAGTCTTTAATGCCATTCAAGTTTCCTGTTAGAAAAGAAATATTTATTTTGACAAAGCATTTTGGGGAGATGGGTATTTTCAATCATGGTCGTACTGTTCGTGATGAGAGCACACCGGTGTTGGGGCAACTTTTCAAAATGACTACTATACTCAAAGGCTACATTTTACTTTTGAAGTCGCTTTTATTGTGGTAAGCACTTATGTAGCAGGCATGTAGAGAACTGACTCCACATGTGCTCGGGAGCTCTTCAGATCGACGATGAAGCTCATGTGCCACTTTTATCTGTGATCCTACACTGCAAGATGCCACGAGTGACTTGTTGCAAATGTCCAATCATCTTGTCGGTGTGCACTGGGATAATAATGGCACCATAGAGAATGGATGTGTGCTGTTTTTTGCTATAGTGCAGAGGTTGCTTTTTTTTCCTTCATTAACACTGTTGAATTCTAAGTGGTAAACAGTCTGCCTCCTCCCTGTACGCGGATTAAGACAGAATGATAATAAATGTCAACAATCTTGGTTCAGGAGAGTACCGTAAATCATTTTCAGTTTGAGTGATCTGATCTAAAAAACTGGTTCCTTGAAGCAGATGTTTTGACTCATGATTTTTTTTTTTTAGGAAACATGCAATTCTTTCACAATACTAAACAGTTCCCACGTCTTGATACCATGTCTCAAACATGCGTTTGTCCAAATACCCCAAGGATCAAGAATCACAGCACACCTTTTGTATCGTAATAGTTAACTGTACCGTTCATCTGTAGTCGTTTCATCTTGATTTATATTCGTTTGAAGCTTCAAGTATTTAGTGGCAAATAGTGTAAAACATGGATTCATTTACAGTATTTGTGTTAAAATGGATGTGCATTGAATTGTTTTACCAGTGAGGTGGCAGTAGCGTTTAATGTTGGATATTGAAATGATAGATAGTGATATTTAATATGCATTTGAGCTGGACAAGAAGACGAGGCTCAATCTAACACTACACCCGACGGTCCTCATTGAAGTGAACGTAGTGTTTGCTGCCCCCGCTTCCCTACCTTGGATAAGGAGAAGAAAGTAGAAGGATGGATGTACTGAAATGGAGTAGAGTCGAAAACAACATTTTTGTGGCAGTCATTTTGAAACTTCTCCTTATTTGTAATTCAAAACTGGCTCAAGTGGATAACTGGCATCTAGGAGGGTTTTGTTTTTGTTTTTTGTCCTGTACTAATTGGGTCAGATATCATCGATTATACTGGGAACAATTCGAAAAACCGATGAACAAACTACGTGATGAAGAAATACTGATCAGTTTTGGAGTCCGCATCCAAAAATTTGTTAAAAACAGCTGTCCGAGCTAACTTTAAAAAATTGTTCCCCTGTGTTATAAACGTTGCCTAGTGTTGGGTAAACAAGTGTCCGATGTCGAGAAAATTTGACATTACCAAGTGAAAGAAAAAAACAATTCTGCTAAACAATTCCTCTAACGTATCATCCGACCTGAGAGGTTGGTTTCCCACCATTACAACTTTTCATGCTAACAGTTAGGCAGGGGTGTTAAACTCATTTTTTTCGCAGGCCACATTGTAGTCACAGTTTCCCTCGGAGGGCCATTATGACTGTGAAACTGTTTAAATGTTGAATCACTTCCTCATGTTATTCCACATAAGGTACACAATAGATTTTGAAATCAAAAGTCAAGGAGAGTCATTTGTTCCCCTGTTGTTCAAGCTTCTGTAATAATTCAAAAGAAGAAAATGCCTGTAATTGCTCAACATGCCTATTTATTACATATCACAATTTGAGATTTTGGTACGGATTTTAGCAAGTGTCATGGAAGTTGACCTGGTTGATTTGCTTTCGCGGGCCACATAAAATGATGCGGCGGGCCAGATCTGGCCCCCGGGCCTTGAGTTTGACACCAGTGCAGTAAAAGCACAAGAAAATGGGAGACATTTTTCTTCAGTAAATGATGTTTTATTTGTCTTCATCACACATTTCCCTTTAGACAATAACTATCTTCTCTATTTTTTTTTTTTTTTTACCAATACACATTCAAAGAGTAAAACTGACTATTGCACTCAAAACAGGCGATGAGGGTCGGGGGTGTACTGGAAGGAGAAAGAAGAAAAAAATCCCACGGCTTTCTTCGCAGTACAACGCAGACATTTCACGTGAGCTTTCGCAGTACACGTCTTCATCTCACTTGTAAAACGGCATTTCTCTTCAATTTATTTGCGCATCTGCTCTTGAAATTTGTGTGGGTACACATGCACGTATAAGCGTTGCTTAGTGGAGGACAGCAGGAATCAAATCACGTGGTGAAAATGCAGCAGTCAACTGTGAATGTTTGAGTTATGTCTGAACGCTAGGTAGTAAAGTGATATCTCTCAAGTCTCATATGCGCGTAGTAGATAGTCATTACCGGTCTGTATAATTTAGAAGTATTGCAGAAAGGGATTACATGGGCCATCGCGGCTGGAAAGGGGCAACCGGATGAACGCCATCTTCCACTAGACTCATTTTGACAAGGTTTCCGGTCCCTCAAAGGAATAAATGTATCTTGAATTAATGCGTGGTTGATGTCTTGAAAAGTGCCCTTCATGACTTTGAGATGTGCTGCTGGCCCACGGTAAGCCATTCGATGTGCAGTAAACAAGGCAACCAGGAGATTTCTAAGTCCTCCGCAGAGAACATAAAGGTAATCTGCATCATCACATTCAAATCAACCGAAGCCACCGCGCCGCAGCCTGTTTTCCGTTAAGGAGAAAAGCCCTCGTCTTCAGTGACGTGCGACGGTTGTTCATACATGACTCTAGAAAATCGAGGAATATCCAGAACTGTATAGATTTGTGGATCTAAAATATCGACTCTTAGCGTTGGTCCCGTTATTTATTGGATGATTCATTTTGGTGTGTGGTTGGTATTGACATTTTTCGAAATGCATGGAACTCGAACCAATTCTACAATATCAAACTAAAACACGCCAAGAGCCATGATTAAAATCACCAAAAATGCCATCCAAAGGCATCCGTTGATTACAGCGACTATCCGGTTTAACAAACCAATTGAAAACTCACACAAGCAATGAAATGAATGTTTGAAAAGAAATTCACTAACTTCAGTAATGCATCTAAAAAAACAATTATGCATGTTTTCGGTGTGTATCATTTTGAGATGTTTAAACTAAAGGAAAATCTAAAGATAAAGATGTGGTTTGGGGCATCATTTGTTTCATTCAATTAAATACATTGTTAATGTGCCTTCTCGCTGACTTATTGAAGAATTTACCACCGAAATCGACATTGACCGGATCTGTTGCCGAGTTGCTTTGGACGACGGAGTACCAACAGAACCTTGATCAGAAGTCTAAGTTCCCCACGAGGCACTTGTGCTGTACTGTCGGGAACTGGCAAGTTGCCTTTGGGAGGTCAGTGTGATGGCACAATAACAATGGCAGATGTAAAATGTCAATTGCGATACTACATAAACTACGGAGGCCTTTAATGTTGGCCCTTGGAAGTTCAAAGCGGGATATTTCCTATATCCCTGCAGTCTGCAATCCAGGATGATCAGAGGACCCTTTTTACCCAGCTTTAAGAATTCCACAGCATCCCAATTTGATGTTGCCACCGTCCCAATTTGAGGCTTCGGTTAGATGAAGAATCAGTGTGTGCTTAAAAAAAAAGCGTAATAAAATTGTCTCCAAATGATCGAGTTAAAATACATGAAATCATTTCAACCAAATGAAAAAGATTTTCAAACCATTGTTTTCGGTGTCATTAACCCTTACATGCACCAATAATGATAACCTGTAACCTGATAACATGATAAGCTGTCCACTGTAGTAACCGCTGTCCCTCAAAGGGTTAAAGTAACTACGAAAGACCGCTTTGACTTTTGTACATTGGTTGTTCTTTGTGCTTTTTCTACTTTTTCAAACTGGCAGCTTATGGAAATCAATGACTGAAACACCGATTCGATGCTTTAGAAAGTGCTCGACTTGCAAAACGTGAGTCATTGCACTCACGTCGCGGACAAAGCTCACAGGAACTCTCGAGACGAGCTCGTCAAATCCTCAATCACGATGCAACTGCTCATGTCCATTCTCAACAACAAATACACATTCATTTCCATCCTTGCCATCTCCCAGCACATCAGGACTAAAAGGCACATGTGTCTCACCTCTCTCACTAATCACGCCAGCCCACGTCTTGTCCAGTGTGCAACACAACCTCTCTTTTGTCGGACATCCCTCATCCCTGGACACGGCTTTGGAAAAAGATGCAGCGGCTGATATGAGGTTGAACATCTTCCTTCAAATGCACACATTACAAAGACAGAGTGTCAAGGATTGGTCGACCGTTTCTTTGGACAGCACATCTGACTACACATCTGACTGTTTCTTTTTCCGCAAGAGCGTATCAACCATATTTAAATGGGAAACAAACCTCAAAGACTACAGGGGGGGAAAAAATGCTCAGAAATTATTGGTCAAATCCACATCAATTCTAAATGTAACAGGTTATTTTCATCCTAGAAATAGTTCACAACCGTATGGAAATTTGAAGAAAAATCTTTCCTATGCTACAGCAAATATATTGGCGAGACACTGAAAGGACACGGCGGCCCCTACTTGAATATTCTCTATTTCACGATGTCAATTAGAGGCACAAAGTTCAAACACTGTAACCGTCATCAAAGTTAGGAAACTGATCACAATAGTCATTTTCTACCGGCACAATGTTTCAATGTGATCAGCTACGCTGCAAAAAGAACTTTAAAACAGATACTGAGGAGGACAGCAATTAGTATTGGCCTTAAAGTGGACTTATATTCATACCATTTGAAGGAATAGCAAGGAAGCGATTCTTTGCAGAAACTGCCTTATTGGCTTTTCTATTCTTTAAAAACAAGTGTACGGTAACTGAGTCTCAAATAGATTGCTGTGACAGCCACAACAAGCTTCATGAATAATTGAAAAACAAAATGAATTTGTCTTCAGTACTTCTGTAAAGTTACCACAAAAGGGACAAAAAGACATTAATGATGCTTGAAAGAGGAAACAACGTTATGGAGGCTCGGCGTGCCACAGCATTGCCTAGAACTCAATCTTGCAGGCGGGGAAAGATTCATCCTGCATGACGACAGTGCTGCTGGAGGCCAGGACCATGATGTTGAGCTCCTGCTGGCGCTCGTGTGTCTGCTGGTACCACTCGCGAGTTACTTCTGTGTCATGGGTTGGAATCAGCGTCACCTGAATACAAAAGCATCAGGAGATGTTGCATCTGATGGGGGCAAAACTGAAACTGTCTTAACTTGAGAAACAAATATACTGAATCGGTGCAATGACTGAAAAATACGCAAAATAAATCTTCAATTCTGAGGATGGACTCCCTTAAATTAAAAGAAGTGATATGAACAGTGATCTTTAACCTAGTTTCAGATATGAGAGACTTCACACTTTATTTCAAAAAAATAAATAAATAAAATGACCCAAGATGGATATGAAAAAAGTCTGTTTGGGGATGGCAGTCTGAACAAACAAGACCCCAAACATGCTTTTTGTCAACGATGTCAGATACTTGGAGATTAATGAACCGTATTTCCTGCACTATAAGGCGCTTTGGATTATAAATCGCATCTTCAATGAGTGGCCTATTTTAAAAGTGCATTCATAGATTGGGCTCACCGCCTCACAAGGCGCATAGAATAGAAGCTTCAATAGTGGCTCCGGTTCCATTATGCATCCACTAGATGGAGTTACGCTAAAGGGAATACAATACAGCTTTCTATCTATCGAGCCCTGGCTTCAGTTGCGCCATGCATCCATCAGATGGAGCTACGCTACGGGATACAATACAATACCACACAATAAAGCTTGATTTATATAGAGCCTTCACAACCGCTGCGACTGTAACAAATCGGTTTGCAGAACTTAAATACATACAAAACTTAAAATACTACATCCAAGAAATCAGAATACTGATCCATATGTAGATCCCTCAGGATGTAGCATGAAGCACGACACAAAGTACATAAAAATACAGGGTTTATTCATTGGCAAGTAGTGAGAACTGGTCACGAAACCGACATGAAACATATGAATAGATATGGCATAACAAAACAATAAATCAGAGACAAAACTTATGAAGACAACTGATTCAACAAAAAGAAACAACAACAAAAAAGAAACACATCCACAGTGGGCTGAATATCCATCCATCCATCCATCATCTACCGCTTATCCGGGGCCGGGTCGCGGGGGCAACAGCTTTAGCAGGGAAGCCCAGACTTCCCTCTCCCTAGCTACTTCTTCCAGCTCTCCTCGGGGGATCCCGAGACATTCCCAGGCCAGCTGGGTGACATAGTCTCTCCAGCGTGTCCTGGGTCTTCCTCGGGGTCTCCTCCCGGTGGGACATGCCCGGAACACCTCACCAGGGAGGCGCTCAGGAGGCATCCGAATCAGATGCCCAAGCCACCTCATCTGGCTCCTCTCGATGTGGAGGAGAAGCGGCTCGACTCTGAGCCCCTCCCGGATGACCGAGCTTCTCACCTTATCTCTAAGGGAGAGCCCGGACACCCTGCGGAGAAAACTCATTTCGGCCGCTTGTAACCGGGATCTTGTTCTTTCAGTCACGACCCATAGCTCGTGACCATAGATGAGGGTTGGAACGTAGATCGACCGGTAAATTGAGAGCTTCGCCCTTTGGCTCAGCTCCTTCTTCACCACGACAGACCGATACAACGTCCGCATCACAGCAGACGCTGCACCGATCCGCCTGTCGATCTCTCGCTCCCTCCTGCCCCCACTCGTGAACAAGACCCCAAGATACTTGAACTCCTCCACTTGGGGCAAGATCTCCTCCCCGACCCGGAGGGGGCACTCCACCCTTTTCCGACTGAGGACCATGGTTTCAGATTTGGAGGTGCTGATCTTCATCCCAGCCGCTTCACACTCGGCTGCGAAACGCTCCAGTGAGAGTTGGAGAGCCCTGTTTGAAGGAGCCAACAGCACCACATCATCTGCAAAAAGCAGGGATGCAATACTGAGGCCCCCTCAACGCTTCGGCTGCGCCTAGAAATTCTGTCCATAAAGGTTATGAACAGAATCGGCGACAAAGGGCAGCCTTGGCGGAGTCCTACCCCCACTGGAAACGATTCCGACTTACTGCCGGCAATGCCAACCAAACTCTGACATCGGTGGTATAGTGACCGAACCGCCCGTATCAGGGGGTTCGGTACCCCATACCCACGAAGCACCCCCCACAGAACTCCCCGAGGGACACGGTCAAAGGTCTTCTCCAAGTCCACAAAACACATGTAGACTGGTTGGGCGAATTCCCACATACCCTCGAGGACCCTGCTAAGGGTGTAGAGCTGGTCCACTGTTCCACGGCCGGGACGAAAACCACACTGCTCCTCCTCAATCTGAGGCTCGACTTCCTGACGGACCCTCCTCTCCAGCACCCCTGAATAGACCGTACCAGGGAGGCTGAGGAGTGTGATCCCTCTGTAGTTGGAACACACCCTCCGGTCCCCCTTTTTAAAAAGAGGGACTACCACCCCGGTCTGCCAATCCAGAGGCACTCTCCCTGTTGACCACGCGATGTTGCAGAGGCGTGTCAACCAGGACAGCCCCACAACATCCAGAGCCTTGAGGAACTCCGGGCGGATCTCATCCACCCCTGGGGCCTTGCCACCGAGGAGCTTTTTAACCACATCGGTGACTTCAACCACAGAGATAGGAGAGCCCACCTCAGAGTCCCCAGGCTCTGCTTCCTCCAAGGAAGGCGTGTTGGTGGAGTTGAGGAGGTCTTCGAAGTACTCTGCCCATCGGTTCACAACGTCCCGAGTCTAAGTCAGCAGCGCCCCATCCCTACTGTACACAGTGTTAGTGGTGCACTGCTTCCCCCTCCCGAGACGTCGGATGGTGGACCAGAATTTCCTCGAAGCCGTCCGGAAGTCGGCTTCCATGGCCTCACCGAACTATTCCCACGCTCTGGTTTTTGCCTCGGCGACCACCGAAGCTGCGTTCCGCTTGGCCAGTCGATACCCGTCAGCTGCCTCTGGGGTCCGACAGGCCATAAAGGCTCGATAGGACTCCTTCTTCAGCTTGACGGCATCCCTTACTGCTGGTGTCCACCAGCGAGTACGGGGGTTGCCGCCATGACAGGCACCAAGCACCTTACGGCCACAACTCAGATTGGCCGCCTCAACAATAGAGGCACGGAACATGGTCCACTCGGGCTCAATGTCCCCCGCCTCCCCCGGAACATGGGAAAAGCTCTGTTGGAGGTGGGAGTTGAAACTCCTTCTGACAGGGGATTCCGCCAGACGCTCCCAACAAACCCTCACAATACGTTTGGGTCTGCCAGGACGGACCGGCATCTTCCCCCACCATCGGAGCCTACTCACCACCAGGTGGTGATCAGTTGACAGCTCCGCCCCTCTCTTCACCCGAGTGTCCAGAACATGCGGCCGCAAATCCGATGATACAACTACAAAGTCGATCATCGAACTGCGGCCTAGGGTGTCCTGGTGCCAAGTGCACATATGGACACCCTTATGTTTGAACAAGGTGTTCGTTATGGACAATCCGTGGCGAGCACAGAAGTCCAATAACAAAACACCACTCGAGTTCTGATCGGGGGGCCGTTCCTCCCAATCACGCCCCTCCAGGACTCACTGTCATTGCCCACGTGAGCATTGAAGTCCCCCAGCAGAACAAGGGAGTCCCCAGCAGGAGTACTCTCCAGCACACCCTCCAAGGACTCCAAAAAGGGTGGGTATGCTGAGCTGCTGTTTGGTGCATATGCACAAACAACAGTCAGGACCCGTCCCCCCACCCGAAGGCGGAGGGAGGCAACCCTCTCGTCTACCGGTGTGAACCCCAATGTACAGGCACTGAGCCGGGGGGCAATGAGTATGCCCACACCTGCTCTGCGCCTCTCACCGTGAGCAACTCCAGAGTGGAAGAGAGTCCAACCCCTCTCGAGAGAACTGGTACCAGAACCCAGGCTGTGTGTGGAGGCAAGTCCGACAATATCCAGTCGGAAATTCTCTGCCTCACACACCAGCTCGGGCTCCTTCCCTGCCAGAGAGGTGACATTCCATGTCCCAAGAGCTAGCTTCTGCAGCCGAGGATCGGACCGCCAGGGTCCCCGCCTTTGGCTGCCGCCCAGCTCACATTGCACCCGACCCCTTTGGCCCCTCTCATGGGTGGTGAGCCCATGGGAAGGGGGACCCACGTTGCCTCTTCGGGCTGTGCCCGGCCGGGCCCCATGGGTGTAGGCCCGGCCACCAGGCGCTTGCCAACGAGCCCCGCCTCCAGGCCTGGCTCCAGAGGGGGGCCCCGGTGACCCGCGTCCGGGCAAGGGAAACCTTGGTCCATATATTTTTCTCATCATAAGGGTCTTTGAGCCGTGCTTTGTCTGGCCCCTCACCTAGAACCTGTTTGCCATGGGTGACCCTGCCAGGGGCATAAAGCCCCAGACAACTTAGCTCCTAGGATCATTGGGACACACAAACCCCTCCACCACGGTAAGGTGACGACTCACGGAGGGGTGGGCTGAATATGTTTAGAAGTTTTGCGTGCCTCCTTCTTCCTTTGTTTAGTCAGTAGCTATCTATGCTTGTGGTATTATCTTCGTTTCATATTGGCTGCGCAGAGCTCACAGTCGTTGTCTGTTTGAGTGTGCGTTGGCGAATCCCCATGTTAATTAGTGTCGGGCAGAACCCTTTTAGGTTACAAATGGTTCCTGCTAATAATCCCCACTAGATGGCATGAGAACACTAACAGGGAAACAACTCAATGGGGAATACTGTATAAGGAGACTGTGTAACACCATACAGTACATAAATAAGGAACATCGGATTATCAAGCGCACTGTCGGCTTTTGGGAAAATAGAATGCTTTTAGGTGCACCTTATAGTGCAGAAAATACAGTAAGTTGAAATAGAAGTTACACTAAAGTCAAAACAACGTAGTACTGAAAATGTACCTGCAAATTTGAACCCCACTGAGCTTTGCCATCCAGCAGTGCATCGAGAACCGCACGGCTTGGTTCACCACTTGCAGCATCGTTCCCGCTCACCACATAGTATGCAGAGCGGATACGTTTGAAAAATTCTTGATCTGTATTCTTGGCGCTGCAGTGATTGGGAATGTAGGCCATGTCGACATAAATAGGAGCTGTCGAACCTGCCTTCTGAGAGCCTGTTAGATCACAAGAAAGGCAAAGTAAATCATCAAAAGTCTGTACTTTTTTAGAGCATGCGTTATGATGAGCTTACCCAAACTGCTTTTGCTACCGCTATTAGTCAGCACCTTGCCAGGGTTGTAGCTTGACCTTGAAAGATCATCATCCTTTGAGCCTTGTCCATCCGACAAGCGAGACATGCGTGAACTCTTGTCCGCTTCCTTCTTTTTCAATGACGCACTGCGAGGAGAGGACGTCTGTCTGACAGGCAGGGGGGACCGTTTGCGCCTGGCTGGGGATGCTGATTTTGTTTTCCCAGATGCTTTCTTCAGCCCTTTAGCTTTTGGCTCTTTTTTAACCGGGGCATGAGCCAAAGAGTCAGGATCTACCATGCAGACATCAGGGCGAGGAGGGTGAGGGTAAGGGTCCTTTTGAGATGCGGGAACTGGATCGTGGCTCTTCCAGGAGGAAGAGGGCTGACTGCCTTCCCCTGTGGCAGATATTTTGTCGATAGGCATATAGTCTGCATCCTCATCTGAATCAATATTGCCTTCACCAATAACTGACGGGTACTCTTCTGTCCCCGGAGGCACTTCAGAGTCTGACTGAGAGGCGATGGACTCGCTGATAGAAGTCGGCGGTGTTTCCTCTGTCGCTGGACCCAACTGTGCTGACATGCCACCGGCTTGATGCAAAGAGCTGCTGTGGGTCTGATGATGGTGGGGCTGCTTGTGAGCCCTTCTCTTAACTGACATGTCATGTTCATCTCCCTCCTGCGACTGGTCACTTTGCTGTCCTTGATCCTCATCATCTTCATCACTGCACAGCTGCTGCATGCATGGGTTGATAAATGAAGGTGAAAGGTCAGTTTTATGTTGTTTGTACTCACAGGATGAATATCCTGGAGAGGTGTGGCCTGCATATGGAGAGGCTGCTCCCTTGGGTACTTTCCCAGCAATATCCTGATCGCTGTCAACTTCATCCTCCTCCTCCTCATCATCATCATCATCCTGCCCTTCTTGGCTGCACTCATCAGCATAGAAGGGAGAGTGAAATGGCTGATTAGTTGATGAGAGTGAAAGTGGGCGTACTGGGTGCTCTGGCTCCATTTCACACTCCTCTTCAAACTCATCATCATGACGATAATGGGGAGGAGAGTCGCCGGGCATCCTCCCTATCTGAGGCTTGGACATTTCCCATTCATAGGCGCTCCTGTAGCCTCCGGCGCCCTCTCTTGAATCCGTCCTAGCCGTGCCTGCAACTGCGCCAGTCGCTGCAGCGCCAGCAAGGAGGGTTGAACTTGCGCTGACTTCTGTGGTCCCATTGGTTTTGTCCGGCTTGCTGGCTTGAAGCGCTGACGACATGTAGGAGCCAAGAACAGCGGGGAGCGCACTGCTTGTCTTTTCACCTTCAGCTGAGAAAACAGACTTGTCACAAAATGTCAAGGTACCCGTGAGCCCACTGGAGGCTGGTGTACGAGTCATGTCCTGCATATAATCTCCCTCATTCTCTTCTTCACTGCTGTCGGTCTCCTCAAAGTAATGCTTTCCTTCAGTGTCTGGCCGTGGTGAAGAAGTGACACCGAAAAGAGCAGCGCTGGCTGCCTCTTTTGAGAGTGCTGTTTCTTGAGAGGGCATAGTTGGTGAGTTCCCAAAGTCTCTTGCAGAGTCCAGTGTTGAGACCTCAGACCACTCAGGCTTATAGAAGCAGTCTGATTGTGGGCGTTTATCCATAAAACAGCCGAGGGAAGATGTGTGTTCCTTTTTGTCTTCAGCAGAAGCAATGGATGACTGCAAAGGGAAGGGTTTCACTTCCTCAAATGGGCTGAGGGGTGAAAAGTGGGCTAAGATGGAGGTGGACTCCGCTGTGGTTGCACCGGTCAACTGTTTCTCAGACACTTCAAGATAATCATCTTTGGTGCCAGTTAACGTGGGGAAGGGAGAGTCTAGAACCGGGGACTGTTCTTCTTTAAAGGAGGAGTACTCAAACAGTGGCTCGGCTGTGGCAGGTGTTCCCAGATCTTCTCCGAGCTGACGGCTTGTCGAGAAGGAGCCTGAAGTAGAGGACGAGTAGCTATAAGCGGAGGAAGAGGAGTACCCAGGAGCAGCAGTGGTCGTGTACTGAAAGCTCGTGTCCGGCGATTTCTTGTTTAGGTGATCTGGGGACTGAGGTTTGTCGACATCAAGATCATCTCCATCATTCTGGTAAAAATGTCTCTCTGTCAACTTCAAGGTAATGTCCTCTTTACCTTTGTCCGTGGTCTGACTTGGTAAAAGTGATTTCTTCTGTTCCCATCCATCCATGTGTAACTCTGGGGAGTAGCCAGAGCAACCTGTTGACCCCCCGTTTGACTTTCCACTCAAGAATGTGGAGTCTTCCGCATCTTCATCTGCGACCTTGGTGAGTAAGCCAGAGATGTTTTCTTCCACAGCAGGCTTCCCCTGACTGTTAAAACCATATCCAGCCAGGGAAACCATCAATTCGGGCTTATCTGAGCTAAACGTTTCACTTGCAGGACGTTTTACTTCCTTCTCAGACTTCTCTTTGGCACCTTTCTCCATGTCAGATTCAATAGCACTTTTATCATCTTCATCTTCATCTTCATCTTCATCTTCCTCCTCCCCATCTTCATCATCAACCTCATCATCATCGTAATCTTCCTCATCCCTCGCTGTCAGTTTTCGCATATCAATCTCCAAACATGTGTCTTGATTGTTACCATCAGGACCGGCGGCTTTGGTGACATTGAACTCTGTCATTGAGGAACAGGTTGGTGGTTTTGGGATGTCGGGTTGCATTGGAAAAGACGAGGGATTCTTTTCCGATGATAAAAGAGTCGAAGATGCTTCAGGCCTGTCTGCCACTGAAGGAAACCGACTTCCTGTGTATTCAAATGGCTCAGGTTCTTTGGCCCCTTTGACCACCGATTGAACATCTGAAGTGATCGTAGAGTCATGCCACGATGGAGTGCAAGCTTCTTTTCCATATGAGACTGTGAATTCATTCTTCTCTGACATCTTGTCTCTTGCTGTTACAGGGTTTGGCGGCAAACCCATGACATCCCTCGAAATATCTTTCTCCACCTTATCGAAAGACTCCTGATGAAATGAATCGGATTCCACGGAACTTGGTTTGCTGTCATAAATGTCACTGTAAGAGAATGTTTTGCCATGCACATAAGGTGTGTCTTGTCTGATATAGATGGCTTTCTCTTTGGTCTCCTTCTCTGGGAAATCACACATACTGAACTGAACACTTTTCTCGGGCCCTTTGAAAGACATATCTGTAATGTCAGCAGTTTCTTGACACTTTTCTGACTTGCTTGGATCTGTTGGAGAGAACTGTGATTCTAATCCAGTCGGGAATTGAATTGTTTCATGCTCATCCAAGGCTATAATTGGAGTCTTCGGTTTCTCATCTACACTTGGGGACTTTTCTAAGGTTTCAATGTCTGTCTGTACCTTGGAAGTCTTTGCCTCATTTAAGTCATCATCCAGGAAGCATCCTTCTTTTGCCTCCATAAGTTTAGCCTTAACAGCTGGTTGAAGATCCTTCTTCATATAATAGTCATCTTCATCCACACTGTCCTCTTCAGATTCTTCTGATGTTTCAAATGCTGTTTTGTCACCTGTCAATCCAATGAAGGATGTATTGTCAGAAATAGTGACTGACTTCTCTACTTTGTGAGTGTCGCACTTCAAATTGGTCACTGCTGCCTGCTCTTCTGTCTTGAAGAGCTTTTCCTCTGCTGGAGAGTAGCCACTGCTCGTCGGCACCGACTGTGTGGGTGAAGCCAGTTTCACGGTGCTGTCATCAGGACTTGGACATCTGTCGTCACTGTCTTGCCTAAAAGGGGACTCCAAACCAGTGGCGAGAGGTAGAGCTGCCGATGCAGGTTGTATTCCAGTGCTGACCGTGAACCCACCAATGCTAGATGGAGACATTTTTTCGTTGGCAGCCTGAGTGGGTGAGGGCTGCTTGTCAGAGAAGCCAGAAGGAGAAAGAGCGGGAGAGCGGGAGTTCTCTTTCTCCCTAAGGAGCACGGATGCTGCATGTTCATAGCCTTCTTGGAGTTTACCCAGTGGTATGTCAACATTTGGAGTCTGATCCTCATCCTCCTCTTCCTCATCATCATCTTCATCATGAACAGGATCGGCCTTGGCATCACTCTCCATCTCATGGATGCTGGGTTGGTACTCATCAGAGGAAGGAGACTTAAAACATTTGTCGTCTTCCAGAGAGGAGGTGGGTGAAATGGTCCCGGCGGAATGGAGATAGTCCTTTCCTTGGGTGCCTTCTGGATGAGACGGCGCATTGTTGATGGTGTCAAGAAGGAGGGAGTTCCTTCCAACGTCCTCATTTTGAGGGGCTGTAATGGATGCTATGGACTGGTCTTCAGCTACAGATGTGGCAAATGAAGACATCTTGTCATATTCGGTGATGGATGTGGCAGATGATATGTGTTCCTCCTCTGCAAGAGGAGCAGTAACAACAGTGGGGTAAGATGGAATCTCAGGCTCCTGACCTCCCATGGGGGCTTTGGTTTTGACATCCACAACATCAGACACAGCAGAGCGTTTCATCTCTTTCAAACTGTGCACGGAGTCTAAGGTTCTCGGGACATCACTACATCGTAATTGTGTCATTCTCTCTTCTGTATCGTCGTGGATCTCCTCATCGGAGATGGTCTGTTCGGTCTCAGAATAAGCAGGGATGGTTTCATCTTGGATAAAGGAAAACGGCTCTGAGGCCGACGCTACTGCTCCTTGTCCAGTGGATGAGGTAAGCTGTGCGATTGGTCTGTTTTCCAATTCTTTTCCAGTGCTTTCTTTTTTGATCTCCTGTGTTTTATACTTGATAAATGCATCATCTTCTGTGCCTTCAAGCTCAGCTTTTTCAATTACATCATCATCATCCTCTGAGCTATCACTCTTCTTTGATATGTCTTTTAAGTCACCCTTTGCAGAATATTTGCCATAATCCTCAAGCGTCTTGTCTTCATATTTCGTGTAAATACCACTGTTTGAATCTTCCTTTTGCAGGGATTTAATCTGTTCTGAAGTTGTCTTGTCTGTCTTGTGTTCATTTGGTTTTTCCGGGAACCTGGATGAAACGGTCTCTGTATTAGTACAAAATGATGTCATTTTGTCTTCAGGAGAAAATGACGTAGAAACTTTAGTGTCTTTGTGAAGTGACACCTCAGATATCTGGATAGCCTCGGTCTTGGGTTCGGATAGCTCTTCTCTTTTCAGAGCCTCAAAGTCCTCAGTAAGGTCCTCAGGGGAAGATGCAATAGACCTGTCTGCAAGAGCTGCTGCTGCAACCTCTTTGCGGATGTTCTCTGGAATGAGCTTTTTCCCATTTGCATGATCCTTACCCGTTGTTTCTTTTTCTGTCTTTGTTTTAGTCTGAGTCTTGACTTTGTGTAAAGTTTTTCTCACTTCAGGGGTGAGTGGCTTGAGGTCAGGTTTCATAATTTTTCTCAATTCTGGCTTACTTATGTCCTTCTTTTTGAGCTCTTTCTTTTCCTTCTCCTCTTTTCTTATATTTTCATCCTTTTTTACTTTGTCTTTCTTAATTTCCTTCTTCTCCTTGTCTCTCTTTTCATCCATTCGAGATACTTTGTCCATTTTGAGACTTTTTTCCTTCGGTATTGTCTTCTTCTCAAACTTTCTTGTCACCGGGGCAACCTCGCTATTTTTCTGTTGTTTTGTGGCCTTCAGACTTTGACTTTTCATTTTTTTCTCCTCTTTCTTTTCCACTTTATTCTCTTTAATAATTTCAGTCTTGGAATCTTCTTCCTGTCCAACATCTTCTTTCTTCGCTATTTTTGAGTTTGGTTTCGGTGACGCTTTGAGACTCTCTTTGCTGTCAGTTCTTGATTTCATTTTAGTCTGTTTGATGATGGGCAACGGCGGACCAGATGATAAGTCTTTTTGAGTAGCCACCGGATATCTCAGAAAGTCAAGGTGCTTTAATTTCTCAAGGCCCTCAAATATTTTATTCTGTGGTGCATTTCCAGGAAAGAGCACCCTGACTATCTTTTCTGTGGGACGGTGAGGGATCCAAACAATAAGAGCAGTAACTGATGTCAAATAGGGAACAGATATTTCTCCTTCTTTTCCATTAGACATCAGAATGCCAGTCTTGGCTTTGCTATTCCCAGCCCATTTTTGCATAAGAAACTGCATTTCTTTGCTCTCCTTGACTGGGTTTAGCACATACATGTCTAACTTTCCCACTCCGAGTTTATGAAAGAGTGTGATGGGTTCAATGGTGTTACTCACTGCCCTGTGAAGCGGTTCGGGTGTGATACCGAGTTGATTGAGGTACTGTAGTGTCAGAGATGCTTCCTCAATGCTTCTTTTCACTTTTAGAGTGGACTCTGGCATGCGAAGCTTCTCTGGGACGTTCAAAAATACGATCCCAAGCTCAGGGGATATTAGGTTCTTCATTGACTCACCACTGCTGCTTGAACCAGATCCCTGGTTGCCCTCCTCCTCCTGCTCTGCAATCTTTCTCTGAAACAATCCATTGATGCCAGGAAGGTTGTCTGCCCCAATATGGGTAAGAAGAACAGAGTCAATCCTGTCTAGGTGCCGAACCAGCTTCCAGAAGCAAGACTTTTTGTCGGACCCACCATCCACCAGGATGTTAAACCCATTGACAGCAAACAAAGCAGAGTCTCCTCTTCCTCCAGGAAAGATGTAGCAGCAAGGTTTGGAAAGTTTTAGGAATCCTCCAGACGTTGGAGGCTCAAGAAGTTCAAAGGGCGAGGGCACATCGACTGTCTCTGAGACATACTCTGCAAACGCTTTCACTCCTTCCATGTCAGGAAGGTGAGGTTCAGGGTTCAAGCGGTATTCCAGGATATTTTGAAACAGATGCTGCTCCTGGCTTTGGCCCAAGGAGCTCCAGCCCCCGTCTCCTTGACAGGAAACAGTAAGCCTTGGTGGCTGCTCTCGAGAGGCCTGAGAAAGGACTGATACCACCTAGAAACATGTCCGTTAAGGCAAAAGACATAGTCTTAAAAAAATCTCTATAATCACTACAAAGTCAAGAGAAAAAAAGTCATGCTCCACCTACTTGAGTGTTGGAGATGATATCAGAGAAGTGTTGCCAGGTAAAGGCCCCACCTTGCAGTAGGATGTCACCTCCCTGGTCAGAGCTCTGTCCACTCAGTATCAGCAGTTTATTTCCAACCAAGTCGGTGATCAGAGAATGGACCTGGGTAAAGTGAACAGGAATTTCACAATAACCTCGCTGAATTTAAACCATAAACATTATATATCCATAAAATGGATTATCACACCCCAAAGTCGTTCATCTTGTCATTTTATTAGCTGAAATAGGTCAACGGGTTCTTTTTTCGAGACATTGGTCTTTTTTTTGTCACTAAAAATAGACCATTGTCTGAAAAGAAACCATAAATCACCTATTACACCCCAAAGTAGTTGGCTCACACTCCTAAGTCAGAGGCAAGACATGGAATTTATCCGAGGGCCCCTTTGTCCACAAAACTGCCCGCATTTTGACACGATTCCCTCACAGAAGTCGCATCACGCTTGTCCTATGGCAACTTCACAGGCTGCACATTACACACAGCATGTCATAGAAGATCCTCCTCCTCCTCACATTCAATGCCATCACTAACCCTCAATATCTCACCAACCTCCACCACGTTAACAGATCCATCTGTTCTTATAGGTCATCCTCCTCTGTTTAACTTGTTCCACCTCCTGTCCGTTTGATCACACTGGGGTCATGAGCTTTCAATCACTCAGCCCCCGACCAAAAGAACACTCTTCCACCTCATATCAAAGACCCTGACTCTCATCACATTCTCAAAACACACTTTTTTCAACAGGCATATTCTTTAGTACTCATTCACTGCCCATTGTGAATACATTTGTAAAACAAAAAGGTAATTCCCACTGCCTTTGACGAGTGAATTCGTCAAACCGTTTTGTTTTGTTTTTTCAACTGGGAGCAGAAGCGGATAGTCTGGCACGTCTCCACTTTCAAGGTTGGCGGCCATTTTTTCCACTGCTGGATGGCAGCATCACATTGCATGGGAGATCAGTCAATAGGAACATCAGCAAAAAAAGGAGAAAGTGGGGGACAAAGTCCACGGACTTACAGATCGATTGACAAACAAAAATAATTTATACAGTCTCTAAGTTGCTAACTCACTCCCTTTTCCACCTACTTTGATTGCGCAGTCATTAACTTTTGACGGACGTCATGGTGCACTCACGTAATCACGTGACATAGCTACAATGGGTCAATAATGTCTTGCACAGGTATGACTCACCTCTGAAGAAACAGAATCTTCTGATGGGTTAACCAACACCACGGTCTCAAGGATGTCACTCTGATATTGGAGAATCCTCTGGCCTAAAGTGAACACAGAAAAAGTTGAACATGTTGTCGAAAAAAATATCTAACTGTCATGGGAATAGTTGAAACTCAATAGAAATACGGTGGTACCTCTACTTAAGAACGTCTCTTCGTCCAATTTTTTCAAGTTACGAAAACACCTCAACAGGAAAATATTGCCTCTTGTTATGAAAGAAATTTCAAGATACGAAAGGTAAAAATACAGTATGGGCTACTCCTCGCAGCTCCGAGTTTCCTGACCGCAATATACTTATAGCTGCAATATACTTATAGCTGCTCTACCATAGGCTATTATCTAGCATCTTCCTGGCATCCCATTGGCTAACAGGGACCTCTACCGTATGAGTCTATGTGTGTGTATAGATAGATATGTATCTATGCAGCGTCCTTGTCATTCGCCCCTCGGGCTATGCGGTGTTACGATAGTTTTACGTCAATGTGAATCACCCAGAAAAAGTGTTCACCAGTCGGGCGATCGCTCACTATGCTGATGTTTGCCTTGGACATTTTCGAAGGATTGTTAAAAGTCGACAAAAGCAAACGTCCTTGGATCAGTTCTTTACAAAACGCCAGGCAAAAAACACTTCTGAGATGAACTACAGAGGGCAAAAAAAGGATGAGGACGCTGTTAAAGTTGTCTTCATTTTTATTCTTGACTGTTCTTTGTTTTTTACATTATGCATTTATTGTGCAATAATCTAATTGTAACATGTATTTGTTACATATATTGATGCATTTTTATGCTTCATAAAAATTTATGTCCGAATCTTGCGGGGCTTGGAATGGATTAAGGTATTTACATGGAAAACGCGTCTCTACTTACAAAATTTTCGAGTTAAGAAATTTCTTCCAGAACCAATTAATTTCATAAGTAGATGAACCACTGTACTGTCAACCACCTAATTACTTTTGAGTGCAAGATTTGACAGTTGATCATAACACTCAATGCCTAAACATTCTCTCTAGAAGTTTAACGCACAGAGAATGGATGATATGAGTTACTGTTTTGCGCTCAAAATGTCAGCAGACCTTAATAATATAGGCAAAAACTAATGTACACTGTAGACAAGTTTTACTGTGAGTGGTTGATTAAATAGTGATGGAATGTTCATAAAGGTTGTGGCCAATGTATAATTTTAATGACTGCTCATAATTGTGTTCATTTTGCATGTTTTTTAACACATTCACACAAGTAGCAACCAATTAAAACAATGATTTTTAATGCTTTATAGGGGTGTGAAGATCAATTTTTTGACCGACGCGGTGCATATCGGTGACACAAAGCAATCATAGTGCTTTTTTAAAATTATACAATCCGATATGAAAAAGGGTGATTTCCATTTCATTACGATTCTTACTTTTCTGTAAATAAACCTACACTGATTAAAGGTAACGGCAAAAAACCCCACGACAGAACGGCGTTTCATTTTATTTTAAAATGGTTTTTGCCACTTTCTGTCAACTGAAAATGACATCACAGTTGCTCAGGGCTTAGGTAAGGACCAATCACGGCTCAAATAATTTCTAAAGCTGAAGTTGTCAACGGGTATTGCTCATAAAAAAAAAGTCATTTATACTTTTCACTTTTGTATTTCAGTACTTATCAGTGGACGGCCAAGTGGTCCAGTGGTTAGTGCGTCGACCTCACAGTGCGGAGATATCGGGTTCAATTCCAGCTGCGGCCTTCCTGTGTGGAGTTTGCATGTTCTCCCCAGGCGTGGGTTTTCTCCGGGTACTCCGGTTTCCACCCACATTCCAAAAACATGCATGGCAGGCTGATTTAACACTCTAAATTGTCCCTAGGTGTGAGTGTGAGCGTGGATGGTTGTTCTGTGTGTGTCCTGCGATTGGCTGGCAACCGGTTCAGGGTGTCCCCCGCTCACTGCCCGAAGATGGCTGGGATAGGCTCCAGAACCCCCACACCGGCGACCCTTGTGAGGATAAAGCGGATCGGAAAACGGATGGATGGACGGAGTATTTATCAGTCTCGGCTTTTTTTGCATATGCTCAAGTATAGAAGTCGAATCATTACTTCGACTTTAAATTTCGTCTTTTTGTACATTTATACAGTACTTGAGTATAGAGTGCCACTGTGCAAGTATTTTTGACGGTCATATATACAGTATATATACTGTATATATATATATATATATATACATCATGGACAAATGGGTTAGTAATCCTGCTGTGTATGTCCTCCAGCATATGTCATCACATTCAGGCATCACAAGTATATGAGCAACCGCCCACCAATCCCCAGCTCCTCCACTTATTTCTCCCCTTGGTGTCATCCTAAACCCATTAAAATGGCCTTCACTCACACTCAGACACGCACACACAAACTTAAGAAATCACAGGCTTCACAAGCCTCATTGGCTGTTGCCATGGGGACACTGATGTGGCTGTCTCTGTAAGCCGAGTTACACTGACCCAGTCTTGGCAAAGGGAGACGCATTGCAGTATTTCTGCGAGAGGGAGGGATGGCTTATGCTGCATGACAGTATGCACGCAGCATCACATAGTAGAGGAACTGAGCACCAGCAGCAGTATCACATCGATGCAGTCGCGTCTAATGAGAGCTATATTTAGTGTGAGAGATTTTTGCTGCTTCTTTCCACTAAAAAAAATAAAATAAAAAATGACATGCTTCATTATTTGCATTTAATTTGATGAAACCTTCCATTAAAATGGTCGGAAAGAGAAATATTGTGTAAAACAATGAACAGCCATTGTTCAGCACAATGTTTGATGAGTAAACAAAGGGCGGTCCAATTTGTATTTGTACAGAGATGGTTTTCTGCGGCGCACTAAAAATCACAGTTTGCGCAGCTGCTAATCAAATTGTGAGAGGGTGACAGTTGATTGTTTTAACCAACCTGAAAAGGCTCAGGCACATAATAACAGCGAGTCAACAACCACATCCACCCTTTTAATAAGGTTCAAGCCCATGTGATGCTCCAGCATATGGATGAATCTCAAATGTTATGCGACATTAGTCTTTATTACAGTCATCAAAGATATTGTACTCTACATTAAATTCCAAATGAAGCTTGAACAGTGCTTTCCCTTGAACCTGGCACATAATTTGACACAATCTGTCAAAACTGAAGCTGTATGTTGCCAACACTTATGTCAATAAAACTGCAATCGTTGTGATTGTTATTCAAAGTCACAGTGGCTACAAGAGGTCCAGTTCAGTTCAGCTCACCATCATAATCCGTACCACGGTGCGCAGTTTTCCACTTCAAAATTTGACAGCGTCAGTCAGACTGAGACATTCTATGAAACAACAACACTGGAAGACAATAAAGTCTCTTCTATTTACAGTGCGTTTCACCATGTGACTGATGGCAACTGTAAGGAGACACCTTTGCTTCAAGAGTAAGCTGAGGGATGCAAGGAAGCGGCCAAAACCGTAAGCCAAGCTAATGTTGGTGTCTGTTTATTTGTGTATTCTCCAATATTACAATGGCATGGTAACAATTTTGCTCGACCAATGAGCAATTAGCCAGGGTTCAACATTGAGCCTTTTGGACCGGTGAGCCAAGTTGTGGTGGCTCTGTCAGAACGATTACTGGCCCTCTATTCATGATATGTTATAAATTTCAATGATAGCCTACATCCACATAAAGTAATTTATAACACTTTCAGATGAATCAACTTTACAAAAATGGACTCTTTGAATAGCTTCAAGTGACAAAGTATAAGATAAGAAAACCTTTTTGTTTGTCTCATAATGCAGAAATTCCCAATTTACAGCAGCAAAATTATGAAAGGGAGAAGTAGAAGAACAAAATTGACAGCTTTTTTTTTCTGTTTCAGCTTTTATGCATAATTTATTAAATACCATGTCTTGGTACTCGATTTCTTTTCTATCCATCCATTTTCAACACTGCTTATCCTGAACACGGTTGCTGGTGGGTGCTGGCGCCTATCCCAGCTGAATTCGGGCGGAAGGCGGACTACGCCCTGAACTGGTCGCCAGTCAGCCACAGGGCACATGAAGAGAACAACAAGCACTCACACCCACATCCACTCCGTCACCGAGTGGGAACCGATCCCACGCTGCCCTTGCACAAGCCAGGCGAGTGTACCACTACACCATCAGCGACACATTTTTCTAATATACAATATAGTAATCCCTCGCCCTTTCGTGTTTCTGTGAGGCAGAGGTGCTAACCATTTGCCCACAGTGCCGCCTGACACATTACAATCAATAATAAATCTCAATCAGATTTAGGGATACAGTATTTCAAGCGAGTTACTGGCGTACTCAATAAACGTCAATGAAATCATAATGCTCCAATAAAATTGTCTTACAACCCGTAGGGATATGCATAACCCATTTTGAGAAACACTGATTTATACACACTTTGTCCTGCTTTTGGAATCAGATACAATTATCTGACAGCTTAAGTAAATTGACCAATATTTGCCACAAATGATTTTTGATGTGGGTGGCACGGAGGTCGACTGGTTAGCACATCGAGCTCACAGTGCAGAGGTGCAGGGTTCGATTTCGGCTCCGGCCTTCCTGTGTGGAGTTTGCATGTTCTCCCCGGGCCTGCGTGGGGTTTCTCCCTGATACTCCGGTTTCCTCCCACATGCCAAAAACATGCATGGCAGGTTCACTGAACACCCTAAATTTCCCCAAAATGTGAGTGTGAGGGCGGATGGTCTATGTGTGCCCTGCAATTGGTTAGTTTTATTTAAAAATGTACTTCCAATTAATTATAGGTTGCAGCATCTATTGGTGTACCTTGCAGAACTGCATGAACCCATACTGCACAACACAACTAGTGTACATTTTCTGTCCTTACTTTACTGATGACTTGCGCTGAATGGAATGAGCCAGGGGATGGAGTCCGGAAAGGAACTGCTAATAGCAAGCCTTGAGCACACCTCTCAATCGACATATTGGAGTAATAGTTGGAATGTTTTTATCAGTGACTCGAAAACGCTGCTTCACATTCCCACCTACAGCCAGCCAGCAAGCGCCCCGCGCGGACAGATCGGCGTGACGCACTTGTTTTTGAGTTTTGTGGTGTTGTACTGTTTTTATGCGATTAATTTATTGGTTTACCTCCATGGCGTAATGCCGCCACGCAGGTAATGATTAGTTAGTAGCAACTCCGCAACACGTTGCAAGTTGCTAGCTAGCTGGTGCCATTTAAATAGCACCGAGCTTGCCTCAACCTCCGACTACTTCCATGTTGGTGATGTGAGCGCGTCCACCCCAGCAAAGACGACGGGTGATTCTCAGTTTTGCTATTCAGGGTGTTTGACGCGAACGGCGATGCAAAACCGCTTATTTCGATTGACTTGTTAGTGTGAGACCTTTGTTAGCAAACTGAGAACCAGTCCAATTATGAAGCTCCTGTTACTGACAATCGGAATTGCAAACAAATACAGGATAGGAGTCAAGGACATGCGGTCAGGGCAAGCAGAGGAGGCTAAGCCTCCCTGTCCCCTCCCATGCACATGACGAGTTCAAAAAAAGAAAAAAAAACTACACGAAGAATGATGAGATTAAATTAATTTCCTTTTTTTTTTTTCCTTTTTAGCATTATCCTACACTGGTTGTCTTTTTCAATCCAAATAATGGAACAAAAGATGTGAGTGTTGCATGTCTGAGAAGCCTCTAACATAGCTCACAGCTCTCCAGTTCCAATTATTAGCAAGAATCATCTCCGGTCCAGCCTTTTATTTGCCAGCACTTTTTTCATACCATCATCATGGAGACAAATGCTGGAAACAAAAGCGCCGTTTAATCATCTGGCTCAAAACCACACACTAATGATGGCGTGTGAAACTGTTTGTCTCATTGGCACCAAGGTAATAAAATGGCACAACGAGTATAAATATTATTTGGTATCAGAGCGAATGACTGCTATGTTTGCCTTTCAACAAGGGGAAAAGTGGCCAACACTTCAGCTAAATGCAATATACTATCATTTACTGCTTGGCCTTCCAACCTTTATTTTTCCTACCGACTGGGTGCCAAGTTAATGCACTCATGCAATAGCGCACATTTGGCTTTCTTAGTACATGAAACTATGCAATTTCATTTTCTCTCAACTTCAAGCCTTATCTGCGAACTTGTGTTAGATTGCTGAGCTCATTCATGAAGATGTCATTTGGCCAGAAAATGTTCACAGCTCTCCTCAAGCACTGACATTGAAAAGCGTCCAGCCTATTTTATGAATATTTCACCAAAACAGGACTCAATATATTTACGTATGAATTGCTATAGAATATATTCTCATTGCAAACTATTCTGCCAAAGAGATAAATATGTTCTTGGTGAAGTAAATCTCTCAAATTAAGTGAAGCAGAGTAAAGGCTTTCCTCGACCTGAAAAATATAAGGGGGATGTCTAACAGTGTGGAGGTGTTGAAAGGAATCAATCAAAAGCTAAAGAAGCCTACACATTTGTGCTTCTGGAGCATGATGCAAAGTGGTTTGCAGCCTCCATCATCTGAGCTGGCAGCAGCACATCTACGGCCCACATCATTTCAAACCACAGCCTGCATGCCGAAATGCCACCTGTTCTCAGCTGCTTTTCTGTCAACCTCCAAGACAATGGCCGCGTCCAAATTCACAGGCCGCATCTTCAAAAGGCCGCAGGACGTCACTTCAGGCACGACTCGACCGCACGTGGTTTCCAAATGCGAGAAACACAATTTGCACGTTGGGTCCTTCGATGCCTTCAAAGCCTCCTCCTCCTCCTCAGGTAGCCTCCGGGGACCGTCGAGCCACGCCGTAAGTGACGTCATGCGGCCTTCGGAGGACCCAGCCTGTGAATTTGGACACAGCCTAACTTCCCTATGGCCAACAGATTGTCACTGTGCTTGACTCCACAAGGTGATGCCCTGACAGCTAAACTCATTCCACGGCAGCAATGCATAACAAATCCAGGTTCAAAATTTCCACTGAAAACATCAGATGACAAGCACTGACTCATACGACTATATTTACTATAAAAGAAGAAACCATGACTCCATTTCAGGAAGTCAAGTAGTGTGTAGAAAAGTTGGGAGATTTGAGTTTGAGAGAACCGTCTTTATTCCAAATTTACTGTATGTGATTGGGGATGTTACCTGACCATGGTAATAATAACGATTGCTAGGTCCAGAAAGGAAAACAAAATGTGAATGTATTATGGCACTGGAATTTGTCGGCTGCAATTACACTCGACAGTACTGGTGTGGCGCTACTCAGCTCTAAGCGACTCAGTTTGGAGGGGTCAGTTTTCCAGTTATTCAAATTTGTACTGTGCGAAATCGCAATATTAACAGTACACTAAATGAATCAGTCAAGAGGCAGTCAAGAGGCTGAGGGCTATGGAATAAAATATAGCAGAGCCACAGCAAGAGGGTAAGCTAATGTTAGCACATGTGCTTATGTCTGGTCAAGCTATATATATACAGTATATATACTGTATATATGGCATGCTTGCCAATAATAAGTGGAACTAGTCACAAGAGCCACAGCAAAGCATGTAGGTATCATGCAGTGAAAAATGGGCATTCGCGACAGCGCTGTATGTTGGATGCCCTGCAGTTAGTTGGTACACGAATATCAAATAATCTGGGATGGACTCCAGATGGCCTACAGAGCTGAGGGGAACCGTCAAGTCGATTCAGCAGTGAGCCAGAGTGCCGCACTCTCGTAGACATCTGATCTGAACCCCAAATATTCTTCAATGAACGGCATGGGAATTTGTTTTTCCTACTGTCAGCTGCAGGTGGCATCCACAGAGAGGATGTTGAGAAACTATTGATAAAGACTATGCACGCCTTGCCTAAACAATAGAAAAGCCCTACTATCTGAAGACTTTATTTTTTGACTGCATTAAAACATACCTGTCAACTTTTCGGAGCGTCAACCTGTATAAACTACCAAAAAAATCCTTATAAAGAGCTAAAAATCCTTATAACATAGCAAAGCATTTTATATGTCAAAATAACGGCAGAAAAAAACCCACGAAATTTTCAATGATATTTATTGCAGATCTCCATAATACAATGTCTGGTTAATGTCTAATCATCATTCTACTTGGTAGCATTACTTATGTTACCGGAAATGAAAGCATTCGAGTAGACTAGCACCATTCTGGGCAAAAGCAAACGCAACTACCTGTTAGGGGGGGGTTCAGAATCTGTATGATTTGTGCGATACGGCCATATACGTAAGATTCACCACAAAATCCGTATGAACTATGGCTAAACCGTATGAGTTGACAGGTATGTTAAAATGGCTCATGTGCAATTCAAGAAATTTGATTTTGACAAGAACAAAAAATAGTAAAAATAAATAAAATAGATATATTGCCAAATAAAGTGCATCAGTGTTACAACACATAGACATTTGATAAAATAATGATCATGTGGGTTTGGAGTAAATTGGACAAGTTGTCAAATGGCAATGGCATCATGTTTACTGCATATGAATTTATGATGTTAACTCCTTCACTCCCAAAGACGTTTTTAAACGTCTTTTCAGATTTGGTCTAGAATTGGCTGGTATTGAATGAGTTTTAAGTGACAGCTGTTCATGCTTTTACATCCAATCTGCACGCATAGAAGCATTCAAATTGGTACTCAGATCTGATCTGCGCAGACATGTAGGCGTATGCCAAAAACACCACAATGTTTTTTGGGTTGTGCTTATTTTGCTGCAGTACTGGCAGTATTTTGGCTTGTTACTTTTTGCTGTTTTTACTTGTGTTTTGTTCCCTGCGGTAAGATTGGCAGTTTTCATTTTTTCGTGTTTTTGTGTGTGATATGCACGGGTTATATACCACCGTGACCAATAGAGTGAATTTTACATCATATGGCCAGCGTTGGGAAAGTTACTTCCAAAATGTCAGACATTTTAGATTACTAGTTACTTGCATTTAAAGGTAATCTTTCTTTACACTATAATTGATTGTGTAGAGTAATAAGTTACTTTTAAGTTACTTTTTTTTTTCAAATCTGTGTTGTGTTGGTGCATTTCTTGGACCAGAATTGAATTTGACAAAATTACTTGTCCAAATTTCATATCACCGTGTCACTTGTGCACATCAAAAAAAGCAGTTACTCATTTCTTTGAACAAGTTGCAAATGCTTTGGCACATCCAGGCCAATGATTATGTCCAGTTTTCCAACGTTCCTGATATTATAAATTGCTTATGTCATGTTGATTAGTTCGACAGGAAAGTCTTTCCATGCAAAATGGCTGAACAAGTTGTCATAGTATGTTAAGCATATTTCCATAGATTTCCGTTACATTTTTTTCCTTGGCGAATTTTCACTTTTTCTAATGAAGGGACACATGTGAAGCATGAGGTTGACCAGTTTTCTGTTCAATGTTCAACGCAAGTGAAGATAATTGTTCCAATATGGATGAGAAAGTTGGGCCTAAAGGAAGTCAAAGACTGTGCTGTAATTCCTACAGTGTTGCATGTACAATTGTCCCAGAAGAGATTGTCCCATATTTACATTTCTACTCTAGGCATTAGAACTGATGAGCCAATCAGATGCAGAGTAGGTTAGGTCATATGTTAATATGCTAATATTAGGTTGTACAGTATGTGGATAGCTTGTATTGTTATTGTCGCTGTCCATTCAGAAGGCATCATTGCTATTATTCGAGAAGTACATACAGAAGGGTGGGGAGCTGAGATTGAAGTCTACGTCAGAACTGATCTCTGGACATTTCAATGAGTTTTCCTTAAAATGAAGAAAAAGTTACTCCACTTGTTTAACGATTGAAAAAAAACAGTTAACAAACCATCTCTTCAGTAACCTTGCTTTTAAATCTGGCATGGGTAACCAGCATATCGCTGAATGATGTCATACATCCCATGGTCAAAACCAAATGGATTGACATACTGAATGAAAGAACGTTTTACTCAGTGAGATTGTGACATGATGTCACAGTTTTGGTTATCTCAAAACATTTGTCTCAGAAACAATGTATTACTCAGTTAATTGTAGCCGTCTCCCCACCCCCACTCCTCTCGCCTTGCATGTTTCTGGATTAAAACATCATCAATTCAGTTTTCTATTTCAGGGACCTTTTGTCTAGCCTGTTGCATAATTTCAGGGTCAGAGTGAGGTTTACACCACATCACATCGCAGCACAGATTTGACACTGACAACTAATGTGGCTTGCCCTGATCAGAGACGCATCAAGACTTACTATCTCAGATATTGCCTTCAGGTCAAAAGATTTTACGTTTACTATGAAATCGGGTCACCCATATTTACTCAACTGAAATGATCGTAGCAAGTAACAGTAGCACACAATGTGGGCCCATGGCCGCCTGTTTGCACTACGGGTACAGTGCACAACGTATAGTCTCGCTAAACACCTTAATGAGTTTAATACAATATTAAAAATCATAGCATTTTCAAAAATACTACGTTGTCAGATCAACGTCAATGTCTTTTTTCAAAGCATGTGTAGCAATTATTATATATTGACATGGCTAGTGAAATGGCCGGCTAAATCATCATCTATCATCTTACTTACTTAATCACACCACGGTCTTCTTGAGTAGACCACTAGTACAGTTAGATTCCTCCAGAGTGGCATCAATTTGCATACACCGACCGTGACCTACGTGCTGTTTTAAAAAGGGCGATTCTAACCACCGCGCAGTCGGATCATTCGGCACTTTCGACATAAAAGCACTGACAGAAAGGGTCCAAACGTCCAAGGGTGACAGCATTAAAGGCCAGAAAAAAACGGCGAGGTGGCTTACCGTCCTTCTTTCGGCGGAGTGGATGGAGCACAGGGAGGGGCGGGGATGGTGTTGGGCTGCTGAGGAGAGGAAGGCACGATCGGCCTGCTCGGCTCAACGCTGCTCATGCTACATTCAAGTACAGCTCGGAAAACCCACCATCCTTTTGAGGCCACTCATTTTCTGGCAAACAGTTCTGTGTCCAAGCGTGTAACTGAATATCACACCAAATGCGCGCAATGGAATGCCATTAATCGTCGCAGCCCCTCAAAAATACACTTTTAAATATTGTTTTTAAAACTGAAAAATAATACTGTATGGCTATTGTTACCTATACATACATCAAAACATAATAAGACATAATAAAGTGAAGATATTATTATTATATTATTATTATTGTTGTTGTTGTTGTTGTTGTCATGTAAAAAACGTAAACACAGACACACACACACACACACACAAAACGGAAACGGAAGGTGCTTTTTTTCTCTTCATTTGCGCTGGGACATATCGAACTATATTGGTCTGCAATACGAGACAAAAAATAAGGAACAAACTCGCAAGTTGGGGCACTCATCTCCATGACCCTTTAGTTAAAGACCAACCTGTGCAAATATGATTAACACAACCAGTTCTTGGGACGGTTTCAAGCTCCCTCTTGAACACTGTTACCACTGCCCCATTAAAAATACTTATTGGTGGCATAAAAGAGCTAAAGAATGACATTTAAAATTGGATGGTAAATGACAGACCCAAATGGTCATTGCGTGTACATTTCCCCATTATTCATCAGTGTAACGCATGCTAATCGTCTGTTCTGCAAAGAGAACTTTTCAAGCAGCTGTGAGCCAAACAGCTGCGGGAGGAAGAGGGACAGAAATAAACTAAAACCAACTGAACAGACTCGGGCTCAAAATATCATAATTAATATTAATCATCCATCCATCTATCCAATTTCGATCCCACTTGTTCTCATTAGGGTTGTGTGTGAGCTGTTGCCTAGCGCAGCTGGCTTTAGTTCAGTTAAAATGCACAATTTTAAAATGTGAGAGGAAGCCAGAGTACGTAGAGAGAAGCCATGCTAGCACATGTTAAGGGCCTGACTCAAGATTCGAATCCAGAATCACTTGACTCTGAAGTTTATTTACTCGCCATTATTCCACCAAAGACACCATGGTTGGATATTTCTCATTCTAATTTCTGATCCTAATTGAATACATTTTACAGGAAATAACCTAAAAAAATATATGGATTGGAAGAACTGCAGATGAAATTCAAAATTCAGTGTGGCTCATAAAAGAATATAGGTTACCCCAGGTTTAGATGCAAGGCTTTTCAACCACACCACCGAGGCTTGTCAGCATTGCAGTAACTGAGAGACGACATTGAAATTCAACTACGTCACCGTGAGTGTAGAGGCAGCACTGATGCGGCATCATCTCAAATAACTCTAAATGTCAGACAACTGTGTTGTCCAGCTCCATGGCGTGCCACACCCTTCTGTCCAACCCCGAATAACTCTTTCAGCACAAGCATGTCACGTGTATGTATAAATGACTACAGCAAGTGAAGTGTTACTTCATCATCACCAATGGCATTTGGGAGAAAAGGGGCACCCTGGCGGGGACTGTTTTTTTTCTTTACAAAGTGTGTTTTCCATGCATTAGAGAGAGTGGTTGAAACCTAGAATTTAGTTCATGCCATAGTACACCGAGTGTAGAAACTGTGTGTGTATTCAGGTTTAGATAAAAGATAGTGGGGGCAGGGATACGTTCCTAATGGACAGCAGCGCCTACGCGGAAGCTGACTGATCAATAGGACCTGCTGAATTATTAATAGGTAGGCATTCACTTGGCTGTTCCAAGGTCAGTCCTTATATGACTTGGACATTTTAACAGCATGACATTCAAATGTTAACTTGTAAGACACATGAAGCGGCATGACCTTGACATCATTTCCTTGCATGACGTCGTCTATACTGAACCAAATCAGAAGCATCAGAATCAGAATCATCTTTATTGGCCATGGATGTAGAACACACAAGGAATTTGTCTCCGGTAATGCAGGCCACACTAGTATTATCAATAACAAGCAACTACGATACGCAAGGACATGATATACAAGTATCGAAAGACTTTGTGTAATGTAAGGGTACCGTCGTGCAGTAGCACCACTCAAAGACAGCTGTGAGACAATGTGCAAAGTAGCAAGCAGAGCGAAATGTGATCAGTGGTAGAATACAATACTATTACAGTTGTGCAGTTGGTGCAGATAATCGTTGCACCATTTTTAAAGGGACCAGTAGCAGTATTTTGTAGAACAACTTTAAGTGTGCAATTGTACAGAAAGTCCTTGAGCGCTTTAAAGTGTCTGGTGCTGTGGAATATAGATCAGTGACAAATTGTTCAAGCATGTACAGAGCTGGAGCTACAATGATTATTGCGGTTATGCTGTTCCACAGGCGTGTGCAAGATTGCAAAGAGCCACTATAGATTTGGGTTGCAGTTTCACTCAGTGTTTTCATCACTGATCCCTGATGTTTCTGATGAAAATCTTTGCATACTGCATATCAGACATCCAGACTAGCAGCAATCAATCGAGACACAGATTCCTTTAAGTCATGCATTTCATATCGAACAGAAAACTATAACCAAACATTCTGTTGGTGCAGCATCATTACACAAACATCCAATCAAAAATTGACTTATATCAGTTGTAGTCGGGCAGACTAATGATATGATACACAAAGAAATTCATTTGCTGATTATGCAACATTATATTACTGCCCACTTTTGCATTTACCTCCTTCAAAATGTTTCACTGCCAAGAAATCTGAGTGTATTAGAGCAATCTAACTTCATGTCCAGTAGGCGTGTGTATGAGGAGACCATCTTTGTTCTTCTCAGCCATAGACATAGGTAAACAAGGTAACAAGTAGATGGACCGAACTTTAAAAGAAACAGCCTATAACTACTAAAAGTTCATACCTTTCGTTCACCACTTTATTTGGGAAAGCGATAGACACCAAAAATTTAATTAAATATTTTTGTCATGTTTTTCATTGTGTCATGGTTCTGTTTCGCCTTTGCCAAGTCGCTCTGCCGATTTTTGCCACTCCCATTCCTCCTTCTCCACTCTGATCTCCCTCTCTGCAGTAGAGGTAAGATCGGGCCACCCGAGCCCGAGCCCGACCATCGGGTTCGGGTCGGGTCGGGCCTCGCTTCTCGCTGACTTTTTTTTTTTGTTTCGAGGACGTGAATAGTTTTGGCCACGAGAGACCGTGGTTCGCAAAAAACAGAAGTCGTCTCATCACAACACGTACTGTACTAAACTCTTGCAATGACAATTCTTAGAACTCCTTCCAGTCTCTCTCGAGTATCCACCCGTCATTGTTCGTCTTTGTCTCTCTGCTACTCTCTCTTAAAGTACCGCGCTAGATTCTTAGGGATGTACTGCTGCGGTGGTTTACGGCCCAATTTTCAACCCGTCAAAATGACGGACGGCCTTAAATTTTCCCCGTCCACTCTTAAAAAAAATCCGTCAATGATGGAAAATTGTTGGTTAATGTAACCTCTCCAGCAACAGAAATATAAAAGATGTAAATGTTTATACAGTCTTGTTTAACTTAGATTTCGTTCCAAAAGACAGGCTTTGTTATCAGAAATCACCCCTCCTCCTCCCGAGTCCTTCACAAATAAAACATGAAATGTCGGGTTTGCTTCGGGCTGGGGCCTGCAAATCAAGCTAAGTGATCGGGCTCGGGCCGGGCTCGATTTTTTTAGGACCGATCTTAGCTCTACTCTGCAGTGCTGGAATGTGGCAGGGGGCGGGGCCAAACTCAAAGGGGGACACTCATCTCCTCACCTGAGCCACATCAGTTTGAGTCGGTGGCAGCCCATTGAGCTTCTCTTACTAGTCTGTGCTGGAAGATTCCTTGACTTTCATACTGGCTCGCCATATTGCTGCCTTTTCTCCTCCTGCCATGGATTCCAGCATCAAGAGTTGCCTGAATAGCTAGTTTATCTTTGTTGTCATGAGTATTTCCTTGAAGAATGTGATTTTCACTCTATGATAGTTTTGTTTTTTTGAGTATAGTAATTTTGTGTTGCTACTTTGGGTGAAAAAAAACAAAACATATTTGGAATCAAATATATCTTTTTGGTGCCTACCTCTTGGGTTGTGGCATTTCTGTTTGCCTCACAGCACACACAGTTTTCATAAAAGGGCCTTTATAGCTGTGAAATAATACAAATGTTTCATTGCCTCCTCATAGAGGACACAACAAATTGATGGATGAGTACTTTTGAAACCATAGGTGGATGATAAGTTTGTTTTCTAGGTTTTAAGAAGTTTTGCTACACAAAAGTGCTTGCAATCTCTGAACATTATATTACTGAGAGGGAGAGAGAGAGAGAGAGAGAGAGAGAGATCACAGGCTAACAAGATGCTTAAATGAGAACAATGAGAAGTCCAGAGCACAGCAAGAATAAACAGCAATTATCTTATGTCATTGATTCCAGATGCTCAATTTGTTATGTGTGAGAATGTCATAGATACAAGCTGCGACGCCACATTCCCATTGTTCACAGTACACGCATGGTCAAGCACCAGAAAACAACTTAAATACAGAGATGGCAGAACAATAAGCCCTGAACCCAACAAGCGCATTCTGAAATAGATTAAACCAACCTTTGACCAGTGATGAAAATTGAGCCGTGTGTTTGGTCTCAAACAGCTGTAGCTCCTTGTTCAGGTCGCAGATACTCAAATCAACATTCCAGGAGAGCAAACCTGGTAGATTAAAATAAAAGAAGTGAGAATCGTATAGAACGTGCTACATGCATAGCAGTTGAATGTTGCATGGTTAATATTTTGCATTAATGCATATGATTTGTGATTATACATTTTTGTATGCAAATCATGTCTTCTTTTCAGTTTGTGTTTTGAGGGACGGCATCAACATTAATTTCATTTCTATGTCACATGAAATTTTATTTTAAAGGAAGGGGGGGCCCGGTGGGCGAGTGGTTCGCGCGTCGACCTCACAGCGCAGAGGTGCAGGGTTTGATTCCGGCTCCAGCCTCCCTGTGTGGAATTTCCATGTTCTCCCCGGGTCTGCATGGGTTTTCTCCGGGTACTCCGGTTTCCTCCCACATTCCAAAAACATGCATTGTCCTGAGGTGTGAGTCTGAGTGTGGATGGGTGTTCGTTTCTGTGTGCCCTGCGATTAGCTGGCAATCGGTTAAGGGTGTCCCCCGCCTACTGCCCGTAGACGGCTGGGATAGGCTCCAGCACACCTGCGCCCTGATGAGGATTCAGCGGATCGGAAAATGGATGCATTTTTAAAGGAATGTGGTGATCTATTTCTGAATGTTCTGAACTCCTGCTGGGGAGTCTCTGTGAGATATTAAATTAATTTGATTAACTAAAATCTTTGTGTGATAAAAATGCAAAGAACAGAGAAATCAGGAAGTGAGGGATCCTTTTTTGCATCACTGTATTTTACTCATACTATTGATTGCTCATTTTTCTATTGCTGAAATACATTAACAGGTGTCCGAAACAAACCACAAAAACAGCTAATTCACCTCTATGGTGTCAGTATGATTTAAATGAGTCAGCTACATGGAACAATATTTTTCTTGTTTTGAATTCCATGTTATTTTGTACCAGATTTGCAAATACTCTTGAGTAGCAGTTATTTTTCTTCAGCGTTAGATCAGACTGACAACTCCTTTTCAGTCTTACCTTGTGTGATCTGTTTTCTGGTAGAGTCCAGGTCAACGCTGGTGGAAATCTCCCCAATCACAATCAGCATTCGATATTTGTTGTGCTGTAAAGCAACTCCAGCATGAGGATGATCCTGATGCTCAACAGCCTCCCCTGGTTTGGCTTGCTTAGTAGCGGCGACAAAAGGAATTTCCATGGTAACAGTACCACTAATGGACGCTGAACTCTTTTCTATCTCCATGACAACTGTGTCTGGAGAAAGGCTGTTGAGTGCAAGATGAACTGGGAGGACTTGTAGGTGTGGCCCCGGTGGAAGTAGCATTTTTGATTGGGTAACGTGTGATGTGACTATTTGATGTCACTAAGCATCATTGGTTGAAACAAAACGAGAGATTTTAAAATTTATGTTGATCAGATTCATGACACCTCTGAAACTGACTGCTGAGAGTGAGAACAATGACAACAATGAAGGAGAATGGGAAGATGATTATTTTTCCTCTCTATTGATAGCACGTGAACATTCGGTGTTTGTAAACCTCCGTATCCGTACTATATTAAACATATGTGCTAATATACTGTATGAGTATGAATTTTAAAAAAAACATAGTTGCTCAAAAGGCAAACATGTTCATGGGAGTATAAGAGTAACCGGTACCACTTACCTCTCTTTCATTGATCGTGTATTGAACGGTACAAGACAAAATGAGCTGAAAATAACACAGAGGGTCTATTTATAACATTGGCACCAATTGTACCAGGCAACGCAATTTGATGTGGCTCTTTGTTGCCATTGTGATCAAAACAATGTTTCATCTATGCACAAAGACGACAGACAACTGAGCCTTGAGTCAGCATAGGCAAAGTTATTTTAGGCTTTGTGGGCCACGTGAATAAGTTTGTTCTGCATGTTTCTATCCAAAAAGGTTCCTATTATAATCAGCACTAGTAATACAAAACACAAGTGAGGAAGGAAGAAAGATGTATACAGTACCAATATAAGATACATTGTTAAACTGAAATGTAATGTACAATGCAGTGGTTCTCAAAAAAAAAAAAAAAGATTGTCTGATAATAAAAGAAACATTGAACCTATTTCAAATCAGAAGACAAGAACATCAGAGTGGTATCCATCACTAGGTTTCTCTCCAATTCAAAACCCTCACAGACACCGTCAGCGCCTGCAGAAGAGTCTCCGAGTGATGCCACCAACACAAGCGTCTTCGCCTCGCTCAGAAGGCAAGGTTGATAAATGTTCATTACTGTGCAAGGATTTATAATTAAAGATTAAAGTAAATATGTGTGCTGTACTGTTGTAATTTTTTCACCTTTTGTGGGGGGGGGGGGTGGTTAGCGTGAAAAATGAGGGATTGCTGTTTACGCTAATTTATTCTTTTTCAGCTCAGGATGAAAATTTTGAATTTGGTTCCTCCCCATGATCCAACACATTTGGCAATATAATGCAGGGCTCACAGGGATCAATGAAGTGTACATGTACCTAAAATGTGTATATTGCTCACATCTGTATTTATTCTGATGCAGTGACACAAGATTGATATTCACTTATAATAATGGGGTGGGTTTAAAGGGAAGGTCTGTCTTTACTAAGATTCTTGACTAGGGCTGCACAAGAAAGGAAAAACATGCAATATCGATATTATTGCGATATTTAACATGTACCTAAACAAATGATATTTTTATCATTGAATGAAAGTTTTTTTTTTCATGTGGCAAAATACCATAATCAGCTCAATGTATTCTTAGCTCATTAATTGTAATGCCCCTTGATACTGTTCATTTATGGGCGTCATGGTCCTGTTCCGGCCTTCGCCAGCAGGTGGCAGGCTGAGCAGACTTGCGGGTTGCATCCTGCTGCCAATCTTGCCATTAGGGAACTTGGTATTTGAGTACACACAAACTGTCTGCTAGTTGTCGGGGAATTGGTTGCCTTGCTGCTGCCCTTGCTCATTTGACCTTTTCTCTCGACCTCTCGGTCTCGTCGTGTTGGCTCTTGATCTCTCAGCCCTATGGTTTAGTTTTTGTGTTTCCTGGTCCTTGTTTTGACCAGCGCTTTATGTTACTACTTTGTCGGTGCGTTCTTGTATAATAAACGTTTTTTGTCTGGAGTCTACTATTTTTGGGATCCAAAACATTATTCCGTTCGTCCGAACCGTGACAATGGATGGCAATGAATATTCAATTGGACTACTCGTCAAATTTAGCTAAAAGCATACAATTCCAGATGAAACTCATTATATGAAAGGCATGAGCCTTTGCGATGTACATCTTGCATGGGCCATTATGGTGATAACAATATTTTTTCAATATACTGTGCATCCTTTTTCCTGACAAATGTGAAGGTACAATTTACGGTTTGGTTAAAAAAAATCGATGAATCAAAGTGAATCGATTTTCCCTTTCATCGATCAATATTGATTGTCTTTTAATGTCTTATTCCCATAAATTCATGTGACTTCTCGAGTCACGCGAGATCTGGTCACTGTGCTAATAGGGTTACAATATCCATCCATTCATTTTCCGTTCCGCTTTATCCTCACAAGGGTTGCAGAGGGGTGCTGGAGCCTTTCCTAGTTGTCTTCGGGCAGTAGGAGGGGGACATCCTGAACCGGTTGCCAGCCAATCACAGGGCACACAGAGACGAACAACCATCCACACTCACACTCACACCTAGTGACTGTGGGAGGAAACCGGAGTATCCAGAGAAAACCCACAAAGGCACGGGGAGAGCATGCAAACTCCACACAGGAAAGGCCGGAGCTGGGATCAAACCCGGTACCTCTTCACTGTGAGGTCAACGCGCTAACCACTGGACTACCGGGCCGCCCGACTTACAATATGTTGTTAAATAGGAATGTTTTGGATAGATATATTCTATTAATAGTTTAGTCACAAACATTCCAAGGGTTTGCTCATCTTTCATACATATGGAATTAGTATTATGATACAATACTCATCTTTCTTAGTTGAGCACTCCTAAACCCCTGATCTTAGAATCCCCCTGCAAACAACCACACACACAATTAGTCTTCAGTGAACCTGTAACACACATGTTTTTGGACAAGCACATGGAGAACAGGCAAACTCCAAACAGAAGGGCATGAGCCGAGAGTTAAACCCACAACCTCTTAACAGTGAGTCAGACAGATGTGCTAGTTACCATTTCCGGGTCTTTTGAATTATTTTGTGTCACGGTTCTGTTTGTGGGCGGCCCGGTAGTCCAGTGGTTAGCACGTCGGCTTCACAGTGCAGAGGTACCGGGTTCGATTCCAGCTCCGGCCTCCCTGTGTGGAGTTTGCATGTTCTCCCCGGGCCTGCGTGGGTTTTCTCCGGGTGCTCCGGTTTCCTCCCACATTCCAAAAACATGCATGGCAGGCTGATTGGATGCTCTAAATTGTCCCTAGGTGTGAGTGTGAGTGTGGGCGTGGATGGTTGTTCGTCTCTGTGTGCCCTGCGATTGGCTGGCAACTGATTCAGGGTGTCCCCCGCCTACTGCCCGAAGACGGCTGGGATAGGCTCCAGCACCCCCCGCGACCCTAGTGAGGATCAAGCGGTTCGGAAAATGGATGGATGGATGGTTCTGTTTGTGACCAATAGGTGGCACTGTAGGGCTCCACGTGCAGCAGCACACCTGTTGGTCATTGTGCCGTTAGTTGTCTGTCTAAAAGGACTCCCGGCACGACTGCTCAGTGTCGGGTCATTGTTTCTTTGTTGCTGTCATGTTTCTGTTGATAGTTTTTAGCTTCAGTCATTGTTTTCGTTTGCTCCTTTGGATTCTTTGTTTTTAGCTTTTCAGGACTTTGTTTAGGATTTAGTTTGTGTTTTTATCAATACATTTTGTCAAGTACAACCTGCTCCTCCTTCCTGCCTGCTTCTTGGGGTCCACCACGCAACATAACATTTTGAAAAAGCGTGATTTTAATTTTTTTCCCCCCTCATTCTACTGACAGGCAATTTAGTATAATTGCTTACTTGTATAATGTGTGACGTGTACCTTGTATTACTTACTTGTATACTTTAATCCCTTTATTTTGGCGCGCGGGCTGCGGCTGCACGATAATTTTGACGGATGAGTCAGCAAATCACACCGCAAACCACTCGGTATAATCTACTGGCCTCTGCTGGTAAGAATGGAAAATGCTCGACGTTGTCATCAAACTAAAATGTGACATCATCACCATCATCTTCATCACAAATGTAAAATATTCGCACTTTGTCTGGAAAATAATTACAGTAATTATGCTTCCTGTTAAACATAACCAGGGCTCAGTGCTTCTCCAACTAATATTCCGTAATTAAAAAAAAATCCAATCATTTTCTGAAGATTGGCCAGCAAATGAAACAACAGGCTCGCCCGCAACCCTCATGATAAAGCAGTTCAGAAAATGGATGGATGGGTGAATGTACATACTGCTCTTTTGATTTCACTTACGACAAGAGACTTAAATCTCTTACATTTGGAAGAAAAAGGAGTAAAAATGACAACCCAAATGACCACTACCAATTATTTTAATAAGTTCATGTACATACACAGGCGTTATAGTACAATCTATCAATGTTGATATTTCTTTGATATCTATTGCGCAGTGTTCGCGTGTGTATGTGTGTGTGCATATATATATATATAATTTGTTATATATTTACTTGCACTGTGTGCGTGCACTCCACACCCTGACTGTTGTCAGAGGCAAGGAGCAACTGCGCGATGGAGGACGCGTTTACCGTGCGTGCAACGGAACACTGAAACACACGAGTGGAACAGTCGTATTGTCTGATCGAAGGTAATGTTGCATTGTTCCTTATTTGTGGCTCGAACTACGTGTAGATGAACAATGGATGCGCGTAGTCGAACATTTCCCACGTGATCTTCAGCGCGTGCGGTGCTCCAGTGGAGGGGGCGAATGCGAGACATTTTTTGGGTAATGGCTGAGCATTCATCTTAAAACGTATTTGGCACTGCCCGAGTAGTAAATATGACGATGTGACATGAAACTTGGCGTTGGCGTCTCGGGAAGGTTTTGTTGTTTGTCGCATTCGTGACATAGTCTGGAGACAATGGATACAATTGGGTCAACGCTATTGAAATGGCTACCAGTCATTGTGTTTGCCAAAGATTAATTCATGTTGGTTTACCTGTGAAACAGAGCTGCCTGAATGGTAACAGTGTACAGCACTGTCAGAACAAGACAGTGCAGACAAAAGGCTTTGGACACCCCTCCTAATCAATGAGTGACCCAGACCCGTTATTCTCCCCTCAAAATGTTCTTTATCGTCAAATATCTTTTGGACATATACTCTATTTGGGTCATTCCATAATTGGAGGGCATTTTACATTCCACCTATCAAATTTTAAATAATCTACATACAATATACTAAAACGTGCAGTTTCTGAGTACATTTAGTTATCCCGAGACCAAATCTTAGGGAAAAAAACCCAAAGAAAGTTTTTATTTATGCTTAACACAACATGCCAGCTTCATTGGAATGGGGTTTTAAGTTTTTAAAAAAACCAAGTAAGTTTGAAGTAAAGTGACATTTTCTCTTGTCCGACCCACTTCATGACCAATCTCAAATTAAACAGTTAAAATCACATTTCCATTTTGTTGTTGTATTATTTGTTTAATTGCCGTCTCTTGTAACTGTGTGGGAACATTTGGTGTAATAAACATTTCAAAAGATTCAATATTGATGGAAGGTGTCCCCTCCAAGCACACAATGTTGTTACCATAACTTTTTTAGCATTGTAGAGGAGAAAAGCAGTGAATCACATGACACGCTGGGCTTGACATCTTCCATTTTCCAAAAAAAACAAAAAACGCTGTTATAAAAATAAACAGTTAGCTTTGATTGAATGTGTCACTCTACCTCTTGCAACCCTGTTGTGCATGTGATCAGAACAAGACAATAATTTTACTTATTTAGATAAGTTTGTCCTCTTGGTCAGCAGTAACAGCTTACTTCTAGTTTTGAGAGAAAGCGAACAATCATACGGATTTCCAACCCCGTTACCTGCAACTCTATTGCTATAATTAGTGAGTGTTGGACTATCTACTCCTTTGCCCACACTTAAGAAACTGTTATTTGTAATCCATCCATCCAGCCATCCAACCATCCATTTTCCGATCCGCTTTACATTCAGAAGGGTCGCGGGAGTGCTTGAGCGTATCCCAGCTGTCTTCGGGCAGCAGGTGAGGGACACCGTGAACTGGTTGCCAGCAGATCATAATACACACAGAGACAAACAACCATCCGCGCTCACACTCACACCTAGGGACAATTTAGACTGTCATTTTTGGATTTTTGTGTTTTTGGAATGTGAGAGGAAACCCGAGTACCCAGACAAAACCCACGCAAGCCCGGGAGAATATGCAAACTCCACACAGAATTGCAGAATTGAACTGTGCACTGTGAGGCTGACGTGCTGACCAGTTGTCCACCATGCGTTGTAATCTATTATTATGTAGCAGAAAATCAGAATAGTAAAGGTTTATTTTTCAAGAATTTTGAAGCCCAAATGCCATCCAATTCTGGAATGACCCATTTGCTTCAATTTCAGTCCAGCCCACTAGTGGTTTGCACATCTAACTTCTGGGGTTCGAATCTTGGTTCTGGCTTCCGTGTGTGAAATCTCCACGATGGCTGTCACTGTCTAATATTTTTGATATTGATTATTGTAACGGGGCAGCCTGGTGGTCCAGAGGTGAGCGCGCCGACCTCACAGTGCAGAGGTACCGGGTTCAATTCCTGCTCCGGCCTCTCTGTGTGGAGTTTGCATGTTCTCCCTGGGCCTGCGTGGGTTTTCTCCGGGTACTCCGGTTTCCTCCCACATTCCCAAAACATGCATGGCAGGCTGATTGAACACTCACAATTGTTCCTAGGTGTGAGTGTGAGCGTGGATGGTTTGTCTCTGTGTGCCCTGCGATTGGCTGGCAACCGGTTCAGGATGTCCCCCGCCTACTACCCGAAGACGGCTGGGATAGGCTCCAGCACCCCTCGTGACCCTTGTGAGGATACGCGGATCGGAAAATGCATGGATGGATGGGTGTCTGATGACTTGCTTGATGTACAATTTACAATTTAAAAGACTCTAAATTGTCCATTGATGGTTATCAATATGTGCCATGTGATTGGCTGGCAACCAGTCCAAGGTGTACATCCAATGTCCAATGGCAACACTGCACACAAAAAATGATTATAGTTCTTGCTAACAATCTTATTGCAAACAAAATGGAAAGCGAATTATGCAGAGTTCAGCTTCACAGATGTAATTTCTGATTTCCTTATCCCTTTACAAAAGCAGACCATTTGTTAACCAAAATTAGACATTTCTTGACACCAGGTTGGATTGAACATTTTTGCACATGTTTTGAATCAAACCAAAATTGAAAGTTTCAGAAATCTCAAAATCCTTTGAAGCCCACCTAAAAAAATAACAAAACAATTTATTTATTAAACATATTTAAAAAGATGGACTTATGTAATGCAACCCACCCAAAGCATGATTCCTTTTTATGGATAGGAAATAATATGCAAACATGCTCTTCATATTAGGTGCAAATAAGTGAGCACACCTTCCAAGCAGAAAGTAAGGTTTGTAGCATGTACAGCCGGTAACAATACTGTGCAGTAGGTTATTAGTTTTAGGGACGGGGATCTGTTTGATACGATAGTTTGAGGATGTGAACCCTTTCTGAGCTAGACATCAGAATATATCGCCTCTTTAGCCTTTTGACAGTCATGCCTGACTCACTCCACATCCCTTTGACCTTCAACATTTATGTGACCTCTTAATTTGTCATAAACTGACCACATTATGCACATTCACATTTCCCTCAATTTACTTTTGTTTGGAAAAAAATTGTAGTTTGTAAAATACGTGCCATTTTTTTTTTTTAACATTTTCTAATCTGCAATCCGTGAGATTAAACATGTGTGATGCGTGTTCATGAACCATTCAATGGCAATGTGGAAAAACCTGTTTTGGTGTGTTAAAAAGGAATGTAAAAATTCCAATACGGGGATTACCCCATGCCTCACTGCAGCTACGGCCCTTCACACTTTGTCCTCATTCGGGTCACCACTTGAGGGTGACCTGGAGTCTTTTCCAGCTGACTTGGGCTGAGAGGTGAGGTACACCCTGGACTGTTCGTCAGCGAGTTGCAGTACTTCCATCCATGCGCTGCAATTCGAAGCATCCAAGTATTTTGTACAAAAGAGCCATATTTAAATTCAGTAGCTTTTCACTTGACTCACTTCTGTGCAAACAGCATGGGCTTAGCTCCCATGGTAATGTGAGTGTGAATACATATTGCCTGTCTCTATACTGTATGTGTGCTAAGATTGACTGGAAACCGGTCCAGGATGTAGTCTTCCATTCACATGAGGTCAACTGGGATAGTTTGAGCTCATGGATTAAATAAAAGATCAGGCAGAGCCGTCCGTCCTGCATGCATTGTAAAATTCCATTCATCCAGTTATTTTCTTTGCAGCTTTTTTTTTCTTCTTGATTTCATGTGATTGTTATGCTGCCAAGAAGCAATCAAAACAATTTTTGCTTTGTGCCTTCCTCCTCTCGGCAGTAGCTGTAAGCTAATTAGCATGGACCGCGTTGTCTCAAGATGTGCGTGTCTCCGTGGAAATGAGGTTGTCAAAAGATGATAGAAGTGATATTTGAATGGCTGTTGGGCCTCAAAATTAAGAGCAGCGTTGTCATTCGTGCGCTCCAAAATACAGCACTTTGCAGTTGTGTTTTGGTACATCCAGAAATATTACAGCACCCACTTATCCGCTCAAACAGCAAAGTACATTCTGAATGATAATGAAATTTTGTCTGACCGGTATATTCATCCAATTTATAGGTTAAATGATAATGAGTTTGTACATTTGTTTTCAGTGTTTTTCCCCTTTTCTCAAATTCTGGCTTTTTTTTTTTTTTTTTTTGCAGTTTACCCACTTTAATGTTTTAAGACGATCAACTCAACTGTATTTATAGAGCACTTTCAAACAGCCATCGCTGGATACAAAGTGCTGTACATGGAGCAACTATCATATATACAACAATAAAGCAATAAATCAGGAACAAGGATGGTAGAAAGCACCAAACAGTAAAACTAAGATCAAACCAAAGTAAATGTCAGAGGAAGAATACCCAAGTAAATGTAAAAATTTTCAATTATTTTATTCAGCCCGGTGTGAAAAGGTCTTTGCCCCCAAACCTAGCCATGCGAAATTGTTTTAATTCAGCCACACTGGATGGTTTTTGAGCACGAGTGGCCTTTTAAGGTCATGTTAGTGCATTTCCGTCAAATTCTAGTCCGGACTATGGCCCAATCACATTTCTTCCTTTGAGAGTCTTTCCCTTCCCTCTTAGCCTTTTTTGGAAAGGCCAAGACAGAGGGTAAAAAAAAAGCCTCAAAGAAAAGGGAACGTACTGGATACCGCTACGTCATTACCTCGAACTGTGTGCTGTTTGTGTCATAAGCAGATGTGACATTTATTTCTTCACTTCCACGTTTGACAACTGCGTGTTGCTTGGGTCATCCAAGTGATCATTCACCTGTAATGAGACACACAAAATTCACTTGAGAAGTATTAGTTGAAGTAGAAGAGCACGACATTGTCTGCTTAGGTTGGCAGCGCTGCTGTATCATCTTACAGTAAGTGAAATCCGTTTCAATGTTTATTATAGCTCCAAGCTAAACTAAAACGGTGGCTCATCATTTCAGTAATATAGCTTTTCAATCTTTATATTTCTTAACTTGCACTATTTCGTTACGTCCGTTTATTAGCCACACGTGATATCATATTAATAAATGTGTGATAAAACATGTTTATTGGCAAGAGAAAGACAACAACTTTTGTGTGGGTGCATGCGCCAACTGCCTGAGTCATCAATGGTATGTTGAGGCACCGAGCCTGTGATGCATAGCTTCATTTCCTGCCCATCCTCTAAGGAAATCCGGACATTTGGCTATTTTAATGAGGAAATAATTGATAATTGGAATGAAAAACTAAATCAATAGAAAGCAGAAAATACAACTAAAATGGCAGGGCCTCACTCGATTCACCTGACTGCACATCACTGGTCCAGGTTTAGGCAGGACAGTGACATTTTTGAGCCTTGTGTACTGAATCCTGGCAGATTTCTGAACACAAATTCATCTTCATGGTGTCTGATGAGGGCGGCCCGGTGGTCCAGTAGTTAGCGCGTCGACCTCACAGTGCAGAGGTACCAGGTTCAATTCAAGCCCCGGCCTCCCTGTGTGGAGTTTGCATGTTCTCCCCGGGCCTGCGTGGGTTTTCTCCGGGTACTCCGGTTTCCTCCCACATTCCAAAAACATGCACGGCAGGCTGATTGAACACTCTAAATTGTCCCTAGGTGTGAGTGTGAGCGCAGATGGTTGTTCGTCTCTGTGTGCCCTGTGATTGGCTGGCAACCGGTTCAAGGTGTCCCCCGCCTCCTGCCCGAAGACAGCTGGGATAGGCTCCAGCACCCCCGCGACCCATATGAGGATAAGCGGATCGGAAAATGGATGGATGAATGGGTGTCTGATGACTTGCTTGACGTACAATTTACATTTACAATTAGTTTAACAACCCGGGGTCTCCGTTGTCATATTTTGTAGTTCATAACGAGCCACACATTTTCAATGGTAGACAGGTTTAGTCTGCTTGCAGACCAGTCAAATACTCACTCACACTTTTACTAAAGCCACTCTTGAAATACATGCAGAATGAGACTTAGCATTATCTTAATAAGTGACATCCCTTGGATGGAAACTTACGTTGCTCCAAAATGTATACATACCTTTTAGCATTAATGGTGCTTTTAGATGTGCAATTTACCCATGCTATGGGTACTCACAAACTCCCAAAGCATCACAGAAGCTGGATTTTGAACTTTGCACTTATTACAATCCGGATGGTCCTTTTCCTTTTTAGCGTGGAGAGCACAAAGACTATTAAATCCAAAAAGAATTTAAATCCAAAAAGAATTTGAAATGCAGACACGTCATGCCACAGAACACTTTTCCACTTTTCATCAGTCCATCTCAAATGAGCTCAGGCCCAGAGAAAAGCCAGGTGCTGTTGATTTCTGGCTTTCACTTTCATGGGAGTGGTTTAATTTGCATTTGTAGATGTGCCGACAAATTGTGTTAACCAACAACAGTTTTTTGGTTTTCCTGAGCCGTGACAATATCCTTCACACCAGTGGCGGATGCTGGTCTGTCAAAGAGGGGAAGCTCAATTTTGGCCGACATCATAAAATGTGTCCGTTTATTTATACGTGAATTCTACTCTCCGTTCCTTTTCAAGAAAATGATCTGTGACCCTGTCATACCAACAAGGCGTCTTTTCCAGGGACTTAATTAGTGTCCTACAACTACAAGAACTACAATGAAACCCACCAGAAATAAAAGATTAATTTGTCGCTAGTTGTTTACAACAAAGAGTGTTGCTAAAATGATTAGAAGAAGTCTCCAGCTCAACTCAGAACAGAACGCGAATTGAAAAATTGCTCACACGGATGCCTACACTAAAAGGTCGGCGATTGGCTAATTTTGATGTCAATCAAACTGGCACACAGGCTCAGACAGATCATCCAATCTGATGCAGAAAAGCCTGGCGTCCGGTACTCTCCCACTGCTACCCAGTCCCAGGGATGCCGAGCGTCCGTGGGCGGGACAAAAACCAGCTTGTATCCAATGACTCGTCTCCGTTCAACGCATTGGGACAACCTACTCTGAACTCTCGAGACGCTCGGCGTCCGGGCAGTAGACGCTCGCGGACGCCGAGCGTCCACCTTTTAAAGCACAGCGAAGCTGCGGGAATGAATGAGAAGGGAGTCGCGTCGTAACCAGTAAGAAGAAGCTGGTTCGGAACAAACGTTGAGCACGCTGTAGCGCATATTTAGTCAATGACATGTACACACAATGAAATTTACATTCATATATTTGATCACGTATTCTTTGACATTTTAGGGGAAGCCGAGCTTCCCTTGCAGTCCGAGAGCAATCGCCACTGCTTCACACAATGATTTGTCGCTAATGTGCAGAGTTCTCCAAATTCCCTGAATGGATTGATGATATGATGGACAATATATTATGAAAATACAGAAGTGAGGAGCTAGCAACGTGGAGTAAAAATATTTTGACTGGCAAATACAAATACATTTTGCGCACACCTCCCCAAACTATATGAGGAATTCCAATTCCAATGCAAATAACTACTAATATGTAATGTATTACATTTTGGAAGTAATTTGCTCCAACAGTATACGGAACAACAAATAGCTATTGACACTAACAAACTAAAACCAACGAATTAAAACAATTGCTAAGTAACCATAAAACCAACCGATGGCTTTGAGTGACGTCACAGTCTCGATCAAGCCAATAGGCTTCCTCCCAGCTCATTTTGCCGCGCTGAACAGGACCGGGTGAGCAGGGGTGTGTATTTGTGTTTACGTACCAGCCGAACTCGACAATAGACGTGCATATCAATACATACTGCAAACTTATGTCGATCATTGCGACGGTTGGCTAGGTCATCTGAAGTGCGACGACTGTTCGAAAAGCAAAACAACAAGCGACGACTCGTTCACCCATGTTTCTTTGTGTGTCGTCAGTCATTCAGTCTGCTGCTGATCACGGCCCGACCACATGGATCCCGACGGAAGTGAATTGGACTCCAGCCTACCACAGCCGGAGAACCCGTGTCTCATCGTCGAGGACTCCCAGCCGGACAGCGTCGCCTTGGAAGACGATCCCGAGACCAGCTACCGAGCGGTCCTGGCCCGGCGTCTATCCAACCTGCAGCCCAGCGCTTGCAGCCCGGTCCTGGTAAGCGGCGTCGCCAAAAGGAAACATGTCGAAACATTACGCCTTTCTCGTCACAGCCGTTAAACAGACAGCTATACGGAGGCCGTGCTTTTATTTACAGTGACGCCGAACGAATACTGGAATCACGCTTGACTTGTTGTTAGGCCGCAAGGCGTCTTCGTACTTCGTGGTGGTTTGGTTTAAACAGACAGGATTCTAACCTCCTTTACGGCCATAACATACGGTACGCCTCCTTATCACGACTGCAAGAGTAAACATGCCGCCTTCCTCGAGAAAATGGTGATTGAAAAGGTACCGTTTGATTTACAGTGCTCAGTGCGATGCAGTGCAATTGTACAGCACTCAAAATGAAGTTTAAAAAATAGAATAATAAATAAATAAGAATAACGTCGTTTTGTTGGAAATCTGGATCGGTTTGCGTCAAACCAAAGAGCCTTGTATCTAAAAGTAGAATTTGAATCCAGCAGTTGTGTTCACTTTTGTGTAAGTACTATGTAATTACTATATTTTCACTCAAGAGTTGCTTATAGACATGTCAGTTCATGGTGGTTAACATTTTACAGAGTAGATTTTTGAATTATCCTGGCCATGTGCTCTGCTAGGGGGAAAAAGACAACAAAACGTAACTTTGGGCCCCATCTCTTCAGTGCCGCACTTGATATTATTACGGAAGGCACTCTGTTAGTTGTTTACCATTAGACTCTTCGTCACTTTTTGCTTCTTTACAGCACCCCTGGTTCCATTCATTTCTTATCAATGTTCACATCTCTGACTTCCAACCTGTTTTGCCTTGGCTACCCCTGAAATCCTTCGTAATACCATTAGGAATCTTTAATTTTAACACTTAATTCTCAGGCATTGTATTCTTTTTAAGTCAAAATTAAACATTAAAATGAATACTTCAACTACCTTGAAAGAAGTATAGTGTATAAATTAAAAAAAAACAATCAAAATAACTAATAAGACTGCTTTGTTGCATATAACTCTTATAACATTGACCACAAAAAAATTGAGCTCATTTGAATAAGTCACCTTGACATTTCAACTTAAATTATCACATATACCATATTGTATGAAATGACAGAATATTTACTTACCATCTTGGGAATAAATTATTACATGTTTCCAAGTGCCGTGACCCCTGGAGTATGCTCGCATACCCCTGGTTGGGGGAAACAGTCTTAAAAGCAAACTAAATGCATAATGAAGATATCGGCACATGATTTTTGCCAAAATAATTTTTGTGGACCCAGAGACCACTCTGCAATTGTATATACATTATGTATTTTTGTATTTGAATAAAATAATCAATTACTTATCTTTCCAGGAGCTGATATCGTCACCACTCGGAAGTAGAGGCTCTCAGACAGACAGCCAATCAGAGAGCTGCCCTCGTAACAACCAGGCCGGTCCTGGTCAGTTTAAAAAAAAATTGTACCAATGGAAGCATTCACCCACCTTGGATTTAATAGCCTAACAGAAAAAAACTTGTGTTTTTGCATTTGTTTCTCTCTAGGCAATCTTACTCTGCACAACCACAGTTCAGGATGCCAAGAGGAGTATCTAGAAGAGAGTCAAGTTCTCACCATTAACCCTCCAAACAAACTAAAGTACCCCCATTGGCCATTGTTTTAGCAGATTGCTCTTGCTCACTCAGACAAATATTTTTAATTTCCATCTTAATATTTCAGGAGTAACTTGCCAATGGATTCTGATGCCACCACACCCTGTGATCAGTCTGAAGGTAGGAGCCTTTTTCACATTTCTAGGAAGGCCGAGGAATGAAAATGATTACACGATAACATTTTTGTCTTTCAGATGGAGACTCGCAGTTTGGTTTCCTTGCACTTTCTCAGAGTCAGAATTTGGTAGTTGATGAAGTTAACAGCCAGAAGGGGGATGAGGGTGACAAGCCTCGAGCAGTCAGTGAGACACACTCCAAATTAGGTATTGAGTTTATTGATAGAACATGGTAAAAATGTGATGCTGAATGTTTTTGTAAGCTTGTTTATATTTGTTTTTTTCTTAAAAGTAAAACTACGACGACCCTACTATTCGTGAGGGATCAGAAATAAGCACTGCTGCAAATAGCAAACACGGAGTCATTGAAGCCTCGCTAAATTCTTTTTTATAATTGACATTATTAATAAAGTGGAATCTCGAGTTGCGAATGCCCCTTTTGATGTTAATTTACAAACAACATTTTTGTTGAAAATTTATCTCTCTCGATGGACGAGGGGCTGGATCTATGTTGTAATTCTTGTGCTGCCTATACATTATTGGCAATGTGCATAAGGCATTGCTGTGATCTGAAAATCTGTGATATTCCTCCGCGGCTTAAAGCAGAAGCCCCCGCATATGTAGGTGGAAGTTCCACCTCCACATTCATGATCATCCAATCACCAATTGTCATTGTATTTGTGGGTCCGAAAATCATTTCATACTTGCAAAAAAAAAAAAAAATCTATTTTAAATGTAAGTATAACTTAATTTTGGGGCTGGAACAGATTAACTGCATTTCCATTCATTTCGATGGGAAACATTGCCTTGATTTTTGAATGTTTCAAGTTACAAACGGGCTCATGGACCCAATTTACTAACTTGAGGTTTCACTCTAGTTTAAACCAGTGTTTCCAAACCAGTGTACTGTAGGCACAGTTATGTGCCATAGTACAAGTATTTTCTATGAGAGATCATCAGGTGTGCTGTGGTAAAATTATTCAATAACAATATGTATCGCGATAGACACATGATCGATATAAATAGAAAATCCTTTCGATAAAATGTTTTACAGGGGAAAAATATATATAGTCATATGTCGGTTTTCGACCATAATCCATTCCAGAAGGCTGTTCGAAAAGCCATTTGTTCGATATCCGAAACTGTTTTATTAGCCCATGATTAGGGGCTAATACACTATGCAGAAATAACAAAAAAAAAAGTCAGATTTGTGTAAATCACAACAAACACGTCTGCTCACAATGAACGTTACACGAGGAAGCATCACTTCCTCGTGTAATGACAGGAGTCGAGTGGCGTATTCAGGTTTGGTCGAAAACCGGTTTTCGGTCGTAATCTGAGGCGTAAAAATCTCAAATTTTCTGGTCGAAATCCCATTTGGTCGATAACAGAGACGTTCAAAAACCGAGGTTTTACTGTAACAACAAACTAACAAGTGTATTGATTGATTTATTTGTATTTCTAATACTTCTTTTTTTAATGTAGAATTTAATTTGTGTTTCTTGTTAGAATAAAAAATAGGGAGAAAATCCAAATCGTGACTTGATAATTACAAAAATCGCAATGTTCTATTTTTTGCGATATTGCCCACCACTACTTCAATGTGTCTAAGTTAAGTCAAAGTTTGCAAAACTTTGATGCCCTCTTTTATGCCCTCTTTGAGTGCCCCCTTTTCTTTCAGAGCACATCAACAATGTGACCTCACAGGATATGATAGGCAAAGTAGTCAGGTATGACCGAATTTTGTTTTAGACCCCCCCCCCCCCCCCCCCCCCCCATTCATCTGAAATGGATTTGCCAATATAAAGTTTTTGTATCTCCTCAAGATCCGAGGTGAGCTCCAGCAGCCAGTCAGGTCAAGCACTGAATGTTCAGGTGCTACTGCACTCACAGTGCCTCAAGGACTCTGGTGAGCCGGAACAGCGGGAACATCAAATACTGTCATCTCAGCAGGACATGTTTGATGTGAACAAGACAGGTATGGATTTTCATATGGCCCACGTGGAGAATTAAATAGATATTCTTTAGCATGGATCTAGGTTTAGCTATTATAGGAAATAAACAAAAACTTTGTACTATGTATTTCTTACTGTTGTGCTGCTCCCAGGTGCTGCAGTAAACAGTACGGTGTCTGAGCCAGAGCAACAAGGTTCCCCCAGTTCAACACCAGCCCACACCCTGCGGCTCTTGCACCTTTCTGGACAGGAAACACTGGAACAGCCGAGCTTATCCCAGTAAGTCACATGATAATTATACACACTTGTGGAGTACAAACAACCACTGCAGAAAGAAATGACCTAAAATTTTCATTTCACCCCCTAGGGGCTCTGTTGATTATGTTGCCCCGACCCCAGACAACTTTCCCCGCACACCTATGATTGTCCCGAACTCACCAACAGGACCAGAGAGTCAACATGGTAATGCAACATTTTGTTTTAATGAGAATTATACAAAAAGGAAGCCTGCGCTATTTTGTAGGGTTCCCGCAGGGTCTTAAAAAGTCTTAAAAGCAGTTTAGGAATTTGGAAATAATATTTCAAAAGGTCTTGAAATGTGATATTTGGGTCTCAAATTTGATGCTGTATGTCAGAGGTCTTAAATTGTATGCCTTTTGTCAGGGGTCTTAAATTTTAGGCTGTATGTCAGGGTAGAACCCTGCGCCCAAATTTCACCTTGTGGCAACTGAAATTAAAAAAAAGGTTGTTCGGGTCACCATAGCTGCACTTCAACGAGGCGTCACTGTTTGTATTCCAACAAATACAGTCGGACACAGTGCAATCTCACCCATCCATCCATTTTCTGAACCACTTTACTTGGGTGTGGTCGCAATTCGGCTGCCCCGCTTTTCTGTGCGTTGCCTCTGCCGCCTACCAGACCCGACAACAATCCACAGAGGTTCCGCTGGTTGGCTGCCTCGTTTACATTGCCTCACTTACGGCGCCTGCCAGACCCGACAACAATTCACACAAGTCCCACTGGGCGCACGCGATGTCGTAGAAACTTTCGTGAAACGTCGCGGGAATTCGTTAGTGTGTACTGTTGTAATCCAATGTCGCATAAGTCCACACCAGGAACGGAGGTAAAAGGACAGTTAAAAATGAAAACTCATCAGTCGTTGTCATTCTCTGGCACTGCAGCCCGAGAACCAGGCCATCCCTGTTGCAGTGCTACGGCTGTTGGGTCGAGTGACCGCCAATGGAGCCTCAGCTCGTTAATTTCTTTTACCCCAAGTTTCAACATGAATAATAAGATTGTTTTTAGAGTGGAGGAGATTTCGCCTCGTTGTCCGTTAGTGTATTTGATGCGGCTTTCAATATCGGTCTGATAATTATCGTTCATCCTGAGCCAGTTGTCTTTAATCTTCATCTGTGCTGTGGGTGGCGTTGTGCGAATCATGCACACCATCCACATTTCCACATTGGAGAAATAAATTAGCACAAATTGAAAGATTGTTTTTCTTTGCCGGTATTTTTGGGGGGTGTATGTGGGGGGGGGTCTTAAATCGGTCTTTAGAAGTCTTAAATTTAACTGGAAGAAACCTCTTTTGAGACGAGCGAGGTTTGCTTTGTCAGGTGCCGACGAGCCCATGGATACCTGGCAGCCTGCAGAAGAGCGAGCTCCTCGAAAGGAAGAAGTGCCAATGGAAACAGAAGCCTTCTCAAAACCACAACCGCCCACCTCAACTCCGATATCCCAGAGTTCTCCTGGTTTTGTGCTAGAGCAGCCTCTCTCTTTACCCACCCAGCCCGAATTTTCGCACGTATGTACCACATTTTGGATCTCGTATGACTTGCTGTTTGTTATTGGGCTGCAACAACCAATAATTATGTACTATACTTTTTGGACTTTAAGTTGCACCAGTCAAAAATGCTCCAAAAGTCTCAGTCCCATTTTTTTTGGTGGGGTTGGGGGTGGAATTCTTTTACAAAAACCGAGACCAAGAACAGGGACTGGCACCCAGAAGCCTGTTCCCTATTTGTGTTGATAGCAGCTAATGAGTTCCAGTCGTATTCAGAACTTCCTCTTCTAACTACAGAGATGTTTTTTTTGTTGTTTTGTTTTTGTTTTTTGTTTTTTTGAAAACGCTGACCTTAACGAGAAAACTGCATGGCATTTTAGCAGAGTAGAAGCTTCATTAGTTATTGCATGTTTTGCTGCTGTCAGTAGGAAACAAAATGGCGGTAATGCGTCAAGAGTATTAGCCAACTGCCAAAAGAAAGTTGAAGAAATGGCCAACGAGCACGTGATGTATCGCTAGTTTAGCATGTTGCATCCGCCAGAATTTGGATTTACTATTTACAGCACCAAAAAGTGCAATAAGCAAGCAAGATTCTACATTTGGCCACAGTGCAATGCGGGATTCTACGTAACGTTGCCGTAGTTGGAAGTGAAAGTTTTGAATTAAAATGGAACTTGTTCACTGCCATCAACAGGTTTCGGGAACAGGGAATTTGGGTGTCAATTTGAATTCTATCCATCCATCCATTTTCTGAAATGCTTTATCCTCACAAGGGTCGCGGGCAGTAGGCGGGGGACACCCTATACCGGTTGCTAGCGGGTGTACTTGGGTATAAGATGCTAAACTCGCCAAAGTGAAAAAAAATGGGAAATGGGTGAAAACATACTCATCAAGAGAGGGGCTGTACTCATTTATGTTGAATACTGTCGCTCTGGTCCTGGCTCATTGTATTGTGCAAGTGTCCCAAATATTGTAAGAGTGAGTTTATGCCCTTTAGTATCTGCTCATTCCTGATTTTTTTTTCTCAGGATGCATTTGTCTCAACCCAGAGCCAGGAGACTCCACAACCATCAAATAACAAGACTGACACTTTGTCTCTTGAGTTTCCTCGCAAGGAATCATCTCCTGCTTTCACAACGCCTTTACAGCTATCTGTGAACATGGACGATGACGACGACTCTGTCCAGAAGCTGTCAGAAGAGATCATGGAGGACACTCAGGATACACAAATAGAAGATCTGGGCGAGCAGCCTGGAGCAGATACTACTGACTCCGTCTTTTCACGCCATGATCAGATGACCGAGTGCACCGGCGCCCGCACCGAATCACAAAGTGACCCTAGTTCCAAACCTTGTACTCAGCCGACACCTTCCTTGAATTCAGCCAACGTGATTGTGAAAGGATGTGACCCCGGTCTCAAAGACTCAAGCCTTCCCATTGATGTGTCTTGTTCACAACCCAAGATTGAATCTTCAGATGTGAATGTCAACAGCTGCATTCTTGAGACCCCGTCAGACGTGACACCCTGCGGTCTGGAATCGCAGTCAGTGATCTCCCAAATGTCTGTTCTGGATGTGGCAAAGAGTGACTTGAATGCATTACAAATTGGAGAGAGTCCCTCACGATTCGAGTCACAGAGCTGTGGATCCATGAATAGTCAAAGTAATGAACCTGGAGATATTGAAGAAGCCATTTCAGAGGAGGAGGAAGTGGCCATGGAGGAGGAGAACACTTTGGGAGAGGGTGCTCCTTCAAGCATTGCTTTAGTCCTCTCTCAAAGCGAGCTGGTGTCTTCTGGTGACAAGGATGGTGCAGATGGGGACGACAGGATTGTCACTGTTTCAGAGAGCAGTGGAGACTCACAGGCTCCTCCCAAATCACCGTCACAGCTTTTAAAAGGCACTAGTTCTGGTTCAAGCCCAGGCAAAGTGTCAAGCTCCACTAATGGACATGAGCCCATGCTGCAAGAACCAGAGGGACACAGAAACAAGAGCTTTAGTGATAGCTCAGGAGGTATGATGGCCACATCTGTAAGTTTGTTTTAGTCATTAGCAGCTCAACTTTGTCAAGATATGGATAATACGGTATATGTGTTTTTTTTGGCAGGTCCTGCTACTTATACTTTGGTGTGACTTGTATAGCTTGGACTGGCACCCAAAATCCTCCTCCCAATCGTGTTGATGTCAGCAAACAAGCTCTGGTTGGAGTTTTTTCGTTTTAGTTTGAAATGGCTTACCTTTACGAGAACCCCACATCACATTGTGGCCAAAGGTTGACCCCTGGTTGGTTATTAAACCTTTTGATGCTGTAAATTAAAAAAAACAAAATCTTGTTAAACTAGCCAGCTAGCTGGGGTTTGTTGCTATGAGACGGGAGGCATTAGTTGCCATGACTACTGCTTTCTTCTAACATCCTTCTCATTTCTTTGGCGGTTTTCAAATACTTTTAAAGGTGCATTATCGCCACAACAATGATTTTCCATTTACAGCACCAAATGTCGCAATTAACCCACCAGAATGTTACCTTGGGCCACAATGCGACGTGGGATTCTAGGTGAGGTAACCCATTTCAAACCAAATTAAACCTTTACTAAGTTAGAAGCAAAAAGTGCTGAATCCAAACAAAGCTTGTTCGCTGCCATCAATATGATTAGCGAACGGGTATTTTGGGTGCCAGTTGGAGCTCTACTTTTTTTCCCTAGATAAGTATTTTTTGACTGGTGCGATTGATCCACAAATTGTAGCTCAAAAAAAATCTTCTTATGCTTTTATGCAGAAATGTCCTTCCATTTCACACTACCTAAAGATGGTGAATTGATTGGTCCAGTTGTTGGAGCAACTCCCCCTTTAATCAACCAGTTGAAGGCAATGCTCAGACACAGCACTCCCATTGGTGTGTTCCAGCGAAAGACATACAGACAACGCAATCTTCAATATCAAGTAAGGAAACTGTTTTTAAACTGGGCTGCTTTGTTTTTTATTTAGAGACATTTAATGACAAGCCAGACGTTGCCGGGGATGTCAGTGCTGATGCGGTCATGGCATCCAAAGACGATGGTCTGGAAGAATGTGGAGACGAGTTGGCAGAGAAGGGGGACAGTCGGCTGAGTTTGAGAATGAAGTTAGTGACCCCAGTTGAAGAGGGAAGCTCGGAACGCTTCAGTCTGCAGAGTAAGCCGGCTGAGCAGATTCTGGCTAGGTCATATCCATGGAGATACTTTCTAAGTACCAACTCTTCCTCTGCAGAGCCAGAGGAGGATGAATCTGTTGCCAAGGTTACCACTGTCGCAAAGGCTGAAACCAGGTAGCAGGTTCTGGTCCATTCTTTATCTGATTTCACACTTAATACCACCTCGTGCATTGGGAGTAAAATACATTTTTCACTTTGGGAAAAGGTGAATAGATTACCGGTAGTCACATTTTTGAGAGAACAAATATGACAAATCATGTTTTCTGTCCCAACAGTCCATCAGTGTTCAGTCGTGTTAGGCAAGTGCACAGGCAGCAGGAGGTGGAGGATGAACATAACAACAGTCTGCCTGGTGGACCAAACACGCCAGTTAGGTGAGCTTCTATTTTTAGGTCCGCCATTGTGAAAGGTACTGATTGGCAAGAGTACACAAATGAACTTTTTTCCCAACTTGTTTTGAAGTTTTCACAAATACCGTATGCACTCATTGGAAATTTAAGTACTGCGCTTTTAAGTACAGCATTTGCCTAAATATTGGCGTTATGAAAAGTTACTAAAAGCTGCTCAAGGAAATATTGAAAACACATTTGATTTTATTGATAACCTTAAGGAATGTTGTTGTTTTTTTTAAGAGTTTAAATCTTTACTCAATGCCAAACCGGGACTTGTCGCATTCCCTTGTAATAGATTTTAGTTGTCATAGTTGGGTCACCTTGTGTATGTGTCTGGGATGACAAATGAGAGACCTACATTTGTGTATCAGACCGTTGGGCATATGGTTATTTTAAGCACTTCATGCATACGTGCTTGGGACATACTTTGTAGAAAGGTGAAGCGTTTTCCTTGGGTTTCTGCATTTTGACGTCACCCAAGTATCTGGGGGCTACAGTTTTAAAGTACAGTACCTGTTTTTTTCTGATGGAAAAAAATAATAATACCATCAAACATTCAACTCATTTAATGCCAGACATTTTTCTCAAATTGGAAGTGCCAGCCATTTTCAATCATTTCGACAATTTTTTGAAGGCCTGCAGAAAATGTAGTTCTCTAACTATATATGCATGGAAGCTACCAAAGAAAGCTTTAACCCTCTTTCATCAGGACATTTCAACTTTTTATCATTCTTTAGTAAACAGCAGTTGAACATTGGTAAGTTTCTTGAAAATACTAATTTCCAAGAAATTTTTTGAAAAAGAGCTTTGTGAAATGACGCATTTCAAGCAGAACTTTCACTTAGTTTTTTTTAAACATTTGTGATACTATACTTCAAATAAAGAAACCAGTGGTTCTTAACCTTCTTAGAGGCACCGAACCCAACCAGTGAATATGCACATTCACATTTTTTTTACAAATTCAATATACCGGTATTTAAAAAACGCATCGATTAAAAACTGAAAAAAGTAAATAACATTTCAAGAGATAAGTACTTTTTTTTTTTAATTGTACGACGTAATATCACGACAGTCACACGGTGACTACTGAGCAACCTAAATTTCCCGCAGCACTGATTGGACAAGCAATGTTATGTGATCATCTGCAGCCAGTGATGGCCAAGCGGGTGTGTCATAACTAATTAACATGTTGAGTCGCATGTCTTACCCTCCATGGCAGAGGCTCCGTCGAACCCATGAGACCGACTCACCGAACCCATGGGGTTCGATCGAACCCGGGTTAAGAACCACTGATCTAAACAATGCTTTCCTACTAAATAACAACATAAACAACCCAAAAAGGTCACTTTGCAAAATAACAGTTATTGCAAGACAAACACTGCACTGATGCATCACCTATGCATCAGGTTTTCATAAACATTGAACTTTGTGTTACTGTGCCTGCGTTGTGTGCGCGTGTTCGTCAAGGATGATGATGGGACTTGGTCATCTTTTTTGATTTGAAAAAGCTCTGCTGTTCTCAACACCACAATGCTTCTGCACGCCACCTCGCGCCATACCACTCACACTATGCGTGGCCCAAGATCTGATCAAAGCCACTCCTGCCATCTAGTGGTAATTTATCATACTGAAATCATTCCCGTCACCTTGATACTCCCTGAGGAAGCGTGCAAAGCCCTTTATTAACTGTTTAAATACATGTTTATGTTTTGGCATTAAACGAGTTAAAATCAATTTCAAATGTCGTAAATCATAACATGTGTAATTCATTTGAAAAAGAGGCATTGTGAGGAGATATTTTTGTGGAGCGCTCTTCTTTGCGTAGCATCTAAACTTAGCAATGTTTTAAAAAATGAGTACAGAATAGCGAGCGCATATTTTGTACACATTCCTCTTCAGGTCACCCTACAAAGTTTTAATTAGGTTTAGCGTTGGGCTTCGACTGAGGCATATTAAAACTACAATTTTGTTTTGGTTCAGCCATTCTTTTGCTTTCTCAGCAAATTCTGCATTTTCCATGAAAAAATGTACTACCACAGACGGTATTTACAGCTGTTAAGTCCCTCATTTATGTCTGAGGTTCTTGAAATGTTACTTCTGCAGGGGAGATCTGTTCACCTCACCACAAAGAAGCTCACAGACTTCATCGCTGGGATGTAACAGCCTGCCTCATAGCCAGTCTGAGTCTGTAATGTTAGCAGTGCCACAGAAGGCTGCAAAAGAAACAGAAGCTGAGCAACCCCAAGAGAGGCTTGGACCACAATTGTCTGCCCCAAACCAGGACACGTCCAAGCACACCTTAGATGACACTATTGCAGCTCACCAATCCGAAAAGGTTCTTGAGTCACACTTTCATGCCTTTTTAAAAAGCCCTGATTTGGGGCATAATGCGCTGGTCATGGTCATAAATGTGTGAAGTATCAATTTTCTACTTTTAGTTAAATATGAATATGACCTCAATAATTCAACAAAGAATTCTGCCACTGGACGGATAGCTGGATGCATATTTTATGAAAACTGCAGTCTTGTATAATGCATCTAATCTCTAAAATAGCTTGTGATATTGTTATTGTGTGTGGTATTTTCAACAAACTTGTAATACATGTTTGTCAGCAGGCAGCTGCCCAGAAAGCCAGCTCCTGTACAGCTATGCCGTGCTCGCCAGCTGGCAAGGTGCGTATGTTGAGGGGTTTTTTTTTTTTCTCAAATGACGTATCAGCTTTTTCGCTAATTGAATAGCTAAGTATTCTCTTTAAAAGGGCGAACCAGAAACCTCATCTTTTCGAAAAAGTTCTGGACCCACCCACCGCAGACACGTGCGTACCATCCAGGAAGTACGGACCACCATCACCCGGATCATTACAGATGTTTATTATGAGGATGGCAAAGAGGTAGATCGCAAAGTCACTGAGGTAAGTGATTCGCTCTTTTTATTTTTATTTTTTCACCCACCAATGTTTTCTCTTCATGGGACTTTTGCATGTTGGGGTCACTCGACGGGTACTGAAATGAAGTAGTTAGTGGTACACTGACTTGACTTTAGTTGAGGCAACATGAGTGCAGTTTCCACTCGGTGACAGATTCAACGTAAGTCTGAATGGTTGTCTCCATGTGTGCGCTGTGATTGACTAGCGACCAGTCCATCGTGTAGTTCCCCTTTCGCCCAAAGGCAGCTTGGAAAAGGCTACACTGGGGAGGAGTGGTTGCTACTGTGTGCCTCAATGTTCTGAGGTATCTTTGCCCAGCCACTTTTGCTTAGAGTTCGCATGTTCGCCCTGTGGGTTTTCTCCAGGGTCTGCCCCCCCACCCCCACATCACGAAAACATGCATGATTGAAGATTCTAAATTGTATGTGTGAATTGGCTCTCTGTGCTCTGTGATTGGCTGTCAACCCGTTTTCATTAGAAGGTAACTGGTACAGAAAATGGATGAAGTTTCTGCTTTCCCTTTATCACGAGATGCACTATAGAACAAAGCAGTTTCCTTTTTCTTGCTGGATTGCGGGACTCTGAATCCCTTTGTCACTTTTGTGATTAATACAAGTAATCTTGATGTGACTCCACTGACTTGACTTGAGGAGAAAGAGGAATTATAAATACTGTTGAAAAACACAATATGTATATATATGGATGGGTGGGTCTTGAACCATTAACTTGTAGTTAGCGATCGCTAGCTGAAACGGTGACACCGCTCGAATTCAGCAAGACCCGAGAGGTGCATTCAAATACAGTTGGACATTTCAAACTCCAGAGTTGTGGAGGTAAAAGCTTTAGCAGGGAAGCTCAGTCTTCTCTCCCCCGAGCCACTTATTCCAGCTCCTCCCAGGGGATCCCAAGTGGTTTCCAGGCGGGCCGGGAGACATAGTCTCTCCAGCATGTCCTGGGTCGTCCCCGGGGCCTCCTACTGGCGGGACATGCCCCGAACACCTCACCAGGTCAGTGTCCAGCAGACATACTAATCAGATGCCCGAGCCACCTCATTTGGCTCCTCTCGACGTGGAGGAGAAGCGGCTCGACTCTTGAGTCCCTCCCGGGATGGAATGTTGACTCTGTCAGCCACTTCTTCAATTTGTCGGTGGCACATGGCATGCGGGTGCTTGTCTTTTCATGACAGTGCATCTGGCTCTTTCTCCTTATTGGGCTTGTGTTGTCTGACGCTTTCGCTTTGCAGCTTGTCACTGGGGGCCATCATCTTGATGTATTTTTGGAGGCCTGTTGTGACCTCCTGGATAGTGCCAATGAGGCTCAGTCGTCCACGGCGCTGCCTCTTTCTGCTTTGTGTACATCCCCAAGGGGCTGGACCTTGGGTGGAGCTGTTCGTGCATTGTAAGGAGCTTTCTTTTCTTGATGTCAGTGGCCACAGTATTGCGCCAGCTGGAAAGGGGCCAGTAGAGATGACCATTCATGCTCACATTCACACATATAGCCAATTGAAATGCAGGCCATCCCATTTAAAATCCAAAATAAGTATCTTGTCATTGTCGTTAGGAAAACGAGGACCCAGTGGTGGACTGTCAGGTCTTGGAGAATGACATTTCCCCATGCCGCACAATCAGCAGTTCACTAACCTCTGGTGACCTTGGTGACATCAGCTCCTTGTCGTCCAAGGCTTCCAGCCTTCAGCAAAGTTCAGGGGGAGCGAGCAGCACTGCCACGGGTCTGTCCAGGCCAGAGTTCATCATGCCGCCCAGCCGAAGTGCCAAATCCGTCAGGTACTGCTTCATCTCGGAATCTGCGCATTCACTTCTCGGGTTTTCTCCTTCATTGTATGGTGTCGGTGAAAAGACTCCCTTTTGTTTTCCTGTGTCACTCCTTCACCTTCTTTGACTAACACCCTAATCCCTCAGTGATTCACTGATCACGCCTGTATCAGTTGCAGATTGCTCCCAGGCATCAATCTGTGGTTACTCACTATTTGAGTAACCTCCCAATGGTACCTGTTGCAACCCGAGTGTCTCCATTTGTCCCCTCTGTGTGTCTGCAGTCCCAAAAGGGGAGGCGGGCAGAAACAGAGGGGCAATAAGGGTCAAAAGGCAGGGTCAGTGATCACAAAGGACAGAGGTACCCCCGAGTCCGAGGCTTTAGTTTCGCACACCCCAAGAGGTCGGGCTAAACGTGGCCGACCCTCATCCAGGTGAGTCCTCCCAGAGGCTCACCATGCATGTTAGCACAACTTAAGTAAAATGAGGGCATCTGCATGACCTGCTGTCATCTAGCACTACTCTTTTCTTCTCACTAACGTTCTTTGTGTTAGCCGTTTGTTTCCATCGACAGTTTTCAGCATGTGGTTTGGTTTGAGCGACTCTTCTGCATGTTACAGGGGAGGAAGTGCTAGCTCACTGCCGCCGCTCGGCGCTCCCGGTCAGCCCCAGTCCTCCTCAGAGGACGAACCTTACACACTCCCACCACGCGTCCCGGTCACCCCCACGGACGATGAAGTCCCTTGCCACTCCAACTCCCTCCAGTCGTCCCCAGAGGAGGCAAGCTCAGCCGGAAGTAGCTTTGTGGGACTGCGCGTGGTGGCCAAGTGGTCGTCCAACGGCTACTTCTACTCTGGCCGCATTGTCAAAGATCCCGGGGAGGGGAGATTCCGCCTGCGATTTGATGATGGCTATGAGTGTGAAGTGGCGGGAAAAGATATCCTGCTGTGTGATCCCATTCCACTGGAGACTGAGGTCACTGCTTTGGTGGAAAATGAGTTCTTCAGTGTAGGTAGGTAAAGTAGCAAGATTGAAACTCGCATGAGCCTATTTTCCACTGGGCTACACCTGCTCAGTTTGACATGGCCCTGATTGCTATCGGTGCTTTTTTTATTGGTAAAAGCCAGCCAGGGATTCAAGCATGACACGCTGATACCTCAGCATATGAATGACATCCAAAGCCCAGCTGGTGAAAGAAGGAGACTGTGGATCAAACGGCAGAGAAATTTACTGAAATTAGCTCGTTGCTCACCAGCCGAGCCGATTCATTTTCATTGTAACATTTGGGCAGAGGTTGATTGCTAACGAGTTGGGTATGCAAACAAGTGGGTAGAAATAAAGGCTCACTTACCGTGCAGAGAAGAAGCCAGACAGGATATCAACAACACTGAGAAAAATCGCCGCCTTCTCTGGGCCCGAGCGAATCAAAAGATGGATTGATGCAAAATGAAAAATTGTTCTGCGCTCCGATGTGTCTAGTGTGCACATTTGGACACGGCCTATTTGTTGAGCTTGTGTTTCCCTCTGACATTTGAACAATTGATTGCACGTTACGACATCATCCCCCATCCACTCCAGTCTCCAGGCATAACCATTTCAAACAAGAATAACCAAACTTGAGTTTTAACGGTTGCATTGATTGTAAATTGATGCCATTGTCATGCCTTAAATGAAACGCCCTGTTGCTACAGAGCTAATCCAATGTAAATGACGCCAGCTTGCGCCGCGCGAGTGTACATTCTTAAAACCTCACCCCTCAGAACTTTAAAAGCCACTGACTTCGCGGCGCTTGCTCCCAAGTGGGTGACGCAGTAACGGCACGGCTTCGAGGCCCGAGTAGGTGGGCTTGGGACGGCGCAGTCGCCGCCACCGTTAACCAAATACCAATTCCACACATCAAGATAACTTTGGAAAAAGTCAAATCAAGGTCGTTATTGCACCTTTATTGTAGGTAAGAATGTCTTGTTGGTGCAAGTGATTTGTGTAAGGTGGAAAACCGCCCCTACTATGCAAGTAGAGCCTTTGTGCATTGGGAAATCAGTACCAGTGCATTTTGATCAAGCGTCATCTTCTGTCTTTGTAGGTGTGGTGAAGGGTTATAGAACAGAAGGCCATGACCTCTTCTACAACGTAGAGCGGGAGGGCCAAGAGCAATGGTATAACAGGACATCAGTCATCCTCTCCCTGGACCAGGGGAACCGACTGAGGGAGCATCACAGCCTTGGTCCATATGAGCCCTCCACGCCGCTGGCCAAGGCCTCTGACATCAGCCTTGGTAAGAACGAGAAGCACATACACGCGTTGAATCGTTCCTTCTAAAAAGTGGAAAGCTTTAATGTCGAAATAAAAGGAATTGAAAGATTTTTTGAAAAGCACATCTTTCGCTGATCGTTTTTGTTTTCTCTTTCAAACAATGGATGTGTTGGGCTTCCTCAGCAGCATGTGTTCTTTCTAATCACACAATCCTGTCCACTGTGCAGATAATTTGGTGGAAGGCAAAAGGCGCCGCAGAGGAGCCCCTGCGGGAACAAACACTCCGAACCACAGTTCCTCCAGCAGCCCGCGTAACCCAGGCCCCTCCACCAAGAGAAGGCTTCGGACCTTGGATAACGAGACCTCGCCGGCCAAAAGAAGCCGCAGGGCTGCTGGTGCCAGAGCCGGTACAGAGACTCTCTCATCAAAACCATGAGTGGAGGACATGTCATAATTTTTATGATATATTTTTCAGCAATACTTGTGATTTTATTAGCTATTAACCATATTTATACGGTTTTTAGCACTAACAATTATGCAAATGGCAATAGTTCCATTTTTAATAGGTTCCAATTGGTACGTTTTAAAATATTGAAGCATATCATGAGACTGCTTCAGTTTTGAACTTTGCACTCCCGGGCACTTTTTGAATTGAATTCTAATTTTTGAAATGATTGCTGTGATGCTGCTTTTACATTTAATTGTCACGATTTCATGTGTGTGTTGGAAGTGGTAGTAATGTGTGTGTTTTGTGCTGAGCATAACTACTGAGACAATCAGTCGTATCAACTCAAGTCCCTCCTTCCCGTGCCGTTCCAAGTTCTCCTGAGGCTTATTTGGTAATGAACAAAGTGCCACTGGTGCTGCTGTGCTGGTGGTGGTCCACAGGTGGAGGGAAGCTGGGAATAAAGCAGAATGTTTGTTACATCACTGGTGTTTCTTGTCGCCGTAATTGTAGAAGCACTACAATTTCATGCTCAACGTGTATTCGCTTGAATGTGTTTGCAGATCTTTCTAAATTTGGAATTTTTTAGCTACTATAGCGTGAATGTACTGTGCTGTCGTGCAGCTCAGCGAGTCAACGTGTGCAACACATCCGGCAGCGGCACGGATCTTGCCGCGCAGCCGTGCGATCCGGCCGAGACTCACGGCCCAATGCCCCAGAACACGTCTCTCTTCATGGGCTTCGCCTTCATGCTGACGGCCTCGTCTGAGAGGGACCGACTGAACAATAAGCTCACTATTGAGAAGGAAGAGGAGGAGGAGGAGGGTGAGGCCGACTATCCTCTGCTGGCGGAACCATCCCGGCGGCTGGCTTGACATTTGTTATCTCCGTTTTCCAACTAGATTATGTGCAGACCGGCCCGTTTAACAAGGCATACACCGAGTCGCAGCTCCTGGCAGGTGGAGGCTTTGTCCTGCCAGACTTCAATGAAGAACAGGCAAGTGCTCCGATGATACGAAACTGACGCATCGGTTATGAATTCATCCTCACCTTGCTTCGGTTCTCCCTTCAGTGCAAGGCAGCCTACCAGAGTCTTCTCATCGTAGACCAACACTGCCGTACCAGGAAGTATTTGTTGTGCTTGGCCAGCGGTGTGCCATGTGTCTCCCATTTTTGGGTGCGAGACTGCTGCAAAGACAACAAACTGCTCAACTACAGGAACTACCTGCTGCCTGCTGGTTTGGGACCAAATGATGCCATCGTGGAATGGTAAAAAAAAAATCCCAAAAAGGTTTTAAGCCTTTCTAAATGAGTATTAGGGGTGTATATCTCGAATCATAGACCATTCGGTACATACCTTGACACATGTCTTGTGATACAACTCAAGTACGGCTACATTTAAAGAACCCTTCAAATCAGTTCCATTTAGTGTGATGCTGATCCGATTCGAAATGGTACAGCTCTAGAGGTACCCTACAGCTTGAGGAGGGTATGATGCAATGAGTTTCTTGTCATTTTACAATATGAATATACTTGTCAGTAGTAGGGGTGTGCATCTCACTATATTATAAAGTGTAACGATTTAGATTGATTTGATGCACTTACTTGCAAAATCGAGTTTTTGTTTTTGTTTGTTACTGCCTGAGTATCGATATTTACTCCTGTCTCATGTCATTGGCCTCTTTTGGTCCAATTAGCAGTGAAGATTTCACTTATATTCTAAAAAACAAAAAAATTATTATTACATTGTCCATTTTACATTTCATCTGTTGAAAAAAGGACATTGGATGAAATGGATGTACATACACTGTTACTTTTTTTTGTGGGGGCTTGTTTGACTGCTTGCTAGCTCCCCTGATCGTGAACACCGCACAGTGTACAGGAAAAGGTCTATTTGACTGACTCAACAACATACACATGAATAAGGGTACAGTACCTGGATATCTGCATCACCTGTAAAAATCGTTCAGAAAATAGGATCTGATGGTCATACACCACATTTTTTTTGACTGCAGTCTAAAAAACGTCATCCAATTTTTTTTTTCATTGCCAAGAATACCAAACACCATTGCAAGTCAAAGAAATTGATAAGCAATTCTCAAGGCGCAGTATGTTTTTCCCCAGGCATCCCTGCTGCAGTCCCTTCAAGGACCTGCATTTTTTCTTGGTGTTCGAGAAGCCAGTGGAACTTTGGGCCCAGCTCGTCACCATGGGTGGCGCTACTTCTGTCCGACATTTCCATTCCGACAAGGATGGCTCCGGTAAGAGAGGCATCCATTGTTCGTATATTCTGCTTTGACAAAGTGACCAATATTTACTTTCTCCCTCTCACTTGTAGACGTCCCTGCTGGCAAGTATGATGTTGTGGTGTCAGACCATTCCTGCCCTCCACTTCTCGAGAAAAATGTGACATCACTTCAAGTCCCGCTGGTGTCGCCTGAGTGGCTTATCCAGAGTGTCATCTGTGGGGAGCGCCTTGGTTTCCAGACCAAGCCTCAATATCACCACAATTACTCCTCCATGACGTCGCCATCGTCATCATCATCATCATAATACACATGGAAACTGCCTTCAACCCAATTCACTCTTCAGCATTTGTTCTACTGCATGCCTCTACTGTACATAACTTCATTGTGTGTTTTTATGGAATAAATGTCAGCCTTGTTTCACTTTAATGGAGTACTTTTTGTTTTTGACACAAAATTGTTACATGCAATAAGGTTTCGATATATTTACACTTCATACAAAAGGAAAACCTACAGTGTGTAGGAGTGACCAACCGCTGAGAAAAAGTTTTCCTCATGAATTCTGCATCTGTTCAACTATGCTCATAATTAACATCGTTGAGACTTGACAGCCGCCCCCAATGGTGAAGCTGTGGAGAGGTGGATGGCATGTTGACGGGCGGACCAAATCACGGTCATCAGTCATGACTGTGAGAAGCCAGCTCATGAAGGGGATATTTTGACATTTGAAATTGAAATGCAACAATGTTTCAATAGATCAGAAACACCAGTCAAAAGACTGAAGGGAGAGAGTTTTCGGGTGGCTAAACAGCAATTCACTCTGGTCTTCTCAAACACTAAAAAGAAAGCAAGAAAATAGCATACATTTTAGACAAATAAGTGACAACTTTGACTTACAAAAAGGAGGTAACAATTGAAATTGAAAGAAAATTATATAGCCATCTTTTTGGATTTTTTTTTTAACTACACAGTATGTCAGACAATGTCTTACTGCTCCAATAAGGCTGCCACAATCATTTTTTTCAGAAGAAAAAACTTTTTTTTTCTTCAAAACATCTGTGACAAGCATTAATAGGGCACATGTTTTTGTTTGGCTCCCAGCCTTGCAAACTTGTACTGCCTAACAGACAAGGATATAGTCACAGCTTTGGATGTCATTTCGTTAGACTGACAATTAAACTAAGAAAATGGATCCCAAGTGTGTGATTCACCTGCCCAGCGTGCCTCCAGCCTGGGTGTAGTACTTGTTGTAGTCCAGTCGCAGGAGGAGCTGAGCAAGATCTGAGTTGATCTGATGATTCCGCACGCTTGACAAGATTTTGAAGAGGAGTGATGACTGACGTCTGAAGCCCTGAAGTAAACACAGACTACAGTATGAAGCAACCCTTTCCCCCCTGAACATGAAGGAACAATGAAAAGAGTAGCCAGCCCACCTTGACGAGAATGTCCAACTGAGCGGATCCCCTCTCATCTAGGGATGTCACACTTTGACTAACCGAAGAGCAGAAATTTAGACAGAGCTCCAGGATTTCATTCAGGCAGTGGAAGACCTGAGAACAGCAACATAAGAACAGGGATGTCAAACTCATTGTTGTCGCCGACCACTTTGAAGGTACGTGTTCCCTCGGAGGGCCGTTATGACAGTGAAACCACAAGAACGTTTCATCCTCTCATTGTATTTTTCTTGTACACAACAAATGAATGGATGGATAGTTTTGAAAGCAGTCGAGTCAATTACAATAGTTTGCCGATTATTGTTCAAGTGAGTGGAAACAGGGTAACAAAATTAGTGCAAAATCTCAACGTCATTTATTACACATGAGAATTTCACATTTTGGGACAGATTTTAGCAAGGATCATGCAATTTGACACCATTTGTTTTCGGGGGGCCACATAAAATGACGTGGCAGGCCGGATCCGGCCCCCCGGCCTTGGGTCTGACACACGTGCATTAGAGGCTTGGATTTGTCTTATGTACAATATCGGTTACTGTAACTATCATTTAAAGTGCAGTTTGATTCCATACTGGCTTCAGGAGAATGAAGGACTGGGCAAGCAGGTTGCTGAGGAAATGGTCATGGGCGAGTCTGATACTCTCAAAATCTCTGGTGGAGTTGATCTGGTGAAGCAGCTGTGAGAACTGGGACTCCAACACGTCCACCTGGACACATACAGTATACCAAAACAGCTTGCGCTTGTCCCAGTGATATTGGGAGACTCTGTAATATATGTTGAAAAATTACACCGGGAACCTTAAAGGTATTTGCCATCATGGCTCAACATGTACCTACCAGGAACCAACAAAAAATATAAAGGCTTAATGTTTGGCAGGATGAAATCAGCATAGGGGAAAATCCAGAAGAGTCACGTGCGGTTGATTTGGCTGTTACCTGCAAGTAGTACTGCAAGTTATCGATGAGGAAAGCCATGTGGTTACGTAGCCTCCACTTGATAGCATCTGTCTGACTGGACTGAAGATGTTTCCTCTGCATCTGCAAAGCCCAGCAGTGCTGGAGCTGTGACTGCACCCGCCGCACACTCAGCAGGTACCTGAACACGACGTTGTATCTAACCAAATAGACACAAGAGAACGCAAAGCTCACCAAACGGAAGCCGACCGGATTTTAAGATGGCAAAGAGAACAAGATCAGGACTGACTTCTCCAGAACCGCCGGAGTGAAGAGGATGTGCAGCGGCCACTGAACCTTGTAGATGAGGCCGAGAGCAGCCCAGCCAGTAGGAGGCACCTCACGAGGGGAGACGTCTTGTGGAGGAGTGGTTCCATCTCTTGGGCCCACCATCTCTGAAAAAAATTCAAATTAATTAAAAAAAAACAAAACACGAGAACAAAACTAGATTAACCGTTGATCTTTTTTTTTTTTTTGTCCTCTGTGTATTTTAGATCGTGCCAGTCACATTTAACCAGAATGTCCGTGCCACATTTTTGGGACTGTAGAGTGTAAGTCACACCAGTCAAAAAATCCATCATGAAGAAAGAAAAATAACATACTGTACGAGTCGGTACGGAGTATAAGTTAAAGTTTTGTGGGGACATTTCTTTTTACAAAAATCGAGACCGAGAATTGTAGAGCTCATTCCCTCATTGTGTGTGTGCGCGTTAAGAAATGTATTCCAAGTGTGCACTGCTTCACTCCGACCATTCGGAAAGAGCGCAGTAAAAGGAAAGAAAAGAGCTGTAGGAGCTGCTGATTGCAACATAGGCTGTGTTTGGAAATTACTAGGAGGAGATTCTTCTCCAAACACGCGCACCGAGTGATGTTAGGGCATGGAAGTGAATTTTTGAACTCACCCCGTGCTGACGGAGGCAAACGAGATCTAGTTGGATGTAAGTTCCGCTACTAACTACAGAAAAGTTGTTCTTTTTAGTTTAAAATGGCTTACCTTAACAAAAAAGAAAAGCATGTCAGATTGTAGCCTCAGATAGGATCCTGCTTGCTTATTATACCTTTTCTCACTCTACATCCTTGTCGTGGCATCGACACATAGACACAAATTACAGTCAACTTGGTGACCATTTCTGCTTCTCAGCTTGAATTTACTATGTCGTGCTAGAAGTGATTTTAATTTCTTCCATTGTTTCTTTGGCTATTTGTCGCAAGAAAAAGACCTTACAGTACATTGATTTCCTGCACTGAGTATCATGACAACGACAGATCAACAATTTAATCATTGATTTATACAAGAAAAAAAATCAAAATAAGCATCCAGTGATATCTACATCAAGTCAAATAAACTGTCTTTAGATTCACTTTCAATAAATCTCAGTCATGGAAACGTGCGTCTATTTCAACATTGGTGTTCTGGCTCCACAGCTGACCTTTGCTGTCTTTGCCCTGGTAGTCAACAGTGAGGTGCAGCAAAGGCAGCAGATTGTCATCATCCAGCAACACCTTATGAGCTGCTTGCTGGAAGGCCACATTTACATCTGAGGAAAACAACAACAAAACAAATGATCAGGCATTGAAATGCATCACTTGTGCCAAAACATCCATTCGACATATCGAGTTACTTTGCAAGCTCAGTATTCCATGCAGACGAGGTGTTGTAATGCTCCTTTCAAAACACCATTCATTATTTATAGAATCAAGTCATTGTGAACTATGGCGGTGGTAAAAGTTCAATCTGTAAGCCCGACAAGGTTTGGGGATTGCAGGGCAGTCAATTCATGACTTGCATCCAAAAATGAATGGTCATGTTGCCATCAGACAGACTGAAAAGTGAAGCGAGAGCACCTTTTCACGTTGCTCCATTTTACTTTCATGCACTCCGTAACTCGATAACATGATAAGCTGTCCGCTGTAGTAACCGTTGTCTCTCAAGGGGTTAAACCACCTCATCCACTGGCAGGATTTTCAAATTGAGCCTCATGGAAATTAACTGCAAGCTTTGTTTGATGTCAGTCTCATTCCAACTGCCAGAGGAAAGGAAGGCCCGAAAGAACCATAAAGCATGATGTGATTTACCGTGCTCGGTGACAGCGGTGGGTGGGGTCTTCAGCATGTGCTGCGCGAGGTCAATAAAAACCTGGTAGAGCTCACCACGACCCAGCAAGTAGAAGTCCTTGATAATCTGAAAGCAGAAGAGAGATCTCTGTCCCTTTGCACACCCAAATCACTGCACATACCCAAGTAAATTTGGAATGAAATCCTTGTACATTTTAAACAGACCTGGACAATATAGAAGATACGGATTCTGGTGTATTCATCAACCCCAAGTTGGGACATAAAAAGAATTGAGAGAATAGATCTTACCTTAAGCTGCTCAAGGAGCTCGGACTCCTCCACCATCAGTGTCCAAAGATGCTGAAAAGTCAATCCAAAATGCTCATGTAATATTATTAAATGAAAGACAGACTACTCCTAAAAATGTTTGAGTTAGTTCTGAAATTTCCACCCAAAGCCGACAAGACCTAACATTTTGTGAGTGGTGTATACGGCGGTACTAAATTGTTTACCTCGGCCACTGTGCTTCGGATGCGATCAATTACGTTTTCAAAATCAGCCAGGCTGAAAAGAGGCTGCTGCTTAAGTCGGTGCAAATCCGCCGCAAATGCGTCCTCCTGGTGCTTCAATATGGAGCCTAAAACAATCTTGTTTTATTCACTCCAACTCAAATGGCAATAAAGTTCACTTTTGTGCAATAGGGTACCTGCCCGAGAGGGACTGTGGTTATGGTTTTCAAACATCTGCACAGATTCTCCAACAAATAGGATCTTCTCTGCCACTCGTATCGGAATGTAGGAGGGCAACATCTCTGCTCGCAGGGAGAACTGCTGGAGGGACGGAGCCAGCATGTTCTCCTCCTCGATCAACCTCTGCCAAGCCACACACCGCAGAGTTGAGAATCTCTCGAAAAACTCCAGAGTTGGGCATCAGCCGTGCTTCTCACCAGGTCCTGAAGTTCCCTCAGCTGTTTGCCGCTGAAGCCTCCTAGGCCGAGGTCCTCCTCATCCTCCTCCTGGTAGGCAGCGGCCCCTCCTGCACTTGGACCCTGTTTCACGAAAAACTCCTCGCTTTGGTCGAGCAGCAATCCGTGCAGCATCCAGGCGGCAAGCTGCTTGTACATCACACCGTGGCACACGGCAAGGATCCTAAAGATTGGCGCAAAATGCCCACATACCAAGTGTTCGGATGCATTGAATTTTTTTTTTTTTGCAACGGCATATTGAGAGGGTTTATTTGAAAACCAGAACACAAAACAAAAGTCCAGTTATTGCTAACTTAATTTATGCATAGTGTACGAAAACATAATGGCCTTACGCAATCGTGCAAACGGTATGACTTACTTTTCTAAGGCCATGCGGACTGGAGGAAGCCCCCCACAACTGTGCTTGTATACCGTTTCCAGGATCTGGCAGCCGTGGATCTAAAGCGGAAAAGACATTAACCAGATGGTTGTCAGATACCACAGTGATGCTTACTAGAGTTGCGACAATTCATCAACAACTAATGGACTATCACTTGAATCAATTATTATTTTTAATAAGAGACCTTGTATCACATTCTCTGATTTCAACCCCTCCAAGGTAATTACCCTGCCTGAAAACAAATTGATTACACTAGTCAACACATTTTTAGTACAGTACATTTTTTTAATCAGAGATGTAGGTGAACTTGAAATAATAAATAATACTTTGTATCCAGTGAAGGTTTATAGCAGGTCGAATTTAAAACAAAAAATGTAAATCTCTCCAAAACCTGATGTGCTGATTTTTTTAAATCTGTGTCACGCTGAGGGACACTGACTCAAATCTGTGTTGAATCAAAATAAGACATTAGCAAATGTCTGCAATGACGTTGGAATAAAGTACAATGATCAACATTTTTTTTAATGTTACGATCCACACCAATGACAGGATCAGAATGAACTTTTGTTGGTGTGTTTTTTATGAGTTGAGTTTGAGTTTGGTTTGTTTATTGAACATAAAACATATACAGTAATAATTTGACAGAAAATAAAGTAAATAGGGCGGCCCGGTAGTCCAGTGGTTAGCACGTCGGCTTCACAGTGCAATTCCAGCTCCGGCCTCCCTGTGTGGAGTTTGCATGTTCTCCCCGGGCCTGCGTGGGTTTTCTCCGGGTGCTCCGGTTTCCTCCCACATTCCAAAAACACGCTCTAAATTGTCCCTAGGTGTGAGTGTGGGCGTGGATGGTTGTTCGTCTCTGTGTGCCCTGCGATTGGCTGGCAACTGATTCAGGGTGTCCCCCGCCTACTGCCCGTAGACGGCTGGGATAGGCTCCAGCACCCCCCGCGACCCTAGTGAGGATCAAGCGGTTCGGAAAATGGATGGATGGATAAAGTAAATAAAATAGTAAAAAGGAAAGAGATATCAGTCATCATTCAACACAGTTATTATGTTCAAGGGAGTGGGTAGAATTTACGCTGTCAATTTCAAATAACGTCCTATTTTTGAAATTCAAACCTGCTTTTTTTTTGTCCATCCAACTCATCGATGAACCAGCAGATGAATCGTTAGTTGCAGAGATTCTTACTCATTTCTTCAAATATCATTATCTCAGACTTTAGTCTGCAGTTTGATGTTATTAAATGTGATCCTGCAATTAAACTCAGTGTGCCTGAATTTCAGTTTCAACCGACATGCTCTACTGGTCTCGACAGCATTGCATCTGTTTTTGTCGTGCAGCCGGTCCTCCTCACCTTCTGCGATTTGATCGTTTCAACCACCACCATCACCGAGGGAAAAAGCAACTGAAACTTTTGAAAGGGGAGAGATGTAACAGCTGTTCAGACAAGATTCTTTACGTTATTCACCGATGTTTACAAGCCTACCTGATCAAGCTTATAATTCACATGGGATATTGTCAGGTGGGGATCACAGAGGAACTGAAAATGACACATGCATACACACACACACACACGTTAACCTGCTGTCTTCTTGACTCACCTCTCAGTTAGTTTTGTTTTTAATGCCTTTTTTTGTACCTCCTGTTCAAGGTCCAGTAGGGCCTGTCTGTATGGCTGCAGTATTGAGTCCAAACCTGTGCAGAATGCACGCAAGTAAATCCCATGAAGTCCCATCTGGCCGGCCTGATTTGTGTGATGTTCCTACAAAGAAAGCATTCAATGACTCGGATTGTGGAATGGTGCAACAATTAATCGACAACTTAATCGAAAACATATAACAAATGAAAAAAGAAGATAAAAATAAGGGGGGGGGGAATGCTCATTTGCATACAACCATGTCACGTCCTGTCAAAGTAACGTCTGCATGCATTCCAAAGGCAAGTGAGTTGATCGCTTTCAAACTTGTCCTAGCAATATGCCCCTCCAAGGAAAGCGAGAATTCATTCTCCGCCCAAAGAAATTCCTTTTCAGACCTCAAGGGTCCAATGCGCCATAAAGCAAAAGGCCCAATGGAATCCTATCTGAGGACACTGTCGGTCATAGGAACGTGCCCACACTTGCTGCCGCCTCCTCTTCCAAAGTCAAGCCATGTGTTTAATTGACCTTACAATGCCAGCCGCCGCATACCTTTTTAACTCGTATTCATGTTGAGCGCCCGCGGGATAAAAATTCATATTTTACAACTAATTCATGCACAAATACAGGAAACTCCAAGGGCTTCACATATTTTTTCTTGCAACCATACCCACAAAAAATTGCAGCAAATCTACATTTTTTTGAAAGATGAAAATTAAGCATACAGGCAAAATATGTTCAACTGGACATCTGGAACTTACCTGTTGATGCACATGGCCAGTATGTTGCTCTATGAATTCTGTAAAGCGTACGTAATCCGAGCCCACTTTACAGAGCCGGTTGAGGACACTGGTCTCACTTGGGTGAAGGAAGGGCAGGTCCTGGGACACCTGCACATACAAGTTTCATGACCCAAAAGATAATAGATAGCTTCATTATTGTGTTTATTCTGTTTCAGACAGAGCTGCTGGTTTGAACTACAGGTCCCACTGCTTTAAGAAGGAATTTGTAAAATGCTCTGATACTGTTTGCTGTACTAACACTACCTAAGCGTCCAAGACTCATAGACATGCTGAACTCTGATTAGGTGCAATTTCTGTGCGTACTCCACTGTGCCTTCAGCCACTGCCCTTCCAATCAATGAGTAAGACGTTCCGCTTTACCTGTAAACCCGTCCGTTTGTTGCAGGTGAAAATGGCCCCCGGGTATCCACTCAATGCCAACAACAATTCGTGAATCATTTTACTTCTAGCTTTATGAAGTATAACTGAAAATCCACAGCGGTGCTGTCTGCAATCATCAAAACAAACTGTCGCTGGTTGGTGACGTAAAGCCCCAAAGCATTTACGGGACGTCAGAGCAACTGGCTTGATTCAATCTGTATTTCATTTACGTTTGAGTTTTGTTAAACTGTCGAGCTACTAGCAACTAATCGGATTTTGAGATGTCAAATTTTCACCTTGTGCTTTTATTGTATCGGTAAAATACACGTCAGATATGCATCCACCGCCTGCGTGTTGCACTGTGGTTGGAAATTGTAGTTCTTTGCCGTAAACGGAAACTTCCCACCAACGTCATCAGTCAGTCATGCAGTAGCTACTAGCAACATCCCGCAACACAAGTGGAAGCCTGGTAATTCGATATAACAAGTTGAAAACAAGATGTGATCAAAATGTAAACCTGGTCGTTATTAGACGTCATAATTTGCGATTTGTATTAATCTTGCTAATTAGCGCCGCTTGTTGGACTCACTTCGTCCTAATCGTGTAACGTTCTTAGTTTAAATGAGTGAAGAAGTTCTCTCAGATACATCAACGAATTAAGCTTTGAAAAGGTAAACGAGTAACCAAACCATCGTATTTGATGACACGACCCTATACTGTTGGCCAGACTCCAGTTTTAAGCAATCTGTTCCCATATTTACGGAAGTGTGCTATGTGTATTATTAAATCGCAGGCATGGCGAAGGTGACGACAGAGGAGGACCTCGTTTCGGAGTACCTGACCCAGAACCGAGAGTTGGCCCAGTGGGTCGACACTTTAAGAGGCTACTGTGAAAACAACAAACAGTGGTTTGCTCGCAGAGAGTTCATCCTTAAAAACATGGACGCTTACCCTACAGTGAAACCAGGAGTCTCCAGTAACAGTCTGGACAGGCTGCTGTCTCTCTCCATGGTTTGGGCGAACCATGTTTTCCTCGGCTGCAGGTAGGACACACAACAGTGGAGCCCAATGACAAACGGGACTGCAAACTGGAGGCTAAATATCTTCCTTCCCATTCTCGAAGCTATCCGGAGGCTGTCATGGACAAAATTACACAGATGGGTGAAGGAATAGTTGTCCAAGATCGTCCAGTTCATAAAACTACACGCAAGGAAAAGTGCAGTACCCCATTAGGTAAGACAAACTTGATTGAAAAACGTTTTTCAGATGTTGAAAGTTGTGTGAGCTCGAAAGTGGCATGATTTTATCTTGCGTGTAATATTTCATACAAACACCACACTGATTATTTCGACAGTGGAGATAGACATTCACTAAAATAGGCGTTTGCACTTTAGGGCTCAGCTGGTTTTAACCATCAAATAGTTGAAAGTGCGACAGTAGCGTGAAATGAAGTTTGAAGTCATGGAATTGTGGAAGTGTTAGTGGAAGACAAACAAGCACATCACTGAGATACAGAAAATAAATCTGTCATTCTGATCGTTTTAAGGAAGCCAGCAAACACATAAACCCATGTTTTGTTTCGCTCACATGCTTAATTGTCACATAAGTTTCAATTGACAGTATAACACACCAGAAAAGTTATTCTATGAATGCTGTCTTAAGTTAGATAGAGTGTGAGGTACGTATGTGTACTCAGACTCGTGCCATTGGGTGGGGCATGCCCACCTACCAAGATCCTTATTTCAAAATAAGCATGTTTTTTTGTCAGCCGTTATCCATTGTTTGAACCGTTTTATCCTCACGAGGATCGCAGGCGTGCTGGAGCCTATCACAGTTGTCTTCGGGTAGCAGGTGGGGGGCACCGTGAACCGGTTGCCAGCCAACCGCAGAGCACACATGGACCAACAACCATTCGCTCTCACAATCACACTTTAGAGAGATCAATTGACCTACTATGCATGTTTTTGGAATGCGGGAGGAAACCGGAGTACCCGGAGAAAACCTACGCAGGCATGAGGAGAACATGGAAACTACACACGGGAAGGCCGGAGCCAAAATCGAACCGGGCACCTCTGCACTGTGAGGCGGAAGTGATAATCAGTTCACCACCACGCCGCTTGTAAAATCACTCTCATTAATGCTGTGTTAGGGGAATTTAAAAAAAGAAACTGCCAATCTGGATGTTTTGGGATGGAAGCACACCCGTTAAGTCATGTGTAATTCATGTTATGGGCCCAAAATGGATTTCACAGACATTTGGCTAATCACCTTCCGAGTTGCATGGTATTCCAAAAAAATGCAAATAATTTCCTAGTCTAACAACATGTTGAATGATCTTGATTTATTTACGGCCATATTTAAAAATTAACCAAGTTTAAAGAAGATATGTTGTGTACATTTGCACATCTCGTAATAACATTCCTTGTTGCATGCTTTTTTTTCCAAACACCACAATGCTGAATAATTTTACACACCATATTTCTTGTCTTGCTGAAATTAGACAGTTTTCCCCAAAGCGTCACTGTTAAGTGAATGTGTGATGTGTCACAAGCGCTGCACATTTTGAACACTTGTGACAGTATATGCAGAATACTTCGAGAATCCTTGTGCATTCTGAATGTCATATTTGAATTAGATCGTGTAGTGACTCAGATGTTCAAGTGTCAAGCAATGTAAAAAAAAAGATGTGTACATAAAAATGGGTCGCCCTTTACATTTTGCTCCTCCTCTTGAATGTAGTGTATATATACCCTAGTGCAGTGAATCTCAAAGTCTCGTACCATGAGTAGTACTCAAGTTACTCTCGTGGAACTTGGAAGAAATACTAAAATTAATAGATTAAAAAAAGAAATAATACAGCAAGTCAATTTCTTGTTAACATTCTTTTTTTTTTAATTGCATGGCAGCAATACATTTTACTATTTAATGAATGATTTAATGGCATTGGACTTAAGTTCAGGAAGACAACAGATGGCCCATTATATAAAGAAAAAACTTGTTTTGACTTTGGGTAGTTTAATTTACATTCAGATTTTAAAAGATCATTTGTAAAATAATAAATAAAGTTTGATGGTGGAAAGATCCATTGCAGCTTGTCTGTGAAAAGGAACAGAGTGTACTGCGCTTTTTTTTCCTTTTTTTTTTTTTGCCTTCATGCAGTGTTTCTGCGTTTACGCGCCCACACTTGACGCTACAGTCTGTTGTCTCATTAAATGTTGCTTCTCTCTTTTCTTGCGAAGGAGCGCCCGATGACAGCTGTGCCAAACGAGCCCGATACGCTCCTAATGAGACCGACGGGCGACCAGGCGGGAAAACATCCACGCGACCTATGAGTCAGAAATCCGGGCCGGCCCAGCAGGCTCCTGCGGAGCACCAGCCTTTCTTCAACCGCCTCTACAAGGCCGTGGCCTGGAAGTTGGTATCGGCGGGAGGGTTCGGCCCCAATCTCGACCATTTCGAAATACTATGTAGCTGCGTGGAGTCATGTAAGCAGACCCTGACGTGCGTCTTTGTGCCGCTGAAGGACATTGTTGGCCTGCCAGTGGCTCGCACGCAGAAGGAAGGCCACGTGTGCGAAATTCGCTGTCAGACAGTCTACATGGGCACAGGCTACGGGCGAGACGAGGCCGCCGCCCGAGCCATGGCTTCCAAAGAGGCGCTGAAAGTCTTCCAAGGCAGAAAAGTGACAGTAAAGATCGCCAGACGACGGTACGAAGGGAGGGAAGTGGAGGATTTGTTGTTGCTGGATGAGCAGCCTCGGAGTCAGGGCTTCCCACCCGCGCTCAGCTACCCGTTTCAGGATGAGTGTGCGGGAGATGGTTCTTTCTAAACGGGACCAACTTGTAATTTCGGACCTGCTGGAATGGAGCGTCTACTGAATGGAGCACTGAAGAAAGACACATTGGTTTGGGGACCACGACCCGTGTGCACCTTCGCATCTCACATGGACCTGGATGTCAATTAGAATTGCATCAAGAGCCCGAAGTTTCGCATTTCACAAGTTTTGGTCTGCACTTTTGAACCAGGCCCGGTTCACCGGTTGAGAGCCTTCATTTCTTTAAGCTACCTGGGAAAATAACTTGCTTTCGCCTTCCTCACAGTAGCAGCAACTCATATTTAAATTCAAATCCATTGTAAGGATCATAGTAGTTTCTTTTTTTTTTCTGTTTATGTTTGATTTGTATTTTTTTAAAAATCATGCTGCAGTTAGGTGATTCAAAAGTGCAAGCTTATATTGAGTCTGTCCTGGTCACAGTTTGCTTTCTTCCCATAGCACCCCAAACACCGTCACTTCCCGGGCATGTTTTGCTTGAAAAGAAAAAAAAAAGAATATGATTCATCGCAATAGTTGTACATTACCTCTTTTCGGAAGGGTGATTCTTGTCGCTCTGCGTTGCCGTTCGACTGTTGGATATCAGACATCGATATTTGCTTCACACTACCCATGGCTTTAGTTTTCAGGGGTTAGAGCTTATTTTATACTAAGCAAATTCATTTGCTAGAATGTTGAAATTATTGCACACGCTGCATGTGTGACGTTCCCTCGGACATCCTGCTTGCTCACATTACGCTGTCATTGTTGTAACACTGCATAGAGATTGGGGGGAGGGTTTCCTTCAGTCCGAGTTTTCTTGAATCCTGTAACTTGTTTTAATTTGAGTCAGGTGAGCCAGACTGCGAGAATTTTGGAAGGTTCAATGCTGCTCTGCTTTGTGATTTGTGTGTTTGTTCCACCTTGAGGTTGAACAGCAGGCTTGTCGTGAAACGATGATTATTTCACCTCTTTATGTTACTGGTAAGTTTACAGCAGGTCTTCAAGGTTTTCATCTTCAATAAATGTTCCAACTCAGCCAAGGATCATTTGTGGTCTTCCATGTTGCCTCGCCGTCTGCTTTCGCTTCCTCACCACCAAATACATCTCGGATAACTCAATCTTCAGGTCAATTTATAAGTAAGCATCAGCATTGTGTGCTAATATACTGTACATTGTATAACTGCTACAAATAATTTATACCGGTATATTATACCGTTGTTGGTTAAAATGAGGACAGCGATTTAGAAATGGTCCCCGATATGACCACTAGAGGGGAGCATTGTTTACATGTCTTTATATTACAGTCCACAGTGACTAGTAGTTAGGATGTTTTTTGTTTTTTAACCCTAAACTCAATATCAGTATTTTTAAGATACATATTTAACTGTCTTATAAAAATTAGATCCCTGTCTAATAAAGATGAAATAAACCACTCACACTTTGAAGACACCACACACTTAGGGCAAAATTTACATTCTAGTCATGCTTTGAAAAGTAATATGTATGTTCGTTTATGTGTGTGTGTGTGTATGTAAGCATATATACATATATACATGCATATTAAAAGAGGCCCAATGTTCAACTGGTTAGCGCATCAGCCTCACAATGCAGAGTGGCATGTGGAGTTTGCATGTTCGCCCCGTGCCTGTGTGGGTTTCTTCCTGGTACTCCGGTTTCCTCCCACATTCCAAAAACATGCATGGCAGGCTGATTGAACACTCAAAAAAAGTGTCCCTCGGTGTGAGTGTGAGCGCAGATAGTTGTTTGTGTGCCCTGCAATTGGCTGGCAAGCCAGTTCAGGGTGTACCCCGCCTAATGCCCAAAAACACCTGGGATTGGCTCCAGCATGCCCGTGACCCATGTGAGGACAAGCGGATCAGAAAATGGATGGATGGTTATATATCTTGATCTCATTTGCGCAGGATGCACCACAAATTTTGTTTGACTTACAGTATGTGATATTCATACTGGCGGCCCAGTGGTCCAGTAGTTCGTGCGCCGACCTCACAGTGCAGAGGTGCAGGGTTCGGTTCCGGCTCCGGCCTTCCTGTGTGGAGTTTGCATGTTCTCCCCGTGCCTGCGTGGGATTTCTCCGGGTACTCCTGCTTCTTCCAAAAACGTGTGGCAGGTTAATGGAACACTCAAAATTGTCCCTAGGTATGAGTGTGAGCGTGGATGGTTGTTCGTCTCTGTGGAGCCTGCGATTGGCTGGCAACTGGTTCAGGGTGTCCCCCACCGACTGCCCGAAGAGAGCTGGGATTGGCTGCAGCACCCCCAGTGACCCTTGTGAGGATAAAGCGGATCAGAAAATGGATGGATTTATATATTATATATGTATATATATGTGTATATATATATACATACACACACACACACATACACCACACACACATTTGTGCAGGATGCAACACAAATTTTATTTGACTTATAAAATGTAATTTGATATAAGGACAAAATGTGATATTTGTATAACAAATACCGGTATGTGAAAGTCTTGAAATGAAGTCTTGAATACAATTGATCTGGCAATCTGTCATAAAGGAAGTGAGTGAAACAGATTGATAACTTTCTTATATATATTTGATTAATATTAAATGATGATGTTACACTTGTCAACAGTATATTTTAATCAATGATGGCTTTATGCGTCCCAAATGTGTTTTTGATACTGATTTATAAAACGCCTTTACTTTTTTCCTAGCACATCAGGTTTTGGAGATATTTTCATTTTCCGTTTTCAAGTTTGACCTATATAAGCTTGCACAACGCAAATTTTACCACACAATGTAATTTATAGCTAAGATGTTTCAGGAAAAAATACACCTGTTGCTGAACTTAACCCTTGATTCTTCAACATTACTAAATGTATTACAATATTAGTAATGGTTATTATTATAACCTTATGCTTGAGAAAAAAATTGGGCAGATTCAAAATCACCACAGAAAGAAATTAATCTTGAAAAAGTTAACTTACATGTCTGATTAAAAAAAAACAATAAAAACAATGTTTAATTTTTCAAAGTGACTAATCAGTATTATCACTTTTAGCCATAGTAAATTTTTATTTTGTTAACTTTATTTTGCCAGATTGAGTCTTTGGTAGAGTCTGAATTGCTTGTTGTGGCGGTGAGCTGTGACTGTGAATGATTAGTGTATATGTTCCCTCTGATTGGCTGGCGACTGGTCCATACAAGAGTGAAAATGTGTGCTATATTCATGATATAATATTATTTGAGGATGGGGGCAGCACGCTATAGATGAGTGGTTAGCAAATATGCCCTCAACTGACCGGCAACCAGCCTTTTGGGCAAAGTGTGATGGGATAGGCACCATTTTGCCTGTGAGCCTGAAGAAGATAATCACGAGAAGATGGACGGATGGGAAAGGAAAGAAAATTGCTCCAGGCACATCACGTTTTGTTGGTGTTGACAACTGGCGATGTTTCTATCAAAGATCCATCCTGGCGCGAAGCAATATCTCTTTCAGGCTCTGTCGTTTTGTCTCCTGTTCTCAATCCATCACGCTCTCAATCACCCGCTGCCTCTTTCTCTCATTTACCTTTATATATGTCGCTGCCAAATTATTGCACACAAATGAGCACCGCCGGCCTGTCGGTCTGGAAAAAAAAAAAATCTGTCACATTACCATTGGAGGCAATTCCCTCAGGGGATCAGTGACAAATCTTCCCTGTCTGGATGCGCAAGAACCAAGATAAACAAGATTTGGGTCGGGCAGAACCCAATTAACAGCTGTTTATGCAGTCTTGATGGAAATGTATGATCAGAGTGATGGGAATTTGTTTCATTTAAAATCCTTTGTGTAGGCTCCCCCAAAATCATGTGAAAGAACCTTTCACTGCTTGTTTGCATTATTTTTAATGACTCAGTCAGTCAGTGAATTGACAACAATGTGATGTCCACATTTGACAAATGTACAGTAGCGCATGTATAGAGCGAGATCATAAGATCATTGCCACATACTGTACATGACTTGCCTTTTTTTTTAACTTCTTAAAGGAACATCTTGTAAAATCATTTTGGGTTCGTACAGAATGGTTTTCCCTCCTTTATTTTTTCTCAGTGTGGGAAATGGGAACTTAAAACAAGTTGATTCAAGTTGTAGTTTTTCTTCAGCTCTGTGTGAAATATTCATGCAAATGTGTGTTGAGTAAAAAAAACAGTTCCTTTTAGTCCCATGTGGACTTCCCAAATAGAAACACACATACACCCCCCTGCCCCCAAAAATGAAAAAAAAAACCAGGACAAACATTTTGTACTTGTCTCCTCTCCATTATTGATGTGTGCTGACAGGTTGCAAAGAGGACGCTTGGGTAAGGGACAAGCTCCAAGACGTGCACATCCCAAAGTCAACTCAATTGGAGAAAAAAAAAAGAACAAAAAATAAACAACAGAGGAAATGTGGTTGCCTGTGTTTAGAATCACGTTCCAATCAAATGTCTGTTAAAATACCTCTAAGTAACACAAAAATAAAATTCACAAGGGCTTTTCTGTGCAAGGTTGACAAGCAGTCAAATACTAAGAGGATGAATTCGGCCGCATGTTTTGAAACCAAAGATTGTCGAAAATGTGTTTAATGATGAAACACCACCGAGTGAAAATGGCCGCTGGTGTTTATTCATAATTAAAATAGAAAGATACTATGTCATAAGTAGGCATGATCTTACTTTTGCTACCTGGTGGCGTGTGTGACGTTACAAACTGGAGATTGGGTAAACCTAAATTTTATACATGCATATTGTTTTTATTTACCTTATATGATAAATTGAGGTGGCACGGTGTCCTTTGGTGTGATTGCGAGTGTCAATGGTTGTTGTTTGTCTATGTGTGCTCTGTGATTGGCTGCCGACCAGTTCAGGGTGCACCCCGCCCACCGCCCGAAGACAGCTGGGATCGGCCCCAACATGTCCCGTGAACCTTGTGAGGATTTTCAGTTCAGATAATGGCTGGATGGATGGATGGATAAATTGAGTGAGTGATTTAAGAAGTGCGCTCCACATTTACATGTCATGTTTCATGATGGAAGGAGTGGCACAGCCACTGGATTAAATGTTTATTGGTCTACACAGTCGATGAAAAGTTGAGTCATTAAGAAGTGCAGTCCACATTCACATATTATCTCATGTTTAATGAAACAAAGTGATTTGTAGGAAGTGGTTAAGTTGTTTTAATGCCCTTACTGACGCAATCCTCTGCAGTTTTCCAGACTTGGGAGCAGTGGCTTGTACCCCCCCCGCAGTGTAAATGATTATTTGGTGTATATTCCATAAGTGTTCACATGCAGGTCAGTTTATTTACTTCAACGGCGACTGTTTATGATGGGCTAATGGTCAGCATGTGTGCCTCACAGTTCTGAGGTTGTGGGTTTGAAACTTGGCTCCTGTGCGGGGTATGCATGTTTTCCACTTGCTTGGTTTGTAATTTCCTCTAAATTCCTCTTTGACGTCCATCCACCCCTTTTCCGTCCTGTTCTTTTGTGTGTGTTTAGATTTGCAGGTGGTTGTATCTTATGCCAGCTGACTTTGGGTGAAAGGCAGCCGCATGTCTGGAATTGGTCGGTCGTCAATCAGGCCACGTATTGGGGAAAGGCAATCTCACTCTCATTCACATTCACACTCTGCTTCCTGCTTGGAAGACAGATGAGTGAAGCACTTCCTCACCACTGAGGATCACTTTTGAATGTCTCGTAATTTTGCAGACATGTCTATATTAATGGTGATGGTGTGGCTAAAAGACACATTTTAAGTCTGATACAATCATTTATAGTGTGCGGTGCCTTCAGATGGATGAGGTCAGTTTACTGTGTTAATGGATCACTTCCGTTACATCACTGCCAAGTCACACTGTGGTTGCTAGAAGATTATGTGACAAGGGCACTGCTTTACAAAAGACGATCCACCTTTTATTATTTCTGTCATGATAAATAGGCCTTGCACACACATTTATCAGAAACAAGATTGCAACACTTTTATTTTTATGGAACAATTCTACACATGAGTATATGAAAGTGATACTTAAACATCATAACCACCAAGTCCGTTGTATGCAATGCAATGTAACAACAGTCTCAATCACAACTTTGTACAGAATTTATAATCGGCAGTCACAGCACATGTTCATGAAGGTCGGTGTCTATAGGTGACAATTCCTTGCCTCACCCGTGTGGGCACCTGGTACTCTATTGTGCTTCATATACAGTACATGTTGTTATAGACTTGAATGTGAGAAAAAAAAGAATAAACAAATGTATTATTATAATATTCATCAATTATCACCCTCCTTCATATGGCGTTATGAAGGAATTGAGCGACAGTTACTTATCTTGATGCGACATTCTACATTGAAAGCCGAGCAGGCTCATAAGCACTTGAGCAGAAAAGAGTTGCAGAAAGCTCCCCGGGGACAGTCGCACATCTTCCCGATCCGAGCTCCTTTCCTCACCGCGCACTGCTCCCCGATGTCACACTGAAGGAGGCACAGGACAGCGAGATTCACTTTGCAGTAAAACATCACGTCTACAGTGAACGTCAAATCGATAACAGAAGAGTAAGTGTACCGTCGGGACTTGTCCAAATTTCTAGATTCACTTTGCAGTAAAACATCACGTCTACAGTGAACGTCAAATCGATAACAGAAGAGTAAGTGTACCGTCGGGACTTGTCCAAATTTCTTCTCCCACATCGGCAGTCTTTTAGTCTGCAGCTTTTCAAGCACTTCCTGGAGAGCTCCAAGCTGCCACGCAAACGACGACATGACACTTGTTTTAGTGAAGGATAAAAATCGACGCAACAATAACAGCAAACACAAAACAGTTCTATTTGCAGAAACATCTGTAGTGCTAAATGGTCTTTTCTGAATGAAAATGTAAAGGACAGCATTTTATAATTTTATTAATAAGTTTCTAAAATATACGTGCAATTTTACTTTGTTCAACATGACTCAAAATCAACTTCATTCGTCATTAAACACGTCATTAAAACACACACGTGGTATTTTGGCGACAATCGGGATATCTAAAACTTACCAGTTGCTTCTCACTGGTCAGGTTCGGACCTTTTGGGTAAAAATCCCGAAGTGCTCTGGGACTGAGCTCGTCTTCAGACTCGGTGTCCATGAACTGGGCTTGAGCGGGAGGACAGGACTGCAGGAGCAGCAGCAGCAGTGCGCACAAGAGCGCGCCACTGAGCCGTCTGGAACTCTGCGTGGGTCGACTGCGGGTGGGCGACATAGTCAGCATGATGTGGCCTGTCCGCGCCAAACACCTTTATATTTGACGCCTGCTCCACCTCACCCTTGGACCCCCCACCCCCCTACAAAGTTTTGTCATGCGTAACAGACGACTTGGGTGAGTCATCCAGTGAAAGTTGCCGGGCAAATGAAGCCTAAACTAAACAAGAACACCACCACCGCTACAGGCGGTCACATCTCCAAACATGAAAGTCCGAATGGAAGGGGTGGATGAATGAAAGTGTTTGTTTAAAGGGGTGATGTCACGCAACGTGAATTCTGACTACATTGATTTGATTAGCTTTTAATGTGCACAAGTCACTTTCGAAGATGTTGCACAAAACATACTACTTTACATTCAACAGATAGAAAACATGGCTTGAAATAAAAATTAATTATTTATTATTATTAGAAGAGGACAAATACATATAACAAAAACGGTTATTAGTCTCGCAATGGAGAAATTCCCGATTCACAGCAGCAAAGTTATGAAATGAAGAAGTAGAATAACAAAATATAGGAGCTGCTGGAAAGGCAGCCACTCACGCGGCGCCATTTTGAAGTCAAAATAACACAACACAACACATAGGACACAGACAGTCGTGCAATCTTCACCACTTTTCTGCATACACTTTGTTGTCTGAAGCAGTTATAGATGAAAGAGGAGAGGATCAAAGTGTCCTTTCACCAGTGGATCAGAGACGTCATGCTGAAAATGTGCACACGTCTGCTACAAGCTAAGTTTTGAAAGCAAACACGAAGCTGTAGCGTCCATTGACGAAAAAGAGATTGGCTCCCATCTCCTGTCCCATGTAAATCCACTTCAATTCCAAGCCGCGACTCCCAGTTCCACATCCGCATCGGCGCTCCGCGCTAACGCTCCTTTCTTCTCATCGTCGGCTCCTCAAGCCTTACATTCATCCACCCGCAGACCGTTCAACAACACCGATCTCTCCGCTGAACAAAGCGGGGCTGTGAAAAATGCTGCCCATTCCAGGCGCAAGACACAAGCGCCCCGGGACTGTCCAGCAACGACAGTCAAATGGCGCCGACATTCCTCCCAGGCAAAAACAGTGCTGGTATATCCATGCTGCCGAGAAGGCGCAACCACCAAGCACAGAGTTTCCTCCTTGATGAATGTCGTGGCCAAAAAATGCTGAAAAAAGTCCACATCAGTTCCACACGACGTAACAACAAACACAAAGTGACAAAACAAAACAAAAAACAACGAAAAAAGTGAGGCTCATGAGAGCACTTGCTGACGGCTGCCTACTCAAGCGCCATCTTGACTTCAAAGATATAGATATAGTCCTGGTTGGTGATATTTTCATTGATGGAAAAAAAACATCAGGCTATTCGGTTTTTCATTCCATTCATCCTTTGATGTATTCTCGTTGCTTGCATTGCTGTTCTCAAGAGTACTCTTAGGTTAAGCAAAGACTGTAATTTGTCCAAATGTGTGGATGGAAGTGGGTTAGTGGTGTACAGGTGACTAGTTTATTGTGTAGCCAGCCTGACGCCCAAAGTCAGCTGGCATAGGTAAGAACGGGGGTCGGCAATCTGCGGCCTATGGAGCCGCATGCGGCTCTTTAGCGCCGCCCCAGTGGCTCTGAAGCCTTTTCAAAAATGTTTGAAAATGGAAAAAAGATGGGGGAGGGAAATATATTTTTTTGTTTTAATATGGTTTCTGTAGGAGGACAAACATGACACAAACATTTTTAACGTTTTCCAATGCTGTAAAATGTATAGAATAAATATTTGATTTCAACATTTCTGTCAACGAAGATTTGGGTCATAGCCTGCGGCACACGTTTCGATCAGCAAGACGAGAACCCAGACAGGTGTCTGTTGTAAAAAAAAAAAGGCATTTCATGTACAAGGGTATTGGCAAAGAATGGGAATCTGGAGGGCAGAGAGAAGCATTTTTAATTAAAAGCCCGACCCAGCCCGAGCCTGACCAATTAACTTGATTTGTAGGACCGAGCCCGAAGCAAACCCGAAATTTCATATTTTATTTGTGAGGACTCGGGAGGAGGAGGGGTGATTTATGAGAACAAATTAAAGCCTGCCTTTTGGAATGAAATCGAAGTTAAACAAGACTGTATAAATATTTACACCTTTTATATTTCTGTTTCTGTAGAAGGTACATTAACCGGCAATTTTCCATCAATGACGGATTTTTTTTAAGAGGTGACGGGGAAAATTGAAGGCCGTCTGTCATTTTGACGGTTTGAAAATTGGGCCATTAACCACAGCAGCAGTACGTCCTTACGAATCTAGCGCGGCACTTTAAGAGAGAGAAGTAGAGAGACAAAGAAGAACAATGACGGGTGGATAATAGACAGAGACAGGAAGGAGTTCTTTGATTGTCATTACAAGAGTTTAGGACAGTACGTGTTGTGATGAGTCGACTTCTGTTTCTTTGGGAACCACGGTCTCTCGTGCCAAAACTATTCACGGCCTCGAAATGCCTCAGCGCACAAAACGTATATTTATTTTTTTCAAAGTCAGAGAGCGAGAGAAGCCCGGCCCGACCAGACCCGAACCCGAAGCAATGATTGACATTTCGGGTCGGGCTCGGGCTCGGGCCGCCCGATCTTACCTCTAGGTCCAATATGGCTCTTTCAACATTTTGGGTTGCCGACCTCTGGGCTAGAACCTCACCTACAAGCCTGAGGACAAGTTGTACAGAAAATGCATTGAATGCTTTATATGAAATGGGAGTCAATCATTG